>NC_072891.1:20997500-21311000 GCF_028858705.1 Grus americana
ATATAACCAGGGGATGGGCTGGAGGTGGGGCCGCTTGGGAACTAGCTGAGCATCGGCTTCAGGTGGTGAGCAATTGTGCTGTGCATCACTTGTTTTGTATATTATTATTGTTATTATTGTTTCCTTTTCCGTCCTATTAAACTGTCTTTATCTCAACCCATGAGTTTTACCTTTTTCTTTTCATTTCTCTTCTCCCATCCCACTGGGCAGAGGGGAAAGTCAGCAAATGCCTGTGTGGTTGTTTTGGCTGCCAGCTGGGTTAAACCATGACAATACACAAAGTAAGTTTTTTTAATTCCCTAGTTGTTTCTGTCTCCCAGCACTTTAACTTTTGTGAGTGCAAGTAACACACCTTTCTGCAGTACTAATTGGACTCCAGTATAATATAAGTAAGTTTGACTTTTTTAAATAGTGTTGCTTACTTACCTCTCATGCCAAATTTTGAAAGGGAATAGTTTCCCTTACTTCATTCCCAAGCTTTTAGTATTCTGTTATCTTTATAAAAAATAAAGTTTAATTTCTCACCAAAGAACATGGAGAAAAAATTATTTACTTATGGTAATAATAATAATTTAATTTTAGTAATAGGCAAAACAGCTTATTTTTGGTGAAGCTTACCAACAGCCAGCAGATTTACAGCAAGGAGATGTTTTACCCAGATTTACAGACAGATACAGCACTTGCATGTAATGACGTTACTGGTAATTACATAAAAGATGGTGTAATGTGAGCATAACAAATATTTTAATTTAGGAGATTTTTTTATGGTTTCTTTTGTGAATTTAAACAATTTCATTTGTATATCATCATAAATAGTTGTAAATAAAATGTTAGTTATTGTAGCAGGAACTTAGGCAGCCTCAATCTCCTGGCCAAGTCACTCCATCAGTTCCCCTCTACCAGGAGAAGCAGCTTTTCAGTGAATCATCCTTGACTGGAATAATTGTTTGTATTTATTTGGGTTTATTTTTCATTCAGTTTAAAGTGCCAAGGGGGTTCTAGTTGGCCAGCATCTTGGTTAGTTTGCCCTCAAGCTTCTTTTACATGTTACTTGCATAGCCTGTATTGAATTTGTCCCTCTTTCTAGACTCCAGAGTCTTCTCCAAGCACCTGTAATGCACCCTCTCACTTCCCAGGTGGCATGTTCCTGCCTGTTCCTTTAGCAGGCACTCACCCCCATGGAGCTCCTGCCCACCACAGCTCCCTCAGGCATTTTACAGAGGGAGTCTAAGGAAGGCTTGTTATCAGGCACCCACCTTAGGCTGTACCCTGCAGCCCTCCTGGTTTTATCACTGCAGGGGTGGGATAATCGTGGTGTGAAGGGGATGAGTCCCATGCTCCCTCAAGGCCCCAGCTTTCCCAGGAAGGGCTTCTTGCTTAGAGAAAGCAGCTTTGCAATTGTACTTATACTGACATGTGACTTCACTTGCAATATAAATGAAAACAACTGTTAGTCAGCTACGCATAGAAAAACAGATGACCCAGTATCTCCTCCGTATGCCTTACTGTTGGGCAAGGAGGACTGTAGGAGTTTTTAATGAAAGGGTAGGTGTGTGAGTAAATTGTAAACAATTAAGAGCATGACGAGAAACAATTTCTCCTTAGTATTACACCTCACTAATTTTCATTTTATAGTATCAGCAGATGTGTCACATGGTATGAAGGAAAAAACATTGTGCTTTTTGGTGTCTGTCAATATTTTAAATGCATATGCCATAGCCATCATAATTTGAAAAATATTTGCAGGAAACTTGCTTTTACTTAGTAAAGCAATGTTGTTAGCCATTCTGCCAAAGTTAGTATAGTGTAACAGGATATCGTTGTTTTGGAAGGACTGAGAAGCAATGTTTCCTGAACATTAAGCCCTGTACTTATGTTTTGAGGGCATTTTTACCTATTTCTTTTGAGTCAATTTATAATAATTAGCAAGTTTACAAAAAGTATCATCATTGTCTTTCAATAAGTTCACAAAGATACACAAGCATCTATATTCTGCACAGAAAAGTTAAAAAATACTTGGCAAAAGTCTAATGCAGGATCTCTGACAGAAGTGAAAATCAAAATGAGACAATGCTGATTTGAAGTTCTTGCATCATCTTCATAGATTAAAGTTTGCATTTCAGGGATTTCAAATTTATTTTCTACTTATTTACAAATACCAGGAGTTTCTAATAGCAACATACAAAAATGCCACTATATAAGAGTATGAATCATAGAATCACAGAATGGTGACCTCAAAGATCATCTAGTTCCAACCCTCCTGCTGCAGGCAGGGACACCCTCCACTAGACCACGTTGCCCAAAGCCCCATCCAACCTGGCCTTGGACACTTCCAGGGAGGGGGCATCCACAGCTTCTCTGGGCAACCTGTTCCAGTGCCTCACCACCCTCATTGTGAAGAATTTCTTCATAATACCTAATCTAAATCGACCCTCCTTCAGCTTAAACCCATTACCCCTTGTCCTATCACTACACTCCCTCATAAACAGTCCCTCACCATCTTTCCTGTAGGCCCCTTCAGGTACTGGTAAGGCACAATTAGATCTCCCCGGAGCCTTCTCTTCTCCAGGCTGAACAACCCCAACTCTCTCAGCCTGTCCTCACAGGAGAGGTGCTCCAGCCCTCTGATCAGCTTTGTGGCCCTCCTCTGGACTCGCTCCAACAGCTCCATGTCTGTCTTATACTGGGGCCCCTAGAGCTGGATGCAGCACTCCAGGTGGGGTCTCACAACAGCAGAGTAGAGGGGCAGGATCACCTCCCTCAACCTGCTGGTCACACCTCTTTTGATGCAGCCCAGGACACGGTTGGCTTTCTGGGCTGCAAGCGCACACTGCCGGCTCGTGTTGAGCTTCTCATCAATCAATACCCCCAAGTCCTTCTTCTCAGGGCTGCTCTCAATCCATTCTCCACCCAGCCTGTAGCTGTGCTTGGGATTGCCCCAACCCACATGCAGGACTCTACGTGAAGAACCTTGCACTTGGCCTTCATGTGGTTTGCATGGGCCCACCTTTCCAGCCTGTCAAGGTCCCTCTGGATGGCATCCCTTCCCTCCAGCGTGTCAACCACACCACACAGCTTGGTGTTGTCAGCAAACTTGTTGAGGGTGCACTCGATCCCACTGTCCATGTTGCCGACCAAGATGTTAGTGCCGGTCCCAGTACTGACCCCTGAGGAACACCACTCATCACTGTTCTCCACTTGGACGTGTAGCAATTGAGTGCAACTCTTTGAGTGCGACCATCCAGCCAATTCCTTATCCACCATCCATGGAATCCATGTCTCTCTAATTTAGAGACAAGGGTGTCATGTGGGACAGTGTCAAATGCTCTGCACAAGTCCAGGTAGATGACGTCTGTCACTCTTCCCTTATCCACTGATGCTGTAACCCCATCATAGAAGGCCACCAAATTTGTTAGGCACGACTTGCCCTTAGTGAAGCCATGTTGGCTGTCACCAGTCACCTCCTTATTTTCCATGTGCCTGAGCATAGTTTCCTGGAGGATCTGCTCCATGAGTACACATTGGGTTGGTGTCCTGTAGGAAGGAACCATATCTCTAAATTGCCAATTCGGAACAAATAAAAGAGAGCCTCTGAAATTTGTTCAGAGGGATCTGGAAACAGCATAACATAGCTCCAGAAATATAAGTCTGAGAAAATATTTCATTTGCTTTTGACACTGTTCACAGCCTTTCATACCATTAATTTCCTTGGTGGTTTGGGGTTTGGTGGTTTTGTTTTGGTTTTTGGGGATTTTTTTTGTTGGTTGGGGTTATTTTTGCAAAGTTTCAGGTGACAGAACCACGCAACAGATATAGTAGAAACTTTTGCTGCCTGTTTTCATCCATGAAGGGCAAAATAGAGAAAGAGGAGCAGCTGAGAAACAGGTAGATTTCCCTCTTTAACCTTTTGCATTTAACCTTCATAGAATACTAAAGTTTTGCTGAGGCATTTCAGTGTGGTTTAAAGATGGAAGAAATCTTCTGCTAGTCAGCTAGTTTTAGTCTTTCTTAAAAATACTTGGAAGTGAATCTTACTTTGATCATGTGATGCATTTTTTTCTCTCAAAGGCTGATTGGTACTAAAGGTAAGGGTCTGCAACAGCTAAGCCCGCTCTATCAACCTTGATGGTAGTTCTTTTGGGGGATCATGCCACAAAACTCAGATCTTTGAACTGTGAGTTATGTCCCATAGTGTTTGGTATATATGACAAAAACTATGCTTCTAGTGGTTCTAGCAAACAGATCTAAAAAGTGGTTTAAGTTTGTGTCTTTTTTTGGGGCGGGGGGGGTAAAGTAGGGAGACATTATTCTATTAATTAGATCAGTTAGTATAGCTGGGAAGACACAGACTTTTCTACATGCAATTCCTTCATCGGGTCTGTCTGTGTAGAGAAACAGCACATCTCCTGGGCCAGTTTCCTGACATGCGCCTCTGTAGTAACTAAACATACTTTTAAAAACCATGGTAATACGTACATTGACGGTGGGCAAAACTTACGGAAAATCCTTACAAAAATGGTTTTCTTCACTTGGATGTGAAAAGTTTCTAAATTAATCTTGTCTTTAAAAAATGGGAGGAAATAAAATGCCAAGTTGCTGTCAATACAGAAAAAGGGATAAAGCAAATAGATTTGGCTATGAAATGTACCTGCATTAAAATGAGATCTGCTCATATTTAAGTATGTGCAAGATCCTATCATCATGCTGATCGTCTGGTCTCCTTATTTAAAAATTAACATGGTCTAAGTTCACAAGTTAGCTAGGTTCATTTTGGGGAAAATATAGGAATTTTATTTTATAGATAAAAGGGTAGGGTAAAGACAAACATCTTATGAAAAAGGAGCCACTTGATATTGCATGTTCAGTTCATAATTCCTTCAACTTGTTCCTTTTGCATCAAAATTGTTTATTGTGATTAACAGTTATTAAGTTCCTCATGAAATTTAGAACAATGGGGTATTCACTTGCTGTTATTTCACTTTCCTGGGTGGAACAGGGCCGAAGTTGAGTACATTTAGGATTTATGTGCTCATTATTTTAGAGAAGGTATATAGCATGATGTTATCCTTCAACAGAATAAATATCATGTAGACAACATTCATCTGGGACATACTTGAAGAACAATTGCACCCTTTTAACCTCAATTCATTAGCTGGATAACTTACATGAAAGGAATACAACTTAATATAGATAAACCATTAAAATAGTTTCAAATTACCCTTGATTTAATACTGCCCAATGTTTCTGAGCTGTATTCTTGGAGATGGATGCTTTTACTGTTAAAGGGGAAAAAGGTACTAGTCAGGCTATTTTCAGTTACAATATAGGTGGAAAACTTGAAAAGGAGAAGCTGCTCTTTCAAAAGCTTGATTCTTAATAATCTTTTTACCTTCCGATTAGTATAACAAAAGAACAGCCTCTGAGTTCTTGTCCTGCCTTTTCACTAGTGTCACCAAGATGCTGATTCCTGCAGGTAGAAACAGTCATTATCTTGAGAGAGATAAAATGATTAATTAATTTCAATAATATAGGCCAAATTTATACTTATGTGTGTCCTGGTTTCGGCAGGGATAGAGTTAAATTGTCTTCCTAGCAGCTGGTGTAGTGCTGTGGTTTGGATTTAGGATGAGAATAATGTTGATAACACACTGATGTTTTCAGGTGTTGCCAAGCAGTCAAGGACTTTTCAGCTTCTCACACTGCCCTGCCAACGAGAAGGTGTAGGGCGCCCAAGAAACACAGCCAGGACAGCTGACCCAAACTGGCCAAAGGGGTATTCTGTACCATATGATGTCACGCTCTGTATGTAACTGGGGGGTGGGCTGGAGGTGGTGTGGCTCAGGAACCAGCTGAGCATCAGCTTTGGGTGGTGAGCAATTGTTTGCACTTGCTTTGTTGTATTATTATTATTTATTATTATCCTCTTCTGTCCTATTAAACTGTCTTTATCTCAACCCATGAGTTTTACCTTTTTCTTTTCGATTCTCTCCCCCATCCTACTGGGGGGGGGTAGGGGGAGGAGCGGATTGAGCGAAGGGCTGTGTGGTTATTTTAGCTGCCAGCTGGGTTAAACCACAACAATGTGTCATTCAAAATTAATACCTAGGTATTGTTTCAAAATATGAACTGTTACCTACAGCTTTATTGAAGTCTTGGCCCAAAATGCTGCTCCCATCAACGCCAGTGGTAATTTTGATATTAAAGTTCTTCAGAAAAGAATGAGTCAACAAGCACTTGTGTTTTAATTTTCAGACCTGTTTAGCACTTGGTAATTGTATTGAAGTGCATTGGACACTGAGATGCTCAGAACTGTTGAAAAATCAAATAACTAGAGGTTATACATCCTTCAATGCAAATAATAATAATGGTAAATTCTTTAATACAGTCAAATCCCTTTGTCTTATTTGTGTAGTTAGACCCACTGAAATCTTGAAGCAACTGCAAAAGTCATCTTACTTTCCTTTCCTGGAAGAGACAATAGATATAAATAGACAAGTACAGATACTTTGTACTAGTGTTCATCGCGTTACTGCAAATAACGACTAGATGATGCTTTGTACTTTTGTATACTAATTCCTTTCTTTTAATTTTATTACTTAAAATGTTTCATATTGTGAACGTGCTGCTGAAAGATATTTAAAACTTTGCAACAAGGACTTTTTATTAGAACTGTGTTTGTACTGAGGAATTATCACTGTGCTTTGGATCTGATTGTACAAATACTCCTCTGTTGAGAAGAACATACATCAAAATTGTTTTTTTAATTAATATTAGGTGGCTATTTTCTGTCTAGTTTTTAAATATTGGGCTCATTGCATCAGGAGCTTTCTATATCAAATCTGTATTAATCAGATTTTAAACCTGTTATATAAAAATTTTGATTTTGGCCTTCTGCCTGATTCTTTGGTTCAGACTGATTGCATATTGGGCACACTGGGTTTTTAATATAGGGTTAAGTGTTTTGTACTTCTTCATGGAGTGGCACAAAAATGTGCAATAGTAAGGAATTTGGTATTTTTCCATATTTTTCTTTAATATTTGCTTAATTAACAATCTGAGTGTGTAATATACTCGCAGAAGTATCTTGTATTCTACTCCTAGAACAAATGAAAGTCAGCACGCTTCAAATACCTGTCAAAATACTTTTTAAACTTTTGGTCTCATACTTTGTCCCATCGTCCAAGTTTGTTCAGTAAATAATTTATTTTTAAATTAATTATACATTTTTCATATTAAAATGAGTTCTAAGACTTGTATTTAAATATGGATCATTAGTATTTGGTGGGAGTTAAAATATTTATGGTTTCATTTCTTATACCTCACCATTTCCTATACATTTTTGTTTCATTGTATTTATTCAATGCTTTCATGTATCGATGTAGACAGTCCCTGCACATGGAATGATCTCTCACTCTTCAGTTATCTCACAGTCTGTAGACTGCTCTACACCAAAGAGAGCATTAAATTACATACAGTATCCAGAATACTAAATTTGGATGAAAGTGTTAAATGTGTTTTTCTTCTCTCTTCATCAAACTACCCAGAGGTACCTCAGTCATTCAAAAACAGTAATTCTTAAATCTCAACTGTTGGCTCAATTCTCCATGTGTTACCCTTCGCTTATATCATGGTTTTTGGAAAGGACTTTTTAAAAACATCTGAGCATCTGTGGCAAAAATCTTGGCCGCCTTTTCCAATTTTGTTTAACAAAAGGGAACTGTTCGTATGGAGATATGTCGTGCCGCCCCCCCCCGCCCCCCCATTAATTTCCAGCATAAGTGTCATCATAACCTCCTGCAGCAATTTTCCAAAACAGATGTGTTCTGCTCAGCCTACCTAGCTTTGGAAGCTGTTTCTGTTAAATTTCAATGACTTTAATGCTCTTGCCCTTGTCTGTGCTCTATAAACTTTTGAAGATCCAGGTACAGTTTGGGTTCAGAAGACCAAATAACACATTTTATAAACAAAAAATACTATAAATATTGCTTTGCGAATTTGCCATTCTGGGAATCTTCTGTCTTTCCTCTTGTTCTTCATGACAGACAGTGACTATATTTATGCTAGGATTAGTAATGGAACACGTATGGTTTTATCAGTGTAATTTAATTATTCCCCATACAAACAAAACAATCTCTATTAGTACAAGCATTGTTCTGCTCATATAAACTCTGTGAATACCACAAGAGCCAGCTCGTATAGTTAGGCTGTGCATGGCAGGAACCTTTTCACAAACCAAATTTATATCCAGCAGGCTTGCAAATTAATTCCTTTAAACTAATCCTCACACACTAAGAATGGTCCTGTTGACTTTGCTAGAAATGCTTGAATGCTTGTGACACGTAAACTCTGATGAGTTAAAAGAGAAGAGCTCTTGATTTCAGTGTGAGGTTTGCCATTGATGCTAGCAAGGTAAGGACATCACCTCAGCTGTTTGCTGGGTCAAAGCCTTGCTTTTCATGAAGTGGACATGGCATTATACCTTCTTTTATTAAACAATTAAAGAGATATAAATCAAACCTATTTCCCATTACTGCTTTAAAATAATTTCCCCAATCACTATCACAGCTTTTCCTGTGGTTACTAAAATTGATGTGGTGGTTGTCACTGGAAGGAAATAGAAGGATCATATATGAAGCAACACAAACAGTAATCTATTAGGAGTACTGATATGGATTAGTTGATAGTCTCCTGCTACTTTCTCTGTGTTTCTCTTTTGATACCCACAGTGTATAATGTATTGCAAAGCCAGAAGATGCTCAGAATAGCTGTGCAGAGTGGAGGCTTTAGCCATAACTCACTCAAATGAATTGAGAGGTCATTTCAGATCATTAATATAGCCTTAAGTGTGTGTTGTCAACGTGGCCTGGAAATGCGTTATTGACTTTATACACTGCGTTTTCATGGTGCTTTGGGTTCACCTCTTACCTTGTTTTCCTAGATACTGTTACCCATTATATTTTAGGATTGTCTACTTTGCTCTGGGAGTTGTCTATGATCCCTTTTCAGGTCAGAGATTTCTTGATATTACATGTGTTTGAAGCACACAGGATAGTGAGTCCTGGAGTCCTGAGATGTTTTTGGTGACTTTTCCTGATTGAACAAACGTGTTACCTTCTAGCTAGTACTGCAGCATATGTCCGATACGAGTTAAATTGATCAATCTGTAGGTTATAAATTACTAGTTTGAAACAGATTTTAATAATGAAACTTGAGAGCATGGGCAGTTTTGGTAGTATGGTCCGAGTGACACCATGTAGAGGCATCGGACTTGGCTCCTCAGCTGAAGCGGTGGTTCACAGTCGGGCCAGGTTGCAGAACACTGCCCTGCCTTTCCTGTTTATGAAAATAACCGAGGGGCATGGGTTATGCTCCTTCACCCTGCCTCGTGAGCCTCAGTCCTGCAGCACAGGTCAAGGAAAACAAAAGGACAAACAATTTCAAGGATGAGACAGAGAAAGGAGAGTGCAATGCAGTCATGATTGTGATGGGAACCTAGAAAAACACCGTTGCTGTTAGGAATTGAAACTTGGGGTGACTACTCAGGGTTGAGCTGAAGGTAACTGGGCTCATAGTTTCAGAGGTTCTGTCAGTTTTTGAGGAACCTGGTCTAGTGGAGGGTGTCCCTGCCCGTGGCAGGGGGTGTGGAACTAGATGGTCTTTGAGGTCCCTTCCAACCCAAACCATTCTGTGATACAATACAGTTTCTACCTTTTTGTATAATAAAGATGAAACTCTCATGTATTTTGTACTCTCTAAATTTCTGAGTTGTTAATGTCTAGTAACTTTTCTGGGAATTGTAAAAAATCAGTGCATAATTTAATTTCCTACAACAATTTAAATCTCATACCCTGCCATTGAAAGAAAATCCAGAATCAAATGCAGGCTCTAAAAACACTTGCCAGTACCCTTTCTAATAATATTTAAACATAATTTTGTGTATTTAATTTTTCACGTAATTAATTGCAAAATAATTTGACTTGCGTAGGAAATGAGATTTCCAAATCGCAAAACGTTAATTCAAGACATTTAGTTCCCAGGCTGCAAAAATCCGTCACGTTTCTTTCAGCCGAAGGGCTGCGTGCAAGTTAAGCACGTTTCCTCTCTCAAGCTTGTAAATTGCAGCTATTCCTGTCGATTCGGTGAAGATGCTAATTTTTGGTTGGTTGCTTAAATGGCGGTCATCGGCTTTTTTCACTGGCCTGAGGCCCTGCCGGCGCCGCGATTTAACCCCGCTGCCCGTGCGAGCTGCGCTCAGCCTTGCCCCGGGCCCCCGCTCTGCCGGCAGCGGTAGGGACCCGCTGCGCTCCCCGGTGCCCGCTGCGCTCCCCGCCGCCTACGCGCCTCGTCACGGGGGCAGCGGGACTCTGCCGGACACCGACGGCGCTGCTCTCGGGGGCCGGCACCGCGCTCGCCGACCGCTCCCGCCCACGTACGCGGCACACGGACCTTCCCGCGGCCAGCCGGGGTCCCGCGGCGCCCGCCCGGGCTGGTTCGACCCGACCGCGCCCTGAGCCCGCGTCTCGGTTGCGTTGACCCGTTTCGGCACCGCAGCGTCGTACCGCCGGCCGGGGCTGCCGCTGCCTCCCGTGCCGGTAGGGGTGGCGCCGCTGCACGGTTAATTACGGCGGCGCCGGGGACTCCCGCGGGCGGGGCGGGGCGGGGGCGGGGCGCGCGTTGGGGATTCCCCCGCCGCCCCGCGCGGAACGTTCGGGATTGTTCCGTGACGTCACGGCAGGGGGGCTCCCGCCGACGGGGCGGGGGCGGGGTCGCACCCTTGGCGGCGCCCGAGAAGCTCCGCCCCGGGCTCCCGCGGGGTCGCGCGGCAACTCTCGCGAGGCTTGTGCGCGCAGAGCATTGCGGCTCGGAGCGGCGCCATTTTGGGAGCGAGGCGAGCGGGGTGTGTGTGTGTGTGTGTGCGCGCGCGTGTGTGCATGCATGTGTGTGCGCGCGCGCGGGGGGTGTGCGCGTGCGGCGCTCTCGCGCCCGTGGTCCCCGCGGCTCGCGGGGGTGGGGGGCGGCTGCCGCCAGGGCCAGGACACCCCCGGCTCCCCCCCCCCCCCCCCCCCCCCAGGGGCGGTGTGGTGGCGGCAGCGGGCCGGGGACGCCGAGGCCGGGGGAGGAGGCGCGGAGGGGCCGGGGCGGGTACTGGCGTGCGGGGCGCCGGGCCGCCCCGTTCCCTCCCCCGCCCCGCGGCCAGGCCCGCCCTCGGGGAGGGCAAGGGGAGCCGCCCCCGAGCCCCCGGCGGGGCGGCCGGCGGTGGCTGCCGCTGCTGTTGCTGCGCGGGGGCGGCGCGGCCTCCCCCCACCCCCCGCGCCGGGCAGGCAGGGCGAGCGCCCAGTGCGGGCCGCTGAAGCCCTTCCCGGTGCCCGGCGCGGCGCCGCAACAAAAGGCCCGATCGCGGCCGCGGACCCGGCGTCGGCCCGCGCACGGGTCAGGCGGGCAGCCCCGAAGCGGCGAGGCTTTCCCCGGGGCGCGCTGGGGCTCCCCCGGGCGGCTCTCGCGGCTCCCGCGGGGCTCGTTCTGTGGTTCCGGTCGGTGTCCCTGGCCCCGGTCAGCACCGCCCTCCCGGGTGCTTGCAGCAGACACGTCCATCTTTCCCAATAAAATGAGAAATGCCCCTTTCTTCTCTTTTTTTTTTTTTTTTTTTTAAAAATATTTTCTCCTCTCGGGAATGAGAAGCAGGAGAACGTTTTCGCTGATAGGCTGCGCTCTCCCATAAACATGCCTGCTGCTTTCTCCGGGGTGCGAGTGAAGGTTTAACCGAGGCTGCTGTACTCGCGTTCGTCTCCCCGATTGCATGCGTGTTTGCTTTCTAAGAGTCAGGTTTATGTGTTTGTCTGACGCCAGTTCAGATTTCCAAAGAGAAAACTGATTGTTCTGGTTCTTTTTACCGTAGGCAGTTTGGATTACAGAGGGAGTCCTGGATGTTTGCAGCCTTTTGCTTCAGCTGCTAGGGAGAAAAAAAAGGTGGAAACGTACCTGCAGCAGCTGCTTCTCGTGAAAGGGGAGAAATATCGGACACTGTTTTGGGATTACTTGTCCAGGTGCTTCCTCCTGAAACAAACAGTAGGCATCTGAGAAGTGAATTGGAAGTTTGAAGTCGTGAGCTTTTTCTTTTTAGCACTGCCGAGCACCTCACCCTTAGATGCTTTTGTCCACATGGCATGGATACATGGCTAAATTTATCAAATTCTGAATACTTTGGCTGTCAAAATAAAGTGCTTTCTTGCTTTTAGATACTTTTTTCTTCTAGGCAACATTCTGTCTGAGTCATAGGCATAAGCAGTTTTGTTAACTGGCTCCAGGTTAAATGCAGCCTGAGTCACTGTGTAGACATTGCTGAAAAGTTTCATGGCAGATATTTTTCCCCTTATCTTATTTTTTAGATTTTTTGACATAGCCTTCTGTCATTTTGCAGTGAGACCTATTTTCTAAATGAAGAATCTAATAGATGGGTTTTTATCATTTTTTCTTTTGTATTTTATTTAATATTTTTGTTGAAAAATGTTGTTCCCAATAAGCAGTATGGAGGTATCCAGATAGCTGTTGTTTACAAATGCCTCTGTTACCCGAAGCTAGCAGATGTTCCACAGTTCAGATGTGAAATTTGGATTTTCAGCTTCACAGTTTGTGCTGTAAAAAGTGTATTTATTTCACCTGGAGCTGATGCTTCTTATAGTGATATGTACATGGAATAGACAAGAGAAGAAGCTGTCAGAGACAAAAAAAGCTTTTTAAGACAGAGAGTTGGCAAATTTTGGAGATAGCCTTGTGGAATCTGTAAGCAAGAAGGATGGGTGGCTGATTTCTGTGAGGTCAAATCTACGTCAAAGAGCAACGAATGTAGTATCAACGAGAACTGGGGATATTATCTCAAGGAAAACAAACTGGAAAAATATAAATCACACAGTACCTAACACCTTGCATAGTCCTCTTGGATTAGGTAAGTGTTATACTGTTCATAAATCAGTTTACCCTTGAATAAACATTTTATCAGTAAAATCCTTAAATTAGTAATGTTTACTGCCTAGGGGTTGTTGGGTGTTTTGAGAACATTGAAATAAGCTTGCAGAATCTCATTTTTACTTGCTGTTTTTAATAATTAATGGAATAATTCTTGAAGAATTTGAAGAATACATGTTCAAGAAGAAATGTGCAGATAGGAATGTGATTTTTCTGGGAGATCAAAAAATAGGTACATCTAGACTGAATCCCTAGGTAACTTATCCTTCACATTAATATTGTAATCTCAACAATGAGCTATTATACTTATTGACCAAGTCTGCTGGATGGCTTGGAAATCTCAATCTATCATTTCCATTAGATGTTTTTGCAGTATAATAATAAACTAATAATGTAGTTCTGTTGGCATTTATTTATTTATTTATTTATTTATTATTTCCTTCCACTGTTCTTTGTCACTTAGGGAACCAAGATATTTTTTACCAAAAGTTAGTTTTACTGCCTATGCAAACTAGCTTTTTAATGTGTTGATATTTTAAGGTTGTGTTCAGAGTAATTTCCTATTCTGTAGGAATGAATGAGCCTGGTCTGAAAGTATAACATTACAAAAAACCTCCACCTTTTTGGAAGGATTCAAAACAAAATCTAGTGAACTAACTAATTTTACATGTTATTTTTAGATGTATTGCTGTCCCCTTCCTCCTGTAGTGGTTAAATGTTTCTGAAGATAGATATAATTTAAATATTGAAATTAATATGTTTACAATAATTTTTTTGTAGGTTTGCATTCAACTGAATTGCTACTGCCTCAAAGAAAATTAAGATGGACAGAAGAACTTAATTCAAAAGTCAGTGGTAATTTTACTTAAGTTCTCTCCCCCCTACTACCCCTTGATTATTCATAAAGCTTTAATTTAAGCATTATTGGGTAGACTGTAAACTGAGTGTCTGGTAAAGGTGATACATTTACCTTAGTTGCTACCTCTTAAAAATTCTTCAGAGCTTCTGCAATACTGAAGCAGTAGTAATAGTAGTAGTAGTGAGCTAATGAAAAAAGGAATGGGCAGTGCAAAGATGTTTGGAAAGATGGCTTGTGTTAAAGCCTTGTAGAAAAAGTAATGTTAAGCCTGTGAAACTGTATGTAAAGATTGCTACAGTGTTTTTTTCCCCTTATACCTTGTTATTTTGACCATGAATGAAAGACTTGCATCTAAGTAAGTTTTTTAAATTCTTAGGCTCGCTGAGGTACTTGTATTCTGTGTGCTGTCTTGTCAATATCTAAAAGTTGATCTACCTTCAGCATTTTGCTTTGTTTGGATGGCCTTGCTGTTTTGTTATTTTAACTTCTATTTCAGTTTTGCTCTTTTGAAAACATGGAAACTATGGAATTTGATTAGGAGTCTGTTCCTGTAATTTCTTGTGGCTGTGGCTTGTGTCTCTTTTACATTGAGTCTCAGTGTGGCTGGGGATTGACTGAATGAACTCAGCCACACATGAAGGAACCAAACCAACAAAGAAGAATGATTTTCCTCGTGCCTTTAGTTGGATTAGTCTGTGTTTTACTTGAAAGCATTTGGTAAATTGAAAGAGTTGGAAAAGTGGTATGTCTCTTTTTTCAACATAGTAACTTTTAGTGCTGTGATATACTTACCTTTTGACAAGAGGCTCTCACTGAAATCAAGGAGCTGCATCCCCCCACTTACTATTTTGGCTGACATCTTTATCTGGACTCTCCCTTCTGGATCCTTTGAAGAGTTTGCTTTTTAGCTTCATTAAATTAACTCTGTCTTTACATGTCTCTGCTGGTAGGATATATGTATATATTTTCTTTTCACTGTGTTTGCACTTGGGAAGTCCAGTTGTTCTTATTTGTATGCATATGTATTTGACAAGGATTCAGGTGAGTTTTACAGCTGTGTCCTTGTACCCTAAGCAAAATTCATACTGGGGTTAGGCCCATTGAGGAGAAAATGCCTAGCATGCTGGTCCACTTTAATTTCTTCTTTAAGTTTTTATTTGTCTGGTGCTGACCCTCTGTTAAATGGTTTGCAGACAGCTATGAAGATAAGATCGTTGCCCCCAAGAGGTTATACTTTAAGCCTTAATGTAAACATTGCTTTTGTACTGGAATAACTGTCAGCAGCTTGGCTCTTTTATTGATGTGTTTATTCTGGTAGAATCCTAGAATGGGTACATTTGTATTGAGACATTGTCTTGAGTGGTGTAGGCTGCTCTGCTGTGTGAAAAAAGTGTTGGTGGAGGCTTTTAAGAGTAAGCAGAGTTTAAACTTGCAGCAAAGCTTAAGTGGAATTACATTTGTAAAATAATATAGAGAAATTGTGTAGATATTTAGCTTTGTTAGTACTTAACAAGTTAATATACTTTATGGTTCTTTCTTTCCCTCCATTCTAATGAGATTCTTCTGTTTAAAATGTGTGCATAAACCAGTGATAGTTCATCAGTAACTTTTGGGAAAGTTGCTTTTATTTTTCAGTACGAAGACTAAATTCTGGCCTGCAAGGAGAACTATTTACAGACCCTATTATAAATGAACTCGAATGAGACTTGGCATGCTTTTTGTTTTGGTTTTTATTACTGTGTGTGTTTGAGCAGTAGTATTATACAGTAACTGGTGATAATGCCCTATGTGGTGCTATCAACTCTTCCACAATCACCTCCTTTTGTATTTTGGGTAAACATAGTCTGGGAAACAGCTAAAATACATAGAATTACTTTTCTGCTTTATACATTCAGGATAAGTCAAAGCTGCTGACTTTTTAAACTGCTTTTTCTTTAGATCCCTGTGAAGACTCCCAAGTGCAAAAGAATTCCTGGTGATTTTGCTACATAATGTATGCTGAACGGGGTAGTGATGTTAGTGCACTAACACTTCGGCTTTTGGACTTTGAACCTTGCAAAGGGCAAGAGATGAGCGTTTATCTAGCTCTCCACTAATGGTACTGCAAGTGTATAGGGTTTCAAGCAGAAGGAACCTGGTTGTAGTTTACCTTCAAATATGAAGTTATTCTGTGTTGTGAAATTGTTTACTTTTTAAATTTACATTTTGGTACAGTGGAAGGAGGAAAAACTTTTTTGAATAGAAGTGATGATTAAGTTGTTCAAAGCTTTCTTATTAACTTTGTTTCTAAAACATTTCCTAAAAGATGTTTTGAATGTTGTGACATTAATATTTGATTCACAGAAGTGATGTAAACCTTGTTGCTTATGAAGCACATTTATATATATATACAGGAAGGGGACCATATGATAAAGTGCAGTGACTGGTATTTTTAGAACATCAGTGTCCCCCCAAGTCTGCCGACATTCTAGATCCTTATGCAAAACAAAGTGTGCTTTAGTCGATTCCTCCTCACATAAGGAACTTCAGCCCTAGGTAGAAATGAAGGCGAATTTTCCTTTTTTTTTTGTTTTTGTTTTTTTGCTAAGTCATTGTACAGCTAGGTTGTAGGGCTGTGGCTGTATGAGGCAATGTGTTGGCGTTAAATGGTTAAAAGAATTGACTGTTACAGTTTGGCTTCATACACTTCTTACACCTAGGCATGTCATTAGACTTTTGGAGGTGTTCAGTGTTAAAGGAGGAGCTGCCGCCCGAGCATTCACACAACATTCACGATGTTGCACACACACACACTTCTTGGGCACACTTCCTCCTTCTTCAGGCTCAACCCTAAGTTTCCTGTAGCAGAGTCTCAGGCGTTGGATTTTATAAAATAATTTAATTGAAAGGTACAGCAGTAAGAACAGCCTGGGCTGGGTGCCTCCAGGGAGAGGGACCCTGAACAAAGAAATCCCGGGGCAATTATACACTTGTGATCTATACACCCACCCCTCATGCACCCTTCATGCACTGTCCAAGCTCTTTTAGTTCCAGTGGTGATTTTTGGTCTGGGGTCTTTTAACATCTAATTGGATTCTTTTTCTGTGCCCAGGCAGGCTATTATCTTGCTGATTTGCAGTTTCAGCTGAAGGTTGGAGCCTCCTTATCGTCTGGTTTGCGCTCCTTCGGCACCTGCCCTTGCTGGCAGAACATGGAGAACTGAAGCGTCCCGGACTTGGGAAAAACACTACCAAAACAATGGTGATATCAAAATACTTTCCTATACTAAAAGACTAAACACAGCACTGTACCAACTGCTAGGAAAATTGCTAAGAAAAATAACTCTGTCATAGCCTAAAGACTTCAGCAAATCTAGCCACTCATGCTAAGTAAAGCTAAGCAAACAGCACAAATCACACCCTATTATAATCCTAAGTAATTTATTCTAATTAAAACTTATTTATGTTAAACAACTAATATCCCTCAACAGCTTCTCCCTCTGTGTGTGTGTGACACCTTTAATGGTGTGTGAATGATCGGGCAGCAGCCTCTCCTTTAACATTTAGGTTTGACAGAGGACATGGATCCATCCTCAGTGTTCTGCAGGAAGCCTTAGTTCTCATACTTCTTTTTAAATATGAGGCAAGAAGGTAAATTAAAGCGTGGATATTTTCTTTTACTCTTCCTTAGTGTCTAGTGCTAGAATACTCATCAGAACAGTTCTGCGTTGGATGGTGGGGACAGCAAGACTAAACCCGGAGATTTTCCTTGCTCTGCAGTAGTAGCACAGTTGAGAAAGAGGCCTTAGCTGAATTGTTCAGAACTTTTAGTGGCCCTAGAACCAGTGGGAGAGAAGACCTTTAAAGGTTCAGCTCCCTTTCTTTTTATTGGAGGTGTGAGTCTTTGACAGTAAATTTTAGAGAACCAAATAACTTGAGATAATTACCATACCCAAACTTAACCTCATTTGTAAATTATATGTCCGTAAACCCTCTTCTGCACTGAAATATAGGGAGGGGGCAACATGCACACTTTCCCTTCAAAGTGTTAAAAAATTGGTTGTAGAGATTTAAGCTCATTCTGTTGTCGTGGCTGTGTATTTACACGGAGACAAAAGAAAGGAAATAAATAATCTTTAGTTCAAATAATTGTCATGCTTTTGCAGCAATTTGTGATCAGTAGAAATGCTTCCATTTTTAAAACTCTGTGAAGCTTGTGTTGGGGTTGGAATATTATTTTCTGTTTTACTAACATGCAAGTTTGGGATAGCAAAATAACTTGAAATTAGCTCATTTTGCTTTGTTCAAACTAAATGAATCACAGAGTAAGGAACATCTCCAGTAAGCTCTGTCTTTAAAAGGGGGATGGAAATCGGGATCTATAGGATTTAAACAAAAGTAGTTTAAAGTTTACACTTACAACTTTACTTCAAATTAGTCCTACTCTTGACTAGAAGTAACAGGGAAGGATCTGTTATCACAAGAAATTTGTGGTTTGAAAGAATGTGGTTTTGTGGCAGAAGGAAAAAACTTTTGATGGAGTGGGTTATTTTAAAGGCCTGCTTAGTTTGAGAAAAATTCTGAATGTTTCTGTTTGTGAAGGAGAGACTGTGTAGTCTGATGAGTAGGACTTGTGCGTAGAGTTTCTCTGCCTAATTCAGAGCAAAGCTTTGTAGTTTTTCTATGGTTGATGCTAAATAGGTGAAATAAACATTTGAAGCTGGTCCAAGGCGGGAGAACTGAAGGGTGAATTTATTCTGTAGCTCAGTTATTCTGGAGTTGCTCTGTTTTAGTGAGAACTTTACCTTGGCAAATAGCTTTCTCTTTTTATTGTGAAATGCAGCACCACTGGTGTTTGTCATGTCTGATAGTAAACATTCAGTTTTAATTCCCTCCTAGAAAATCATGTGCCTCCTTTCCCTTCTTGTTAGATGGTCACTCTTTTCAAAGATGTCATACAGACTTCCTTATTAGACACCTCTGAAATTCATATATATGCTTCATTTGTCTTCCTGACTTCTTAAGGATTTGATATACTTGCTGTAGCTCATTACCAAGGAAGCAAAGCAGCGGCAACAAACTTGAGACATCGAATAATACATAACCTTTTATTTTTTCTACTGTCACAACAACATTATAGTATATTTTAATTCTGATGGCTTACAAACTTGTTTTCCCCTATTTTTAAATATTGCACTAAAAATTATGGTGACAAGGTGAGGGTGGATTGTCAAACAAGTGTGTAGCTGAGGGGCGGAGTTAAGGTTCCCACATGTAGTTTGTGGTGCAGTGTGCTCGTGGTAATAATAATCTGTGAGGCAATAGGTAAAAGATCATAGGTATGTGCCACTTAGATATGTGTACATGCTAATTTTAGACTTTTCTGAAGACTATGAATGTGTATATATCCATGTGCTTTTAACATTTATTCTATTCAAGAGTTTCTCTATGCAAATCGATAGACTGATAAACTGGTCTTCAGGGAGCATCAAGAAATTTGAATTTATATCTCCCTTCTAACTTCTGGAATTCATGGCTTGAAGCTTCCTTATTTTTCTCCCCTGTTAATAACTTTGCTACTCCACTCACAAGCTTCAAGTATTCCTAGCTTTTTGAGGTTTTTTTTGAGAGACAGTCTCTGAAATACCCAGTGTCACAGAAACTGCTTTGTTTGAAATAATATAGGCTATCCACAGAGCATGAGAAGTATAGAAGCTGAAAATGCAGAACTATTTTTCCTTGTCTCTAGCTTCTGGTGAGATGGGTTCAGCTGTCAGCGTGGTTTTTTTTCCCCTAATTTTTAGTATTATTTTAAAAATTGTTTTTCCCATAAAATTTTGGTTGGCTCCATTTAAATTGGATGTATTAATTAATATGATAATCCATAAGATGGACAAAAGCATACAATCTTTTAGTAAATTAAATTTTTAGATTGTAGGTGTTTTGGCTATTTTACTATTATA
The DNA here is from genome assembly GCF_028858705.1 of Grus americana. NCBI lineage: Eukaryota > Metazoa > Chordata > Aves > Gruiformes > Gruidae > Grus > Grus americana. The sequence continues at coordinate 21,017,264 of NC_072891.1, forward strand.
TTGACTAACCTTTTCCTTATTATAATGGTGTCACCATTTTTGTTTCTTCATGCTAGGACATTATGGAAAAAAAAAGCTGTTTTTGTTTATTCTGGTAGTTCAGACAAATAGTGTTACCAAATGTATTTTGCCCACAGTAATGAAACCTATCTTAAACATTCAAGACATCTTTCTGGACTGAGGAGATATTTTTATTTTGTACACTTGAAGAGACCTCCCTGAAGCTGGATCTCTTCAGTACCAATGGGACTGTCTTACTTCTGCCAGCTAAATACTGGTTAGACAAGTTAAACAACATGCTCTTAAAATTGGGTGGAGACAGTCTCTGATCTCATGTCCTTGTCATCTTAAAGTTCTGCTGTGCTTTTTTCTCCACCCACGGTGGAGAAAGGATCAGGTTAGGGAACACTTAAATGAGATCTATGTAAATCCATGGGGCCGGACAGGATGCACCCATGAGTGCAGAGAGAGCTGGCTGATGTCATTGCAAGGCCATTCCTTATTATCTTCAAGAGGTCTCAGGGTGATTGGGAGAGGCTCTTGAGTGCTAGAAGAGAGCAAATGTCAATCCTGTCATCAGGAAGGATAAGAAGGAGGATCCAGGGAACTACAGGCTGGTCAGCCTCACTTCAGTCCCTGGGAAGGTGGTAGAGCAACTAATCCTGGAAACCATTTCCAAACACATGAAGGACAGGAAGGTGAGTGGGAGCAGTCAGCATGGCTTTATGAAGGGGAAATCATGCTTAACCAAGCTAATAACCCTCTGCAAGGAGCTGACTAGCTTGGTAGATGAAGGGAGAGCAATGGATGTTGTTTATCTTGATTTCAATAACGCTTTTGACATTGTGTTCATGACATCCTCCTAGAGAAGCTGACAAAGTGTAGAGAAGTGAATGATGATGTGTATCAAAAACTGGTTGAATGGCCAGGCCCGGCTTGTCAGAGTTGTGATTGGGGCACAAGGGCCATTTGGAGGAAGCTGTTATTGTTGTACCCCAGGGTTCAATACTGGAGCCTGTACTATTTAACATCTTCATTAAAGTCCTCGACAATGGGGCAGAGTTTACACTCAGCAAGTTTGCAGATGATACAAAATGGGGAGGAATGGCTGCTATGGTAGATGTTTATGCTGCCATTCAGAGGAACCTGGACAGGATGGAGAACGGGACAAAGGATCCTCATGAAGTTCACAAAGGGAAAGTGTGAAGTCCTGTGTCTGGGGAGTAGTATGCCATGCTACTGCACGTGCCAGTACATGCTGGGAGCTGAATAGGACCTGGGGGTCCTGTTGGACAAAAAGCCAACCATCAGCCAGCAATGCATCTGCATAACAAATAAGGCCAGCATCTCCCTGGGCTACATGAGGAGGAGTGTTGCCAGCAGATCAAAGGGAGTTCATCTCTCCCTTCAGCCCTGGCGAGGCCAAATGTGGAGCACTGTGTCCCACTATAGGCTCCCCAGTGCAAGAAACGTACGGACTTAGTGGAGTGAGTTCAGTAAAGGACTGCAAAAAGATGATTAAGGTACTAGAGCATCTTTCCTATGGAGAGAGCCTGATACTCTTTTTGATCTTCTAAGGAACTAGAGTTGGTCCTCAGTCTTTCAAAATGTTCTCTGGATGTAATATACTTTCTGAAAAAAGTATCTTTTTTAGAAGATACGTTCCAGATTTAAAATTAGTAAGTGTATTGGGTCTGGCTGAGATGGAGTTAATTTTCCCCACAGCAGCCCTCATAGTGCTGTGCTGTGCATTGGTAGCTAGCAAGGTGTTGATAACACACCAGTGTTTTGGCTACTACTGAGCAGTGCTGGCGCACATCAAGGCTGTCTCTCCAACATTTCTCTCCCCCTTCCCGCCCCCGTCCCCCCCCCCCCCCCCGCACCAGTAGGCTGGGGGTGGGCAAAATCTTGGGAGGGGACAAAGCCAGGACAGCTGACCCAAACTGACCAAAGGGATATTCCATGTTGTATGACGTCTGCTCAGCAATAAGAAGCTGAGAGATAGGGGGAGGAACTGGGGGCATGCGTTTTTTCATGAAACATTTGTCTTCTGGAGCAACCACTACACATACTGAAGTCCTGCTTCCCGGGAGGTGGCCGGACATCGCCTGCTGATGGGAAGTAGAGAGTAAGTCTTTTGCTTTTGCTTTGCTTCTGCACACGGCCTTTTGCTTTTGCTGTATTAGACTGCCTTTATCTTGACCCACGAGTTTAGGGTTGTTTTTTCCATCTTACTTTTCTCTTCTCCCCGTCCAGCTGAAGAAGGGAGTGATAGAGTGGCTTGGTGGATGCCTGGCATCCAGCCAAGGTTAAACCACCACAGTAAGCCATCAAATTAATGTTTTTCTCATGTAAAATTTTGTGAAGGTGAAAACGGTGAGGGAGCTTCTTGTTTGTTTATGCTATTGAGGGCCTACAGAATGCTGAGAAAAGAGTAGAGGGTATGCCCTCAGAGGGATGTTACAAGGTAGCTATGTTTCGTTACAATGGGATGCTTAAAGTTCATAACCCTGCCTGTGATAATTGAAGAGTTGTGTTGTTGCGAGGTTCCTCCTATAATCTGTAATGGGTGTGGACCTGGGAAAGTAAAAGGGAGGATTACAAGTTTTTACACTTGAGTCTTATGAGTTGCAACGTTCTTATAGTGCTTATAGTTAAATATATTAAATATGTGATACTAAATGCATTTCCTCTAGTTACAGCTACCTAAACCAAGTAAGGAAAATTGTCTCAAAAAATCATAGCAGTTAACTGTGAATGCATATTATTTTATATGCCATAGTACTTTTGGGATTCTGTACTTTAATAATCGGGCTCATTTTTTCTTATTTGACCTGTTTATACAAAACAAAAACATGGAACTAAAATTCAGAATGCTTTGATTACATCTGCTTGCTCTGCTCTCTGCCCTTGCAATACCCAAGAGGAGCATTTCTTCTTGCCCTGTCTGTAGGCTCTCATGTCCACTTGTGCAGCCAGTGCAGAGATTCCCTGGAGATGAATTCTCATGGGAGTCACTTTTCCAACTCCTGAAGAGTATTATGCACTTCCAGCGATGCTTATAGCTGTTTTTAGTATTGTATAAGTAGGCAAATATATAGAGTGAGGATTTCTAATGCTGGAAAGAGTTGATTAATGGAACTGAAGCTAGAAGAAATTCTGGATAAAGAATAAGGGAACAGAAGGGATCACTTAAACTTCTTTTTTTTTTTTTGTATGTAACCAGTTTATTCCAGACCTCAGTAGCCTGTGTTTTACTGATGTGTTTAAGGCCAGGTTGAAGACATTTGTAAAGGAAATTACAATTGTTTCACTGTGTCGGCAAGAGCAGCGCAGGAGACATTGTATCAATTTCTAGTATATGAAGGAAGTCAGGTTAGTTCATAAGTGTTCCAGTGTTTGAGTTGGAGACTTTTTTTTTTAATATATTTTAAAGCTTTGTCAGGTCTAATTGTTTCTAGCTTTTTATAGGTGCCTGGCATGAAAAAAAAAAAAAGTCTAGGTCTTTCTTCTTGCCTTATCCTTTTGCTCTAGAACTTTTGGCAGCACAGCTGCTTCCTGGTTTAGCACTGCAGCTAAGTGAGTTAATAAATGCACTCGATTCTGTCTGTAGTGACTCTACAGTTACCCTGTCTGTAGTGAGTCTGGTATGTGACTGCACTGTATTCCCATTTTTGATGTGCTACATAGAGATAGAGGCTGGACTAACAGATGCTTGCTAGAGTTTTTCACTATGCTTGGCTTGTAATGCTCTCACGCTTCACTAGTGGTTAGAAGCTACTGCCACGTATTGCGAGTCTGCCTATTTGGTGAAATCATTCAGGAGTGAAGGAGGGTGAAATCTGTAACTGACTTAGGTGGCAGGGGTCCCTAATGTAGGACAAATGGTATGAGAATGAACAAGCATTCTGTGGTTGATCTGTTATGTTTTAGTCTGTCATGTGTTGTCCCATTCTTCCCCCATTCCTCCCCCTGCCCCCTCCAAAAACATGGAGGGGGGGGGATGACAGGGGGAGAGATTGTTTTTAAAAAAAGTTACTGCAAGAAATGACACAAGTTCTATTAAAATGTGAGAAAATGTTAAACCCAAGATGTATTCCATAACAATGTTTTGGATAGTTTGTTCAACTGAATCTCCTTGATCTATGTATTTTGTGCCCCTGTTTATGTGCGAAATGCATGGAGGGTTTTAGCTTACAAACAAGCTTTGCAAACAAAACTTAAACATTAGTTATTTTGTCTGTTGCATATTTTTTTCAGTAATAGTGAATTAAAGGTTGCAGATAAGGTGAAAATTGTAATGTAAGATGAAGCTTGAAGAAGCACTTTGCTAAGGTAATCTGAAAGTAGGTTAATCCAAAAGTTCATGAATAACTTTCTGCTTTTGTTTTCTGCTTTTGTACCATGTTCAATTCTATCTGTGTTACTGCAGAAAAAAAAAAAAAATTTACACTTTGGTTGTAGTGGGTGGTCTTCATGCTTAAAAAGCTTGGGTTTTAAACACTATATTGATTTTAAGTAGCAGGGGAGAGAGAGGGAAAAAACTTGGTGGGGGAACAGTATTCTCATATGGTTATCACCTAAGGTGGGAAAAATTGTATTAATTATTACAATGTGTACATGCATTTTGCTACACATTAAACTCTTCAGTTATAATTAATAGTTTCTGATTTAGAAACATAATAGGAATTGACAAGTTCAAATATTTGTCTTAAGTCTTAAAGTTGTTCCAGAATCTTGCTCTTCTGATCTTCAGGACTGTGTGTCCAGCCCAAAACTACTATGATCGGTATCTTCTTGTGATTCTTATGGTGTTTTGAATTAAGACATCTCTTTTTTTGGTGGAATTTACTCCTACAGATGTTTATAACCACTGTTTAAATACATCCTAGGTCCTCATTTTGTGAGGCAAAGCATGCCAAGTAGTTTTCTTGGACTTTTCTTGTCCTGATGACTGAAATAGTTCATTGTTACACCAAGTGAAATTCTAAATTTCTGTACTGTTATTCTAACTGTGAGTTTACTTCTATCTTTTTCTGAGATTATTTAAAAAAGAAAAATGTAGTAGTGCAGGAAAAATTTACTATACTGTTTAATATTTGATTTCTTCATTTAATTTCGTAAGCAAGAGTTTAAAAAAAAATTAATATTTGCCTTTTCCTGATCTGCTTGTTTCCCGAATTAATTATGGCCAGGGTATTTGTGCCTATTAGAAATTAGTATGGTTTAATATGAAAAAACTCGATTTTCTCTTGTTTAATTGCCAGATCAATAATAATATATACAATCAGATGAGAGAAAGTGTTTTCTTGACTTGGGTGGTATGGCAGTCAGTATCCTCAATAGTTGCTTTTCTTGGTAGTCTTTAACGGTAAACCTGTGAAATTGGTTGGATAGTGTTCTAAAAATACATCTGTGCTTTTTTTATGGCTGGGTTTTTTTTATCAAAACCAGCTGGAACAATTAGACCTAAAAGAGTTTTTCTTTTATGGGCCTATTCAAATTTACAGATATTCTGTTGCTGACTTTGTACTCTGAGTATTGTGTAGTTTTGGCCCAGGCCTCTGTCTTTATCACTTCACTATACTGCTTGGTAGGAAAGGATTTGACTCATCTGACAGAGCAGCACCATCAAAAACCTTTTTAGAACTTACAGTTGAAGAACTAACAACATGAGGAAGACTTGAATCTGCTTCTAGAATAATTTTTGTGGGAAGAAATATACATCCAGTATCAGTGAGCTATGGACAAAGCTGTTCAAAACACCTTTCCAGTCCTCTGATACTTGGTGATCACCAAATCTTGACTGAGCCCTTTATTGATGTGCAAAAGGTAAAAGGTGGGGATGTTAGTGAGTGTTGTGGTTTAAACCCAGTCGGCAGCTCACCTCCACGCAGCTGCTTGCTGACTCCCCCCCATGGGATGGGGGTGAGAATTGGAAGAGTGAAAGTGAGAAAACTTGTGGGTTGAGATAAAGACAGTTTAATAGAATCATAGAATGGTTTGGGTTGGAAGGGACCTTAAAGATCATCTAGTTCCAACCCCCCTGCCATGGGCAGGGACTCCCTCCACTAGACCACATTGCCCAAAGTCTCATCCACCGTGGCCTTAAACACTTCCAGGGATGGGGCATCCACAACTTCTCTGGGCAACCTGTTCCAGTGCCTCACCACCCTCACAGTAAAGAATTTCTTCCTAACATCTAATCTAAATCGACCCTCCTTCAGGTTAAACCCATTACCCCTTGTCCTGTCACCACACTCCCTCATAAACAGTCCCTCACCATCTTTCCTGTAGGCCCCTTTGGATACTGGAAGGCCACAATTAGATCTCCCCGGAGCCTTCTCTTCTCCAGGCTGAACAGGCCCCACTCTCTCAGCCTGTCCTCACAGGAGAGGTGCTCCAGCCCTCTGATCAGCTTTGTGGCCCTCCTCTCGACTCGCTCCAACAGCTCCATGTCTCTCCTGTACTGGGACCCCCCGAGCTGGATGCAGTACTCCAGGTGGGGTCTCACAAGAGCAGAGTAGAGGGGCAGGATCACCTCCCTCAACCTGCTGATCATGCATCTTTTGATGCAGCCCAGGACATGGTTGGCTTTCTGGGCTGCAAGCACACACTGCCAGCTCATGTTGAGCTTCTCATCAATCAATACCCCCAAGTCCTTCTCCTCAGGGCTGCTTTCAATCCATTCCTCGCCCAGCCTATAGTCATGCTTGCGATTGCTCCGACCCGCGTGCAGGACCTTGCACTTGGCCTTGTTGAACTTCATGTGGTTTGCACGGGCCCACCTTTCCAGCCTGTCAAGGTCCCTCTGGATGGTAGGACCTAATATGTAAAGCAAAGCCACGTGTACAAGCAAAGCAAGACAAGGAATATGTTCACCACTTCCCATGGGCAGGCAGGTGTTCAGCCATCCCCAGGAAAGCAGAGTTCCATCACACGTAACTGTGACTTGGGAAGACAAATGCCATCATTCCAAACGCCCCTTCTTCCTTCTTCTGCCCCGAGCCCTTTATATGCTGAGCATGATATCATGGTATGGAATATCCCTTTGGTCAGTTGGGGTCAGCCATCCTGGCTGTGTCCCCTCCCAACTCCTTGTGCACCCCCAGCCCACTCGCTGGTGGGGTGGTGTGAGAGGCAGAAAAGGCCTTGGCTCTGTGTAAGCACTGCTCAGCAGTAACGAAACATCTCTGTGTTATCCACACTGTTTTCAGCACAAATCCAAACCAGCCCCATACCAGCTACTATGAAGAAAATTAACTCTATCCCAATCAAAAGCAGCACAATGAGTTAAGAAAAAAACTTTTTTATGGCAGTTGGATAAATAGTAGTGTTAGGAAGCTTGACTAGTTTTCTAAAAATACTAATATGAATTTGTTAAGAAATCACATTGTTAGTGCCTTTGTTGTCCCATACCTAATAGCCAATTCACCAATAATACTTCTTGGATCCTTTGTTATGTTCTTATTTGGTATAAACATAATCTCTCCCTTTGTTTTTCAGACTGTAATTGCCTTGGTCTGAAGATGTGGTTGTTGTTGTGCTGATCTTCCACTATTGATACCTGTCTTGATCCTTTCTAAAGGTTTCAGCATTCTCCAGCTTGGAGATGAGAACTGTATCTGAGGGAAGGAGCTGCAGTCTGCTCACATTTAATTTGCTGTTTCTTAATTTAGCATCTCTTGTATTGGTTCATCTGTAAACGTATACCCTTTTCTGTTTCTATACCATTACTGAACATGATTAATCAGTAAAAGTGAATTTGGTTCCTGTTAGAAAGACAAGCTATTTTTGTGATGGTTCTGTGACTCTAGAACTTCCTTTATTTGTTTTTGCTAGTCTGACAAAATTGGATACTTTAGAAAATATCTCTGGAATTTTTGTTGAGAGTAATTTAAAAGAAAGCGTTGGATGATTTCAACAGAGCAATTTATAACAAGTTATTGGGGTGAGACATACCTTTAAACTTGTCTCTCTTTAATAATGATAGTAGATTTTGTTCATCTGACCTTACAGTTTAACTCTGGTGTTGGAGGTACCTAAAAACCTACATATGAGCTCATAGCATAAAAAAAGAACTGGCAGCTCAACTAAGTGCAGTTTAATGCTTACAGATCTGTTAGACTTTCTTTTAGAAGCTGGAACATTCTCATCTGTCACTGGAAATCTGCAATAGCCTGGCTCAGGCCAGAATACATCAATAATTATCAGTTAATGAGTTCAGATTCCACAGTTTACTAATGCTAACATTACAGCGCCTTAGATTAAAATCTACTACATCTATGCTCGCTAACAGATCTGCACGCTGTTGTGCAGAGATGTGGAACACATGTTTATTTGGGTTTCCCTTTGAAATGCATGTGGGTGTTTATTATGTTTTCACTAGCTGGATTTCTAATAGTGTGTATATCATACTTAAAATATTTTTTGAATCATTGGCAATTTTGCAGTGTCTAGCTGCAGAGCATGATTCAGATATCTGTATGATTCAGGCAGTGTTTCATCCATTTCTTTCCTTTCTGTGCTATAGTTCAGCTTCAGGTAATATAGTTCACATTGTATTGCATTCTCTTGCTTATTGAGATATGTTTTCCTGCTTATGGGGAGAGCGTGAGGTAGGAAGAGTATTCTTGGGTTTTAATCTTAAGCCATTACTTTTCTCTTACCCATTTTCAAACTAGAGAATTTTACTGGATTTTGACACTGTTTCTGGACATGTAGACTCTGTTTCCATTGAATCTAGAGATAATATGGGCTCTGCGATGGCCCTGAGAATCTTATTTTTTTCATAAGGAACTGTAATCTGGCCTCTGAGACTAACTTGTAGGGACTAATTTAAAAAATCACCTTCTTCTAGGAAGCTAATGAAATAGCTCCTGAAATCTACTCTAAATACTACCAGAAAGTATTTCAACAAGCTAATTTTGCCACGGCTTTCTGGATCAGACCTTACACAAGATGCTTCATCCCATTTATAAGAGGAAATAAAGGAAGGAATGTTGCAGTTATATTTTCATGATACCTGCGATATATTTGATTAGCGTGACACTTTGGTAATAAAAGCACAAACGCGATGCTATAAACAAGATGAGGATAGTTAGATTCTAAACCAGACCTGTGTGAGAAAATAATACCAGAAAACAGAAGGGAAATAGTGATCAAAACACCACAAGTTTAATCTTCTTGTAACATAAGCATCTGAAAAATACTCATTTCTTGTTTTTCCAATTACAGGGACTTGCCATGAGGTGTTGAAGCCTTGTTTCATTGATTCGGAGCCTGGACCTAAATGGCGCAGCATGACTTTGCTCCAGCCTGGCTTAATTTTCCTACTCCACCATCATCAACAAAGGTGTGTTCTTTGTTGTTCTTTTGAACAAGCACTCTCATTATTAGAGAAGTCTGAATGTCATAACCTCAATCATAGTACAAATGCAAATCTCTTTATAGGTAGGGCGATAACAGATGATATTTGTCAAGTCTTGTTGTTGTGATTTAGGTAGTTGTACTGTGGTTGTCAATCTCATACCTCCAGTAGAGTTTTTTGCTTGAGCAGCCGAGTTCATGTAAAGAAGGGTGTGCCTGGCCACATTATCAGAGCTGTTGCTGGATTAAGATTGCCTTCATCAAATGTTTAAAATTAATTACTGTATTTTGTGCTAGAAGTACCAAGGCATGTGCTTGATGTTCTTGCTTCTGATTTTGCTCTGTGTCCTACAAATTTTATGGAAGTGTTATTCTGTCATCCAAGTGATTAAAAAAACCCTCTCTTCAGTTGCTGGTGGGCTGCTTGTTACTACTGGTGGAGTGAGGTGCTATTTGTCCAATAATTGTGCATTTTCACTGTGTTTGATTCGTCTAGTCTACTGTTACTCACTTTATACAATGGGACAGTTAGCTTGGAAACAGTAAGTAGCAATCTCTGAATCGTTAGGATTTGTAAATATTCTAGGAAGTCATAAGTATGTTTGTCTAATAAATGTTTCTTTTTTCTGGCCTATCCTTCTACTCTTTCTTAATTTGTGTGAATGCAGAAGCAGAGGCAGCACTGGATACTCAAACTCCTGTCATTTATTTCCCTATTTGTAGACCTGTCGTCTTCATTATAATCTTTTGAAAGCAGTATCCGTATCTGCAGCTATGAGAGTGGCATTGCCTTACTTTAATGTATTTATGTAAGTTTCTTGCTTTATTTCATGTCCATGGAAAATCTTTAGCCTTTATAAACTTATGGAAATAGGCTTGTGCTATTGTTAAATGCACAGTCAGCGTCAGTATTAGTTGTGTTCACAGTCAGCTGTTAGTATTAGTTGTGTTGCCATTGCTTTACTTCTATATGCCTACACACACGGATGCATTTTGTTAGTCAGGTCATTGAATGTCCTTATTCATATTGCTCTATTATCTTTCTTTTACACTGTGACCTAGATAGCTTCTTTGTTTAGTATGGTCTATCAGCAACTCTCAGTTGCTGTTCTGGGAACATCAGGCCTATCTGTTCCAGGATGGTTCCTGCAATCTGTTTGTTTTCATTCTACTTGATTTCTGGTATATTTAACTCTTTTGGTCTGTTTTTTTTCCAATTTAATGCATTTTCAATTGGAAAAGTAATCAGAGCTTAGTTTAATATGGTGTCACAATTACAAAACAATCTTCACATATTTCAATAATCTACTGGAAGAGCTTTCCTGCATGCTTAAGGTGTCAATAGAGCAGCATAAAACTAAGTTCCAGAATTAATCCAGTACCACTTGAATATGTCTGAGGTATAGGCTGTATTTGTCACCTCATTCCTGAATTGCAGGAAATTTCATAGCAAGCATATGTTGTGGATCTTGTTCTATTCCATGATTCTTTGCCTCAGGGAGTTTAGATAGACTTTTTTTCATCTCTTCCAAAAACTCCGTAGTATGTTTTCTCCATTATAGTGTTTGTGCTTCATTGTTTGAAATGCAGCTTATTTCCTTGTATTACCTCCTGCCCCAGTGATCAGCATTCTGTGATAGACAGCACATTTGGATATTAAACACTTGCAAAATTTTTTTGGTCCTACCCGATGTGTAGTAATTCTTAGTTTACAGAATAAGACTTGTCCTGTCGTTCCTCTACAAGACAGGTCTCAAATGTTGTGGCCTCCTGTCCCCTCCATTTCCTAGAACAGATTTTTATTTCTGCTTCCCATGTATCAACAAAGCACCTGAAGAGAAGACCAGATAAGAGGAATGGAGATGAAGGATGGGGTGAAGAAGGCAAGGTGTCTCATGTTTCATGTAGAATAGAGCTGTGTGGGGCTATGGTATCAACAACATTTAGACTTGAGAAGGAGAAACTGAACTCTACCAGGTCAGATTTTATTTCCCTGAAGAGGCACTTTTAGGAATTGCATCTTTAGGAGCCTGGTTTCCCCCCTCAATCCTGGGTAGCTGAGGCTTTTCCTTACATAGGTAAAGGCTAGCATTAGGAAAACCTAATCCAGGAAGCTGGGATTGTGAATGAGCTTTCTCAAAGTGACTGATACAGATTACAGCTTGACTGAAATCCATCTTGCTTATTGCTGATGATTTCCTCTTAAGGATAAGCTTTGTATCATCTCCCTGTCTCTTTTATAGCAAAGTCCACCTAAATAGCTGGGTATCCATTGCTCAGTAGCTTTAATTTAGGTCTGGAACTGCTATATTCATGTGAGTGCAGTATTGCAGTTGGGCAGATGGAAATGGGAAGGTGTAGTGAATAGTGAAGCCATCTTGGGATATGGATGAAACTTTTCAGAAAGGATTGCTGTGAAACATGTATGAGGAGATTGCAGACAGACTGGTAAACTCATTTTTTGCAAGCTTACTTCATGTTAAGCAACAAGATTACTTCTTATACTTCAAAAACGTGTGTTGCTTGCTTTCTTGGCTGGATGAACCTAGTTGGATAATTTCTCAACTTCCAGAAATTGCCAGTAGATTTCCTGTTGCTTACAAAGATTACTGTCACCTCTGCTACAAGAGGCTTGATAGACTGATACCTCCATCATGTGGGGAGAATGCAAACTGCATGATTTTTGCACACAATTAAGAGACTTTAGATTCTTTATATCATGTACAGCTCAAACACTGTATATATATATATATATAAAAAAATAAAATGCTGTCAGTTACACTTTGTGAAAATATGATTGTTCTTCAAAGTTCATACAAAAAAAAGATTAAACTACAAAGGCAATATTAGAAGGTTGTCTTATGTAAATGAACACATGAAGCTGTCTTCTAAAATTTCATCTGTGATCAACAGATCTGGAGCTTTGTGAAATTTTTGGCAGCTTATTCAAAATCTGTTGATAAGGATTTATTTTTTTACTTAAATATTGTGATTCATTATGATAATTTTTAAACTACTTAGATCTTTTGATAGTTACTTGTGGTTTTCTGTTTTTTTCTCTCTCTCCAAGTTTGTCAGGGAAGTAATTCATTTCCCAGGTCTCAAATTGAGTGGGCAATCCATTTTCATTTGAATCCTGTACGGGTTGTAAACACAAACTTTGTATTTTAAACACATCTGTTGCTTGCTTGAGTTTGAATTTTAAGCAGTGAGTTTTGAACAGCACCTTGAGCTCTTCTTGGGTATGATTTCTTTTGTGTAATTGTCTCTTGCAGGAGGTGGGGGAGATGAGAAGAAGGAAGCAATTTTCGTCAACATGTTCTCCAAAGTAGTTAAACTTATTACTGAGATTTCCTTTTTTTTTATTGTGGTTTTTTCTTGTTGTTGTTTTCCCGCTCACTTTGATCAGTGGGGTGTTTTAAGGTGTTAGTGGATAATAGCTGTTGAAATAAAGTTGGGGCTTTCATTTTCAGACATACACCATTACTGCTGTCCTTGTTTTCCTGAGTGTTACTCAGTCTGGAGAGGGAACGAGCTTCAGGCAGCAAAATTGATAGTCTGGGTGCAGTAAAGTTGATATTCCCTGGAATCATTAAGCTTTTACTTTTAATCATTAAGTTTTTAGTATTACAGTATATTTCCACCCAGCTGTGCATTTATGCATTTGTAGCTTTATGGCCCTGGGATGTGTTGCATCTCTTGTCCATGTGCAGTACAGTGGACATACATGCGCACAGTAAGTCTGCTGGCAGGGAAGGGGGCTTTGCTTCATCTGCATCGAAGGCTGGCTGTGTGGCAGGGAGGTGCTGGGTGGCACAGCCCTCTGCTGTTGCTCACGGGGAGATGTGTAGTGTGAACAACAGTAAGGCTGAGCACTGCTTTAGTAGAATGAAAATTTATTCTTGAATTTTTAAGATGTAACAGAGGAAGAAACGTTACAGTGTTAAAACAATAAAGCCAGATAGAAGTAATAGGGAAGATAGCTGCCGTAAGACGTGATCTTTTTTATTTTAATCCCCTCAGGTATGAGTTCTAGTCAGGATGTATTTTGATTTCTGAGTGCTATTCTTAATATGAGAGTTAGTTCATAAAATTCTTCCTACTGATATTTTAAGGATTTATTTCTTTAAAATTTCTACAATGCCCACTTACAAGCTGATAATTTGAAGATGTTTGTGAATCTGTACACTTTTTACTCTAGGTTTTATTTGTGTTTCATAACTAGTTGCATTTGCCTTACTAAGTTACAATGACAAGACTAAATAAATTTGGCCTTTTTTGGGTACCGCTGCGTCTGGTGGAAGTGACTCCTTGCTTTCTATGGAATGTAGTCTGACCACCCAAATTAAGATCTCAGACTTCTTTTCTGCCTTCCAAGCTGTGATCTTCTGTCCTTTCACACCTTTTTTTATTTTTCCTTTGCTGGAACACGTGTCACTTGTGCTCTGTTCTTCTGCCAAAACAAAATAGGCACTTGGTTTTTTTTTTGCCTTGTGTCACAAGCATGGTCCTCAGCACTGTTTCAGTGTCCTGGAGCGGAAGATACAGCTTCCACTATGCTAGCATGGGAGATGGTGACATAGCTCTGAACATAGGCATACTTGAGGACTGCTGCATTGTCTGTCATTCAAAGTCCTTCTAAAAATGAATTGTATTTACCATAAGTAATGTGCATGTTAGAGTTCTGATAATGCAGTTTTGTTATTAATCAGATATCTCAGGTCTACCACTTGTGCTCCTTTACAGTCATCACTGAACTTTGAGAAACATTCGGAAAATTTTCCGTGGACTGAGAATCGTTATGAAGCAAATCGCAGAAGACACAACTCTTCAGATGGGTTTGATCCTAACATTGGACGGCCTAATGGAGGTATAATTTAGCTTTTGTGGAACATTGTGAATACATTTACATCATTGCTTTGTAGCACTCTAGCTAGAAAAAAGTCTGATGATAATACCTCTCCTCTGCTAAATTCTTATTCTGTAATAAAATAGAGGTAATGGAAAGACAGATCTTCTGGGAGAGGGTGTGATGACTAAGGGTTGGTTAAAGTAGTGTGATTCCAGGTGTTTTTCTCTCTTAAGAAGAATAAGAACGTCAAGTTAATATTCTAGCCAACAATATACAAATGAGCAGACAGAAAAGGAGGTTGACTTGTTGGACTGCTATCCTCTTTCTTTGGCACTGTTTTGTAAGATTCTTCCCTGCTGCTAATGTGAATGAAAACTTAAGTTTACTGTACTATCACATCCCAGAGTACAGAGCTGCTTACTTAACTTCTCTAACAATTTTGCAAAAGTAGAATATTATTTGAAAATTGTTTGTATTTGCATTTTTTTAAAATTTTAAAAATCTAAGGGCATTTTGGGTGGAAAGAGAAGAATGGTTGGCGTTCACAAGGCAGAAATGGTACAGAAAATATATACCATCGTGGGGGATACCATGGTGGAGGTTCCCGCGCTCGTACCAGCACTTTCCACTGTGGAAAAGGCCAAGGACTGCATGAAAACAGTGTACCTGATAATGAAATTGGGAAAAAGGAAGACAAAGAAGTACCCAAACAGTTTGAGGCTGAGGATTTTGTAAGTTAATTGTAATTCTAATAAACAAAGTTTCATTGTTTATGCAAGTGCTGTTTTGTCAATTACAAGGTATTTAATGAGATTTCACCATTTTCAGATCATCATATAAGGGATCACCCTTCCCATAGGTAAGAGGGTGTTAGTCATTTGTCCACTAACTTGTTTCTCCTTTTATATCCATTTTTTGTCATTATATGTTTATTATTGTCACTTAAGTGTTTAAGTGAAACTGCAGTTGGGTTCAAGTTCACTGTGGTTATGTGTATGATTAAATTCCACACAGTTACCTTACTGGAAATCTGAAGTACTAACAAAGTGTTCTTTCTGCCAATGGCCCTTTGAGATCTTGTGCTTCAACCTAGAATTGTAGGATATAAGAGGAAGCATGAGCTTTCTGTTTGAAGAAAGATACGTCACTGGTTTTTGCTTTCTCTACATTTAATGTAATAGTATTGACTGCTGCCTGAGGTGTTTTGTTGGAGAAGAGAAAAAAGTGAGCATTGAGTCTCAGGGGGAAGTGTCTAGTCTGTCTTAAGTTAACAGTCTTTGACAGCAGAGGTCATACTGCTGATAGTATAGTGATGCTTTATTTCATTGATCACAGAATTCAAGACTTTTTTTTAATAATGATAAAACTTTCTTTCAGCCATCTTTGAACCCTGAATGTGAGAGGGAGCCAAACCAGAATAAATCTTTAGCTGCAGGTGTGTGGGGTGAGTATTTTTATGTTTTTAAATGTAAATAAGTAGCAGAGATCTGAAGTTGTTTTATTTGAAACGTAAGATTTTTTTTTTCTAGAATTATAAATATACATTTAAATTATTAAGGTATAGATTGAAATTGAGGAAACTTCAATATTATTAGAATGTAAGTATCTTTTTGTTAGAGAGGTAACACTTCTATTTGAATATCAATCTGTTGATCTGTAGATGCAGCTACAACTAGGATTCTTTTCCACAACAAGTATACGTTTTTTTTGTAAAGATGTGAAGAATTTATCTTCACCTGTATTTTCAAGAGGAAATGCAATGAAGGTGGGTCACCTAAACTAGTGATGCAAATGCTAGCTGAAGACTTCGTAAAAGAACGCTTGTGACTGATTAGAGCTGTTGGAAGAGTTTGGAGAGAAACTGAGGAGGATGGTGTCGCATGAGAGGGTACAAGTCTGATGTGTGGCTGAGGGAGGCCCTCCCGTTGAGTCACGAGGTTCAGAAAGGACCCCCTTGCTTTCTAAACTCCTTCTCAGAGAGGAGCCTAGGTGCGGCTAGGTCCAGTCTTAGTCCCAGACTTGGTCAGTGCTTTATGTCTAAAGGATTATGTGTGTAGCCACTTATCAGAGTCAACATTTGCCTGTCAGAGCCCCACTAAGGACTTTCACTGAAACAGCTTCGCAAAGTTGAAAAGAAAAATAGGTAATTTATTGAGGCGACAGATATAAAAAGTTTGGAATTGCCATTGATAAATGCACTTACTGCAACAATTTTGAGCTCAAGTTAATAGTTCAGCGCTTTTGTTAATGATAGTTTTCCCGGGGTAACATCCCACATAATCGGAGGCGCAAGTCTTACCAAAGAGGCGTCCCTGCTTGGGGAGGAGAGAGGTCCAGGCCCGTCGACCCATCCGGATAGTTGGAGTTCTCGTCCTCAGAAAAGAGGATTCTAAATGCCAGATTTATACTTTTGGCGAGGTGGGACTAAGTCAGGTATTGTGTGCTGATTGGCCCTTAACAAGGCTTGTTGTGCAGTTCATTGGGACTGGGGGGGAAGTGGCAGAGAACAAAGGTGTTCAGTACAGAGGTGCGGTGGTCTGTTTAGTTTTACCAAAGTAACGTCAAGCTGTGAAGGCTCCCCCTCACTTAGTTGATTGAGGAGTAGACCCGTCAGGTGCCGCATCTTGTTAAGATGAACAAATTGCTCATCTCCTGCCCCTGTTCGGGTCCGGTGCTTATCAGTGCAAGATAAGCAAGTTGCTCAATCCCTGCTCTCGCCCAAGCTGGACTCCCCCAGGGCCCCTTCTGCTGGCTCATAATGGCCCTGTATTTGGCACCAACAAGCCTGGACAAGTCTGGCATCCCACAGGTGGGGAAGAGCAAACTAGCTTGCAGAGGTTTAAGGTCTCTTCCTGGAAGCAAATGTCTTAAGCTGTTGGTTGTGTTTATGATTTACTTGTAAGAAATCCAATCCTGAGAGTGGGCCTTGAACTCAACTGTAGTCTGGGATTGTTTTCTCGTCTCTACTTGATGAAATTTGGCTACCACTTTACAGCTCTGTGGGCTTCATGTAGTCAGTTGTTCACCCTTAAGAAGGTGGCAGCTTTAAACTGCGCAGGTTTTAAAGTAATAAACTTACTCATAATAAGAACCTTTCTCTTTATGAAGAAATAACTTTAATTAAACATAAAACCTACTACTTAAACTGTTGCTAATACAGAGATCTGAAACTTGTTGCTCATTTTAAATGGTACTTTAATTTGCTGTTTCTTTTTCTCATACTTCCCCAGTTTTGCGCTCTTAGGTAACACTAGATGTAGGCCAGCCCCTCAATATAAATATCTAATTGCTAAGAACTTTTGCAGGAGCCTAAACAATTGGACTGCTTTCTCCTTTCCTGTGTTTAGCACCTTTCATGTGAAAGTCAGGAAATACAGTTATCTTTCAATAAAACAGCAATGGTAACTAAATTCTTTCCTAACAAAGTTGGGAAAAATGTCGTAGCAATTTGGGTGTTTTACAACCGTTGCAGCACTCTGGCTGTGGCTGCTGTGTGATGTGGCTCAGTTTGATCTGAAGGAGGGCAAGCTTTCTGTCTTTTTTGATAGCATTCTTCAGAAACAAGGGAAAGGACAGTTCTGTTAGCTCCATAAAATCATAGAGGGGTTTGGTTTGGCAGAGGCCTTTAAAGGTCTAGTCCAACCTGTAAACTACAGTGCGGTGGCGTTACAGCTTACAGCTTGATATCTTACTTTATTACAGCTCTGCTATTGCAAACCTTGTGCTGTAATTTAAAAAATGAAATTAAGGCTATCCCTTTTAAAGGAAACAGTATTCAGCACAGGAGGAATGTTACCATTCCCTTCTAATGCCTGGTAAAAATGTGTGCTACTGTTAGATTCCATTTTACTTTGTATATATGTGATGGGAGCATGTGAGTATTATGAAAAGTCTTTTCATAAAGTTTAATGAGAGCTAAGTATACAGTTATCATGAATGTTTTGTAACATAGAATCATACAATGGTTTGGGTTGGAAGGGACCTCAAAGATCATCTAGTTCCAACCCCCCTGCTGCGGGCAGGGACACCCTCCACTAGACCACGTCGCCCAAAGCCCCATCCAGCCTGGCCTTGAACACTTCCAGGGATGGGGCCTCCACAACCTCTCTGGCCAACCTGTTCCAGACCCTCACTATCCTCACTGTAGAGAATTTCTTTCTAACATCTAATCTAAATCGACCCTCCTTCAGCTTAAACCCATTACCCCTTGTCCTATCACTACACTCCCTGATAAACAGTCCCTCTCCAGCTTTCCTGTAGGCCTCTTTAGGTACTGGAAGGCCGCAATTAGGTCTCGTCGGAGCCTTCTCTTCTCCAGGCTGAACAATCCCAACTTTCTCACCCCGTCCTCATGGAGAGGTGCTCCAGCCCTCTCATCATCTTCGTGGCCCTCCTCTGGACTTGCTCCAACAGCTCCATGTTTTTCTTGTACTGGGGCCCCCAGAGCTGGACACAGTACTCCAGGTGGAGTCTCACAAGAGCAGAGTAGAGGGGCAGGATCACCTCCCTCAACCTGCTGGTCACGCTGCTTTTGATGCAGCCCAGGACATGGTTGGCTTTCTGGGCTGCAAGCGCACACTGCCGGCTCATGTTGAGCTTCTCATCAATCAGTACCCCCAAGTCCTTCTCCTCAGGGCTGCTTTCAATCCATTCTCCACCCAGCCTGTAGTCATGCTTGGGGTTGCTCCGACCCACATGCAGGACCTTGCACTTGGCCTTGTTGAACTTCATGTGGTTTGCATGGGCCCACCTTTCCAGCCTGTCAAGGTCCCTCTGGATGGCATCCCTTCCCTCCAGTGTGTCAGCCTCACAGCTTGGTGTTGTCAGCAAACTTGCTAAGGTTGCACTTGATCCCATTATCCATGTCGCCAACAAAGATGTTAAACGGTGCCAGTCCCAGTACTGACCCCTGAGGAACACCACTTGTCACCGATCTCGACTTGGACATTGAGCCGTTGACCACAACTCTTTGAGTGCGACCATCCAGCCAATTCCTTATCCACCGAGTGGTCCATCCATCGAGTGGTCCATCCATCGAATCCATGTCTCTCCAATTTAGAGACAAGGGTGTCATGCGGGACAGTGTCAGATGCTTTGCACAAGTCCAGGTAGATGACATCTGTCGCTCTTCCCTTGTCTACCAATGCTGTAACCCCATCATAGAAGGCCAACATCTACCTGCTAAACAAAGTCACTTAGGCTTTTAAGGTAGATTTTTTAAGATGTAGTAGAAACGCTTGCAGGGAGAGGAGATGATCTTGGAAAAGGCTGTTAATGCAGCATTGGAACACACGTGCAAAAAGTAATTAAAATTATTTTTTCACTTTTTGAAAATTTTAGAACTGTTTTTAATAGATGTTCTTTAAAACTGTTAAATGTCAGTTACTCAGTATGACAGCTGACTGTAAGTCTCCTAATTAGTGCTCCCCTGAACGTGGAACTGTTGTAAGCTTCAGATGTTCTGTTATACCAGTTTGAGATAGAGAAACTGGTCATCGCCGTGGTCTAGAGACAAGATATGTGCACTACTCATGTTTATAGAGCCTTGGTGTGAAGGATTTGGCTCTAAACTGAGCTGTTGTTAAATAGATAAATAATTATTCTTTTAGTAACCGTAAAGGGAAATATGAAAACCATAACCTTTTTTGAAGATCAGGTAACTATCAACAACTAACAGTATTTGGATTTTAGATTTGCAAGCAAGAACTTTGTAGCTGGATCTTTGAAGAATCTTTACTTTCTGAAAGAAAAATTCCTGCATTGCCAAGTGAAATATTTTACAAATGGTGGTTGTAGAAAATGAAACAGAACCTATGTTTATCCAGGTTTTACAGTGTGCTATTTGTGGAACTAATACTGGACTAAGTTCTTGATTTATGCCTGTTTGCTCTGGACCATATGGCTATCCAGTACCTTATGAACTAGAAAATGAAGATTGTATACACATGTGCCTGCGTGCGCACACACACACACATGTATTTCTTTTTTTTCCAGAGTATCCTTTAAATCCTAAATCTAGATCTCCGAGAATGCTGGTCATTAAAAAGGGCAGTACAAAAGAATTACAGATATCTGGATTCCCAGTAGGAGGAAGTCTTCATTCACAACCAGTAAGAAATGGAACTGGCACAAGTGTTTATAAAGGATTAGTCCCTAAACCTGTCACTCCACCTGCAAAGGTGAGTCTTGGATACCTGTGGCATGAACAACATGCTGAAAAAAATAATGCTGTAGTTCCGAATGTGCTTATTTCACCCCTGAGAGTATTGTTCCTAGAGTATTATGCTTTCCATCTCTTGCTAAGAGGAACACACTCCAGAAGTAAATGGAAAGAACTTCTTCTCATTTTTCTTTTTGAACTATATTGTAATTGGATCTCTCTTATTCTCGTATACCTTTTTTGAGCAGTGCAAGAGCTATCCAAGTGAGAGTGGAAAGGCTGTTTTTAACTTACAGAATAGCAATGCCTTTTGTATAGATGACTTTAACAGAAAAGTAGATACCTAGTGGAGAGAGATAGTTGGCATAAAAATACCTTCAGAATTTATCCCAATTATTGATAGAGATGATGTTGCAATCGACTAGTGTCATTCTCATCCCTTTCTAAATGCAACTTTCCATATTCCTCCTTTGATTTTTGTTTCAGGAATTTTTCTGTGCTCCTGAGAACATATGATAGTGGTTCTTAACTCTCTAACGTTCTACATTAAAAACACTACTTTCAGCTGTAGAAGACTCATATTTTGGTTCTTAATACCTCAAATATGAGGGTCTTAATTGTTTTGAAATTTTAGTCTTTATATAAAAAGTGTAAACAGTATTTGTGAGTGGATTAATTGCTCATAAACAGTCTCTTCTCCACAAGAAAACAGGTGTTTGTGCTAAATTGTGGTTGTAGTTACGGTTTGCTTTTGCTTAATCATTTTTTTTAAAGATTCCTGAAAATAATCCTATTGTAGTTAATAACTCTTTAAATTTTTGCTTAAATTTTTGTTTAGCCTACACAGTGGAAAAGCCAAGCAAAAGAAAATAAACTTGGGAATCCATTTCCTCATGAATCTGCATATGGTGTTGGCAATTTCAGTCCTTTCAAATCAACTGCCAAGGCATTTGCTGTATCACAGAATCCAGTGAAAGAGGTAAATCAATGTCTGTGTTTTTTGTCAAATCCATAAAACATTTAATTTGGTTAGATAAGGGAATCTGTAAGTTTTATGCAGAATTGTATTAAATAAGTTTTTTTTGGAAGTTAATATGGA
Organism: Grus americana; assembly: GCF_028858705.1. NCBI lineage: Eukaryota > Metazoa > Chordata > Aves > Gruiformes > Gruidae > Grus > Grus americana. The sequence continues at coordinate 21,038,744 of NC_072891.1, forward strand.
AGACACATCTAAGTACTTGACGATTTGCTTTGTAGGTTTGCATTAGGAAGTGTAACCTGATAAGTTTTAAATTCAAAGCTGCTAATGGTATGATACACTTCAGAAGGTCCACTGTTTGTTAGCAGTGCTCCATAAACCTTCATCTCTGGGTTTATTTGCAAAGACTATGTGTACTGAAACACACATATCTTCCCTCTGCTTTTGACTGTGAATATATGTGAAACCTGAAACTACAGGTGCCAGGGAATCTTTTTGTCTTTCAGAGTTTTCTAAATGAATAAACTTGTAATATTCTTTCTTTTTTTTGACTCCCTACATTAGTGTAATCGGTCAAATTCTTCATCCCCTGTTGACAAAGTTGGTCAGCCTCGTTTAACAAAATTGACAAGAATGCGGACTGATAAGAAGAGTGAATTTTTGAAAGCACTGAAACAAGATAGAGTGGAAGAGGAACATGAAGACAAGAATTGTGCTGGGCAAGAGAAGGTAGTTTTATTCATAGCTATTGTAGATTCAGCAGTAGTAGTTTTCAGATGGACCATAAACTACTTTTTATTTGGCTGCAAACAGTTGTCAAGTCATGATCTTGGATCTCTAAATGAAGAAAAGAAATTACATTTTGATTAATTTAAACAAGTTGTTCCAAGTAGTACTCTTGCTTCAGTGCTGCTTAGTAGTTTCTTTTTTTCTTTCTTCAGTATCTGTTCACACTTGGTAATAACTCAGGTACATCTGTGTCTTTAGCAACAATAAAAATAAAAAGAATAAATTAAGCTTAGTATACTAACCTAATCTTTGTGGAGGGCAGTGTTTCACACCTTGGCTGTTTGTTACCCTACAAATAGTTAATGGAAAAACTTGGTTCTGCTGATGGGTGTTGGGGGTAATGTTCATGTGTGTTTAAGGAATACACAAAGATTTTGATTTAAGATTAAAAAGATACTGGGAAACACTGTTTTGAGCTCAGAATTCTGAAAATAGCACATTAACTTGGTGGGGATTTCTGTTCCTGAAATTGTCTGGAGTCCATGTTATCTTTGATACATGTGTCAAATGCATTTGATTGTCCCATTGTGCACAGCTGATTTTCAGAAGCAAGTGTATTGAAAAAAAAAAAAAGGCTTTTAATAGTGGAAGTTGTAATGTCCTTCGACAGATGTATATAACATGTAGCCTGGAGTAGTTGTTTTAAGTGCATGCCTCCTGTTCCTGCTGTTAGTGAAGAAATGTTAAACAAATCACGTAACTAACAGTCTTCCTACTTCCAACATTCATTTTAATGATCATTGGTAGAAGATGTGGTGTGCAACTGAGTGGATTGGAAGATAAGTGCAGAACAGTTTTCAATAACATAACATAATCCCGTTGATGGAATTTTAAGGCCTGCAGTGACAGATTTCACCCCTCAACTAACGAGGCACATAGTGATCAGCAGCTGAATCGTGTTGAAGAACACGATTTTGCCCTGTATATATAAAAATGGTTTAATATTTTATTGAATTTTGTTCAAGATGCATTCTTCAGGCATATAATTTAACAGCTGAATGTGTATTTACTGGGATACTTGTTCTTAAGAAATTCTTGCTGAGCATTCTAAAATTTCTGGAAGCAGACAACACTTGAGTGGGAGGGGAATGATGATGATGGTTGATCATGGACTCTGAAGTATGGTTTCTGACAAGTGCAGAACTGACTGATGCAGCAATTGCTTCGTGCTATGGATGATGCTGGTATCTGCCTAGTTTAGGGATTTTGTTGTCAAAAGGGTGATAACTAGATAATGATAGTACTCTTTGTTTTTACAGTTGGTAAGACTTCGGAGGCTATTTGGCTTATTACTAAATAAGAATTACAGGTTGCTGAATGGGGAGAATAAAAAGAAACATCTCTGGTTTATAGGATTAAAGAGCCTTTAATATTTGAGTGAACCTGAACAGTCTGCTTTCTACATAAACTTTCTTCCTCATTCTTATTTCATGGCTATTAAGTTACAGTTGCTGTTAACAACAGCCTGAGAAGCTGTGGTGAGTGCGTGTGTGCAGGGGAAGCTGTTGCCTGATTTAAGAGCAGTATCCAATCTTTCTGAACTTGTGGCAGGTGAATTTGCTGGTTGAGGTATGGTGGCTGTGACCCGCCTCTTAAACTAAGTAAACTTGACAACTCTTAGGCTTTCAGACTTCTCCTGACACAGATGGCTCTGATATTTAATTTGAAACCTTGTATGTAAGTTAAACAGATAACCTATTTTTTCTGTAAATATGAAGGGCCGCTTAAATAAGTTTGAATTTTAAGATATGTTTGAAACTTTGTAGAAAAAAGTTTGAGGCAGAGCATGGGACTTTCTTTCTGTGTTACTTGATCAGTGGCACAACTGAAGATTTCTGTAGTTTCCAGGTATTGCAAACTCTGGAAGTATGAACAGAATTATATATGAAGTAGTTAGAGTATCTCCATTAAACTTAATTTAAATTAAATGGAATCACTGAATTGCAGCACTTGCAGACATTTACTTATGAAATTTACTTTTTAACTTTGTAATATATAATTCTTTTTAACAGAATGATGAGTCCTTTAACTTGCATAATAGCAACAGTCCTCATCATGAGAGAGATATAAACCGAAACTTTGAAAATGAAAATCTGCAGGAGAATGGCAATGCTTCAGTTACATCTCAACAGATTGTTCAGTCTTCAGCTTTCCCTCAGGCAGATGTTCTTTCAAGCTCACTTGAGGCAGAGCATAGGTATGTACTTTATATAATACTAAGTGTGTTCGTTCATGGTAAGTGAGCATGTCATAAATTCTTACTGGTTCAAAAGTCAAAATCTGAAAACTGAGAACACACAAAATGTATAATGAGTACTGTCAAAGTTTAACTTAGACATGTACTAATGTAAAATGCAATATACTTTGTTTCTACTAGACTTATGTACTGACTTAAACTTGCTTTACTAAAAATGTGATGAATTTCCTTATAATGAAATAAAGCCAACTGCATAGTCACTTCATCCCTCTGATTTTGGTGTGCATGTCTAGGAGGAACAATGCATGTAACTGCTGTTTGTATTAATAATACTTCAAATGCTGCATCTTATGTAAAACTCCAGTGAGTTTTTTCTCATTGTTAAAATAATTAGTTATTTCTGTAGCTGACCAGTTGACACCGTCAGTGATATCTCAAGATGGTGCACTGGAAAGGGAGAAGGTAACTTCCAAAAAAGGATTGAAACATGATTCTAATATCTCATAAAAATAAGTGCAGTAGCAACTGGTAGAGGTGAGAATGATGCTGCTGGGAAATCTACAACTCAGTCTGGAGATGCGCTCATCATGAGCTCTGTCAGATTCTTACTGTTTCTGTTTCTGGCAACTACAGAATTGCAGTGATAGATTAGATAGGTGGTTTTTTTTTTTAGTGATAGATTATATGTATACATTGGACTAGAGAACTTTCCCTTTTGTAGTACCTGCAGAGGAAACTTTCATGACCTCTTATCTCTCATGACTAGGAAAACTGAAATGCGCATTGCTCTGTGCCTTTTTTCCACTGCTGGCTGTGGTGACACAAATCTTTGGCCACTAGAGGCTGCTGATGACTTCTGTTTCAACCAGAAGATAGGAGGCAAATCTAACTCTCATTTGTCAATTCAAATGACTTTGAAAGGCCGTCACAGGTTTTCTGGGCAAGCGTCTTTCCCTTGTGGTATCCCAGAGAGGCTGTGTCTCCATACTGTCCCAGCCCTTTGGCTCTGACCTCTGCATGCATGTAGACGGATGCAAGCCTTTTTGTGGTAAATTGGATTTGAAGTCACCAGCTTAACTCACAGAATACTTGCGCATACTTAGTAACTGCGTTGGTACATCTTGTACAAAATGTATCTTGCGCTTCCCTTCTGCTGGGGAAGTTTCCAACATGCAGCCATCCTGTTGGTGTCAAGTTTGCTAATCGGAAGTTTAATTTTTTGTGTAGTTCACACTTTCAACCATTCTAGAAGCCTAGTATCACTTTAAAAGGACAGCAGTCCTACTAACTTCAGACAACGTTACTTAAAAGATAATTAGCCATTGCCCAAAGTTTTAATTACATTAACAGGAGCTCTGTAACTATTCACTTTATTGTACATAATAGTGTCAAAATCTTAGCTTGCTTGGAGTAAAACTTTCTAACTCAAATTACTGTTGCCAAAAATGTAACTATCATTGAACTGCATTTGGCATTGTGAATCTTTTTTGTGTACGTCTGTATAAATGTACGTATTCTCTTAAAAGAGAGTTTTGGATGAACTGCATATTATTTCTGCTGCTTCCTGAGGATTTAATTTTTCCTGGCTGTCGCATTGTCCGATTTGGTCCAAATACCACAGAGGATGTAATTTCCATTTCTGTTATTGTCCTGTTAACTTTTTTTTTTTAAAACAGAGTAGTACTGTTCTCCCCTTCTCCTTCTACAATTCCACGCTTTTATTATGGTTTTAACAACAGTCATTGGTATCATTTGTCACCTGCAAGTTTGCCCAATGCATGCCCATTGTATTGGGACCTAGAGTTCTTTGTTCAGAGGGTTATGTTAAAGGGTGGTTTTTGCTGACATTTGGCTAAATGAAGTACCTGGCACATGACGTCAACTGTGAGTTTGTCTTACTTCCCTGGTTTAATATATTCACTGATCTTCAGATCTAAGTGTCAGTTTGTTGTGTTGGTTCTGGCATGTACTTAAGAATCTTTTTTTTTTTTGTGAAATAGCTTTAACCTCCTTTAACATTTAAGGTCAACAGGTGCATGATTTGCCTGAAGAAGGTGCTAATCCTTTTGGCAAAGACTTTGCAGCAAGAGAGCTTACTTTCTTCATTGTTAAATGTCATGTGGTCTTCACCCTCAGATGTCTGTTTTCACAGCATCTTCACATGCAAAACTACTTTCCTCCTGCTCAGATACTGCTGTCCCACTTTTGGCACTAGCTGAAATACATTGATTAATGCATCATTGGATATCTCAAGTTTAGTCAAGAGAGGAATCTGTCTCTTGTTTCTTTTCCTCCCCTCATCCCAAAACTCACTCATAGTTACAGTCTGTCTGTGCTGAAATACCAGCATTTGACATTGGGTGAGACTCAGTTGTGAAGAATCCTGTCCCGGCTCTGACGTTAGCATACACTAGGAAAAAGAAACTGTATGAGGCCATTGCATCCTGAATTGGTTCCCATGCAGGGACACCACCAGTATTCCTCATGGCTGCTCTGTTATCCAGGAAAACCCTCAGATTCCTTCAGTGTGAGTCTTTGTCTCTTCATATAGTTTTCAAGGGGGTACACTGCTGCTCCACCAGAGCAGTTATGCAAAGGAAATACTTTGCTACTTTTCCACCTGACACAGATTTCTTGCCTTAAAATGAAAGTATAGTTTTTACCACATGTAGTGGTAAAACAGGGTCATCTGTGAAGGACCTGAGTACTTTTCAACTTCTGTGCTTTATATATCTTTTGTAAGGCTTTTAACCTACTTTTATATAAAAGTTTGTTTAAAAAAAATTACAGACTGATTAATCCATTTGTTACAGATCTTTACACATATATGTAGGCAGAGCTTGAAATGTCTGAGTGTGTGTAGCAAATTCCTTAATGTTGTCATTTTTATTTTAAAGGTTGTTAAAGGAGATGGGCTGGCAGGAATACAGTGAAAATGATGAAACATGTGCTCCACTAACAGAGGATGAGATGAGGGAGTTCCAAGTCATTAGTGAACAGGTAACGCAAAGTTCATGTTCCATTGTGAACTTGTAGTTGACTACCCTAAATGCCTACCTTTGAGGAGGATCTGTAGTAATTTTGTTGATTAGGGATGTTGCCGTTTCAGGATCATTTCAGTATTGTGCTTTTGGAAGAATAGTTGCTTTAAAAAGATGAGGAACCAGTGCTTATTGTAGGGAAGGCGTATTCTCAAAATATCAAAGGAAGGGTAAGGGAGTACTTCTGAGTGGTTTCAGCATTGCTGGTGGTAGAATTGCACAGGCTTTCCAGCTCCTTAGGTGAGGAAAGGGAATTTTCTTTCAAGGTTTTTATGCAGTTTCCTTGGTTCTCCAAAATCTGAATTTTCTCTGTTGGAAGTTGAGAGACATCTAATTCACTAGTAACAAAGTTTGAAAAGGCATTCTAGACTTTTTTTTTAAAATTTAAATTACGAGTCTTGTATAGACCTGATGGGGTCAGTGAGAAGGAGCTGGAAAGGAGAATCTTGTGCAATGTTACATCTGAACATTTGATACGTCCATAAGTCTAGCCACACCTCTATTAATTAGAGCATTTTGAATATTAAACTCTGAAATGGTTGGCTTATCGCCCAGCTTCTGCACTATGTGCAGAAACGCATTAATTGCTTTCTTGTTGTAGAATTAGTTGTTTCCTTTCTCTCCAGTGTCTTTGACTTTCCAGCTGCATCAGGTAGACGGCTTGGGATACCCATTTGTGGTGGGTTGACCCTGGCTAGAGGCCAGGTGCCCACCAGAGCCGCTCTCTCACTCCCCTCATTCACTAAACAGGGGAGAAAAGGCATAACGAAATGCTTGTAGGTCGAGATAAGGACAGGGAGAGATCACTCACTAGTTATCGTCACGAGCAAAACAGACCGAACTTAGAGAGGGAATTCATCTGATTTATTACTAGGCAAAACAGAGTAGAGGAATGAGAAAATAAAATCAACTCTTAAAACACCTCCCCCCACCCCTCCCATCTTCCCGGGCTCAACTTCACTCCTGGCTTCAACCTTCCCCCCCTCAGCGGCACAGGGGGACGGGGAGTGGGGGTTACGGTCAGTTCATCTCACAGTGTTTCTGCCACTTCTTCATCCTCAGGGGGAGGACTCCTCTCATCGTTCCCCTGCTCCAGCATGGAGTCCCTCTCACGGGGTGCAGACCTTCAGGAGCAAACTGCTCCAGCGTGGGGTCCCCCACGGGGTCACAAGTCCTGCCAGCAAACCTGCCCTGGCGTGGGCTCCCCTCTGCACGGGTCCACCGGTCCGGCCTGGAACTTGCTCCAGCGTGGGCTTCCCACGGGCCACAGCCTCCTTCAGGTGCCTCCACCTGCTCCAGCGTGGGGTCCTCCACGGGCTGCAGGTGGAATCTCTGCACCCCCTCATCCTTCCTCCATGGGCTGCAGGGGGACAGCCTGCTTCACCATGGTCTTCACCACGGGCTGCAGGGGGATCTCTGCTCTGGCGCCTGGAGCTCCTCCTCCCCCTCCTTCTGCACTGACCTTGGTGTCTGCAGAGTTTCTTACATCTTCTCACTCCTCTCTCCGGCTGCAAAAGCTCGCTCTCTCTAAGTGTTTTTCTACTTCTTAAATATGTTATCACAGAGGCGCTGATTGGCTTGGCCTTGGCCAGCGGCGGGCCCGTCTTAGAGCTGGCTGGCATTGGCTCTATCAGACACAGGGGGAGCTTCTAGCAGCTTCTCACAGAAGCCACCCCTGTAGCCCCCCCGCCACCAAAACCCTGCCACGCAAACCCAACACACCATTCCTCCACGCTGCTTCTCCTCTTCTGGGCCCCTTCCTTATTGCATACCCTGCCCTTCTTAGCACAGATGTTTGCAGCACTGTGGAAAAAAGGACTGCATTGCAGGAGAGACCTGTGGGAGGAGGGATTACTGGGGCAAGATGTCTGAGGAAGTGGGTGAGAAGAGGGTAAGCTCTCGTTGACTACAGGAGCTTAGCACAACTGGAGGCAGTTGGATACAGGTGGCTGGCCCAGACGTGAAAGCTCTCAGGAGAGTTTTCTTTCGTGTGTATATATGAAAAGGTGGTGCTGTGGATCTAATGTAGCCCAGAGATGAAGGTGTAGAGAATGTTGAAACACAATAGATTGTGTTGTTTAGTTTTTCCTTTCTCTAAATACATCTTGTTTTCCCATTTCAGTTACAAAAAAATGGCCTTCGGAAAAACGGCATTTTGAAAAATGGCCTCGTCTATAATTTTAAATTTAGTCCTTGGAAAAACAGCACTTTCAAACCTGCTCTGGAGAATGAGGATTCTGAGACGAGCAGCAGTGATACATCAGATGATGATGATGTGTGAAGACTTCTGTAACATCTGTAGAAGCCTGTTTTGATCTCATGAGAATTTGGGGATGTGTTGTCCAAAAAAAATTTTCTAATTTATGTAGTAACATACCCACTAGAGAAAGAATGATGACACTTTTCTCTGAAGAAAGCAAGGAATGTTGTGCTGGACGTGTTGAACCTTGCTATAATTTCTTTGTAAACGAATGTTGTAGAATGAGGACTTGGGTTGACCCGGCATTGACTTTCTTCATCACTGAAGCATTTCTGACTAGCAATGTGACAATGTAACAAATCAGACTTTCTCGTTTAATAATAAAAAAAAGGAATTGTGTAATGTCTTGCAAAGCTTCTGTCTTAAAATGTCCAAGTCTATAAGGAAAGAAAGGGCAGCTTGACACAGTGTTTTGCTTGCCACATCATTTCTTTCTTACAATGGAAATACTTGACTCCACTTTGTATGCAAAAAGAGCAATGTAGCATGTTGGCTAAAATGAGCAAAGTGCACTAAAACTCTTTTCCTTAATTGAGCTGTTGTAGTGTTCTACTTCTTCCACAACCAACTGCTCTTTAGCCATTTGTAGTGTAGTTGTCGTTATTAACGGCAAAAGACCCTGACGTTACAGTTCCAAATTTCTAGAACTAACCTTTAAATGGAAAGCTTCATGGGGTATTGCAGGGCCCCGTATTCTCACAGTGAACACATTTCTTGTGGGAAAATAAGCACTTTGATTTTACTATTCACATGCAAAAAAATAATTACAGACTGGATTTGTCCACTACATAGAAAATAAACTGATTTACAGAGTATTGTCTCAGTGCATAACGTCAAGGGTATTGTTTTTAAATCTGTTAAGTTTTGTTTGCATTTATATTAACTGTACTCTGGCAGCAGTGACTGCATTTTAGAATGAGGTAAAAGTATTTTCATCACCAGATCTTGCTTTTACAGCAGCAGAAGTGTATCTATGCAATAAGAACCTGTTTTGTTTACTTCGTGTCAAACTTTTTCTTTACGATCATGCATTTAAAAAACAATATTGTGTTATTGATAGTTTTATTTGGTTCATCTTAGTTCTTTAAACATTTTCCACAGGGTTGTACAAACTGTAGCACTAATTCATAAGCACAAGTGCTCTTGGTGATGTCACATACATTTATAACATAGCTTATATATAGACATTCCCTCCATTTTAATTGTAGTATTATAGCAAGTAATTTGCAGTTGAGAACTCTAAAGCAAAAATATGTATAAAGCTGAGATTTTGACCATATTTTTTAGGAAAAGGCTTTTTTTTTTTAATAAGGTGGCATCTATGAATTTTGGGCCAAAGATATATTTATGTGTGTGTGTACGTGTGTGTGTGTGTTGGGTTTTTTTATTAGTTTTATTAGTTTAAATAGAATTTCTCTTCAAGAGGTCAGTTTTTGTCTTGGAACAGGCATGCGAATGTTAATGTAGTTAATTTTGTCACAATGTATTGAAATATGCCATTTTCTTCTCTCAATTTAAGAAGATAAAAATGTTTCCTTTTTTAAAGAGAAAGCTGCCATATCAGTAATGAAGTCTTTCCTACCTGTATGCCTTATACACCTTTCTCCTTCCGCTTTCCTGCAGCTTTTTTTAACTAACTTTGACACCTTGGTTTAGTCGATTCCCTTTTTGGTTTTCACATCCTTGTAACAGAATCATCTACCTTTCCTAATTAGTTAGTGGTATGTGAATACGCTATATTTATTACTAAATGAAAACTTTTTTTTTTTTTTGGCCTTGGTATTTCTCAAAGTGGGATGTAGACTTCCCCCCCCCTCTTTATTCAATTTAGTAAGAAGCGTTACCTCTCTAATTAACCCTTTGGGAATATACTATAATTATAGAAAAATTGTGTCATACTAAGTGTATAGACTTGGGAAATTTACAGGTTGTAACAGAAAATTCTCTTAGAGAAAGTAGAAATAACAGTTATACTTGGTACTTCTTTTTCATGAGTTTATATTCTGAAACTGGTAACACAAGCACTGGTTATAATGATCTGTGAGTAAAGCAGGTAATGGGAATTGAGCAGTGGTTTTGCTTTGTAGACTGAAACGCCTTTACAACCTTTGCAACTTGTGTAAGCGTTGTGGCGGCTTCTCTTGTATCTGCTGTGTTGTCTGCCTGGCTCTGTACACACGACATAACTACTCAGTACTCCTGCTACACCATGTTTGTGTTTCTGAAGTCTGGCATGTTTGATACTGTGATTTGATGTTGTGCAGATGCGTAGCCTTAACCAACTGATACTTGTGGATGCAGTTCTAGTCCTATGCAGTGGTCCATTCTGCTGGTTCAGAGATGTGTCAGAGGTCTGCATAGCCCCTAGCTTAAATGGTTATCTGCCTGCTCTGTTACTTCAGTTTGCCCTTCACCACAGTATGGAAGTGGGGAAGCTTTGATGTTTCTGCTGAGGAAATGGATTGCCGTACGTTGTGTTTATGTCCTCTTTTTTGCCATCTTAAGAAACATTTTCTTCAGTCACTCACCGAGGAACTCTGTTTTCAGATGAGTTTTTGACTTCTATTTTCCTGGGAAATGTCACTTGAAACAAAGTTTGGTTTTCGTATTTTACTTCCATAAAATGTACGAAAACATTCTTTTGTGCTCTCCCTTTCCCTTTTGTTCAGTGCTTGAGGAGGTAAAGCAGAATGAAATCTCATTCTTTAGTACATAACAATGCAGTTTTTTTCCCTCTGGCTTTGTTTCTTTCCCAGGACAGTTTTAGTAGTTCATTGGCCTATCTCTTTTGTCATACATAAACCATGATCCATTCCCAGGATACATTCTCTCTTGTTTTTCTGCTTGAGCAGATTAAACACCAGCAAGGAAGTCTGCCTTAAAGGCTTAGGAAGTTGGTGGACTAAGCTTGCCCATTCCCTTAGTAGGTTCTAGCAAACTTTGGATGTTAAAGAATGTCTGCTGGAGATAGTTTGTCAATGCTGGGCTGAAAGAGCTTCAATGACAGTAATCACCGGTTGCTGGATGCAGACATGGCACTGCTGTATGATTTGCAGTCACTGCCATTTCTCTTCATCCTGTCTTTATTGGCAGAGAACCGTATCTTCCTTTCTCCCCTTTCCATCCTTCTTCAAAAAGGAAGATGTGTGATGAGTCACTCATTGATTTTCTGATCTGTTGGTGATGATGGATGTATCTTCTGCATCTGCTGGTGGGATCGAGGGTACCTGTGTTTGCGGTAGGGAACTGTGGCTCCTTTACCTCATTGAGAATGACCAGAGGCCTTCCTCACTGGGCCTTTTTCTCTCTTAACTGGTAAAAGAAGCTAGTTGTCTTTCTTGAAAAGAGTGTTAATTACAGCACAGTTGTCCATTGAAGCATATTGGACCCATCAAGATTTTGAAGTAGATTTTTGCTGCTTGTCATCCCAGTCTTTGAGAAATGTTATCAAGTGTGAAGGAAATTGATTTTTGTTCTATGCAATTGCCTGTGGGGAACAAAAAAAAAGGGCTTTATTTGTGATGAGGACCTCAACTTTAGTGTTTCTTCTTTAAAGAATACTTGTTTTTCAGTAAATACATTTAAACTGCTAGCTGCCAGAAACTGGAAAGGGAGTTCAGTCAAGGATGTCTTTGTTTTTCCCTGTTTTCTGTTTGCTGCCAGGCAGTGGCTGAGGCAGTTTACTCAGCTGCAGGGAACTTTCGGTCTGATTCAGTATTATTGCTGTTGTGCACTGAGAATTATTGGCTCATTAGGATGATAAATGTACTGACTAGCTGGTCAGCTTTCCTTGTGCTGTTATTCAGAGTCATCAGTGAGCTTTACTGCAAACTGAATGACGTTTGTTTCATTCCCTGGATCTCCCTTCAGCCTTCCCTAGAGGTAGCTGGCAATGCATTTGCTAAACCAGCACTGGCAGCGATTTGCGAGGCAGTCTGCCTCTGTGCGAAGAGTAAGTGTGTATCAAAAACTTTCTTGCGCTTCCTCAGACATTTGTAAGCAACTTCTGGGGTCTGTCTCTTGGTGTGTTGCCATCTAGGAAAGACCTTCAGACAGACTAAAGAAAAATTCGTACCTTCGACCAGTTGGCCAGTAGAATGTATTGCTCTGTTACTGGATTCAGTGTCTACCAAAGCCTGCTTCCATTGCACTCTTTTCTGCAGATCTGATCATCTAGAGATGTGAGGTCTTACAGGGTCTATAGTGGCATGTGTTTATTAAATCCCTACAAAGATACCTGAGAGTATGCTTGCGATTTAGCCTTAATTCTGTACACATCTGCCTTGGACATCCTCTTAGCATGCAGCTATTTATTCCTCTGGCAATAGCACGATTATTACAGGGAAGTGGCGTTCCGTACTTGTAGGGCAAATGCTGATTTACTTTACTATCCTGTCCAGGTCAAAGATACAGCTTTGAAGTGGAAGGGAGTATTTTTGGCAACTAGGTTGATTGCTGATATCCAGGGAAGCATCTGCACATCAGGCTCATGGAGCTTGTGTCATATGAGAAACTTGTGTTCCCCCTGGGACATGTGGGGAGACAACTGATTCTGGCGCTACTAAGCAAGGCACTACAGAGTTTCAGCTTGGGAAGCAGAGGAAAGCAAACTCTGCTCTGCCAGGAAGCAGTTCAGCTTGAGAACTGGTGCAAGAAATTGCAAATGCTCGAAAGATGAACTTGGAGCAGCCTGGTGGCCTGAGGTATTGCATTTTGCTAAGATTACCAGACTGGCTGTGTGTTGTGTTGTGTTATCTTCTTAGCCTGTACACTCTGAAACAGGCCTCTCTGCATCAGGTACCAACAGACAGCTCCTGACCTGCTCTGAAGCCAGACAGGATCCGCCGTTGCCCTAGTGTTCTCACAGCTGCGTCAAGGAAGGTATGTAACTTTTCTTCCTATCTGTTACTCAGTATAGCCAATAGCAGGACATGATGTGCAGCTTTGATCCTGCTTATTCTAGTACTGTGGCTTTGGTACAGTGGGTTTTGATTCTTATTCCTTCTTGTGTGATAGCTGGATGTTTGGGAGCTCTGTGCTATTCTAATCTTTGCATCTTCCCACTCCCCTTGCTTCCTGTTGCAAGACTGGTGAAGTGGAGCAATCTCTAGCAAGATATGGGACATCTGAGCTCAAGTGACTGCATCATGCACAGATGAAAAATGATTGAGGTTTGAGTTGTCTGGCATACATCCGTGCACACACAATTCAAATGTAATACAAGGGGACATTGTAGAATTGTTAGCGATAACTTATTTTCTACACTTGCCATTTGTACCTGCTGTTGTTATTGGTGGCTCTTATCATGAGTATCATGTTCTTTCCTGCCCAGGATATACAGGACTTAAATTGTAGCCAATCTGAAGGGCCTCTTCATCAATTACCAGGTTCCCTATTTTTTCCTGTGGAATTGCTTTAGGTAACAAGGTGTACTGTTTGACAGGATAATGTTTGAAATGAGCTGGTCTGTAAGGAATTGACATGTTCTGTAAGCAGCCTACTGAATCAAGCCTCTGCTTATGCTAAGCTGTAAACACTTCATTACCAAAACCTGAGAAATACTTCTGTCTGCATTGGAAAGCTATTTCAAAAAGAAGCTCAAGTATAAATGTAAAGTACACAGTTATCTAACCAAATCCTTACATGAGCATTTTTATCTGCTTTTTTTTTTTTTTTCCAAAGTGGGCATGGACAAAGAATCTTTGTACAGAATAAAAGCATTTTCTTATTTGAGTTTAATGAATTAGTTATTCTGAAAATGCAATGTGAAAATATCTTAATGTTCCAGTTAAACTATAGTATAATTTCATTTCTAGTCTTTTTTTTGATGAAACTGCTGAAAAATGATCACATCGTAGGTGGAACTGATGGTACTGGCTGTGGTCATGGTTACCTTACGCTTCCACTGCAAGGATCTGTTCTCAGTCACTTGACTGCCAAATACTTAACTTTGGGGGACCAGTTTTCCCTGGCTGAGCAGGTCACTGGGGATGCAGCTGTAGGGCGACAGAGCCCAGCAGGTGGGCTGAGGGCAGCTAAAACTGAGGAGGACTCAATGGCAAAAGAAGGGGGGGAAAAGTTCAGTGACAAGAATAAATGGGAGCAAACAGGAGCGGGCAGAAGCTCCTAATTCTGAAAAGAAAGGTCTGCAATATGGTCTCATCCAGCTCATGTACCTGAAAGCAAGAGTCGTCTTCTGATGCCAGTGAAGTGTTCCTTCCTGTCTTAGTGGCTAGTCTTGTGTTAGATTACAGCCAACATTTGCTGCACATGATGATCTTGCATTACACAGTTGCATTGTAAGAAAGTAAAAATCTTAGATGGCTCATGTAGAGTTTTGATGTGGTTCTCTTACTTCTTGACTCTATTTTTAATGTTTTTGCTTCACGCTGAGAGAACATAAAGTTGGTCAGGATGTGCCAGGTTTAACAATAAGCAAGATGTTGATTTTAGTGGATGTTTCTGAAAAATTTTATCTTGACCTTGGTAATTTATTTACTTAGAGAAAATGGACGATGCTGTGGGCTAACCACAAGGTAAGTTAGTGTTGGTGAAAGGCTCAGTACAAGTGTACCAGAGGCAACACTTATGAGGAGGGGAGTAGTTCTGTATTTTGTGCACAGCGTGGGTGACATGTTAAGTAGGTAAAAACAAAGTACTGAGTAAGGCAGGTATCCTGCTAGGTGAATGGCATGTGCTTATGCAATTAAAAGGTAACAACGCATGCCTGCAAGGGCTGGAAGGTTGTACAGGCTTGTGCTTCCTGGCCTTCAGTCAGGTTTTGTATTTCTCATGTTGCAAGTGCTTGACCTTAATTTTCTTTGAATACTTTTCTCTTGCTGCTTAACAAAGGTGATCCTGATGTTAGAATAGTTTCCTGTTGTATCAATGGGAAGATTAAGATTGGAAAAAAGCTGGAGCTTCTGTAAAATTGTTAAGGGATTTCAGGAGCAGGCAGAGTCCTGTGGGTGAGGATGGGGTCATTCTCCAAGTAACCTGTGGTGTAGAAGTGCCCTTACCTAACAGGTGTATCACTGCTAGAGTACGGCAGGAGTGGGGAGAGGCTGGAACTCTCCAAGGAGGTGAGGCTGGTACTTGACTGAAATGAAATCAGAAGTATGCACAGCCTGGCTTAACTCATGTATTGGTCAAAACTGGGCAGCTACAGTGTGGGTTAAATCTGCATTTTTTTTTCAGCTTTTTTTTTTTTTTTTGTTGCGTCTTCCTGCTACTAAGACTTCTGAAAGGCAGATGGCCTCACCATTGAATTTTTGGCAGATTTTGTGGCAAGAAACAGCAAGTCAGCAGCAAAAGGACAGGCCCAGAAGCTGCTCCACTTGGGCTGAGGGAGCGGGACATAGACCAAGACACCTTCACCCGCTAGGACTCACTAGCTTCTTGCTGTGGATGCCCAGTGGTGGGTAGCAATTACAGCTAGAGCTGGCTTCAAGGACCATGGGTGGAGAGATAAGACTGGAGCAGAAACTGCTCTAATAAAGAGTGGAAAACGATTTCTAAAGAAATAGTAAGAACAAAGAGTGGAGAGGACTATGCAGAGACATGGCTCGTGGGGCTGGGTGGTGGAGGAGCTCAGTGTTCAGCAGAAACAGCTGAGTAAAATAAAGGATGGGCAGCATGGCTCTGCTGAATACAGGGGCTTCAGCAGTGCTGCAGCTGTGGATCAGGAGCTCCTCATTACCTCCCAGGTGGGGCTGAGGGAGCAAACTGGCCTCTGGGTGAGGACTGTGAGGGCAACCAGTGAGGTCTTGGTGCTACAATGGGTGCCATGTGGGTGGGGGGCTTAGCAGGGTTTGAGGGGCTCAGAAACACACCTAGGGGAGGAGGAGGACTGATGGAAAGTGGTGGGTTATATCTCCAGGCTGAGCTGAAGTGCTTTGTAGCACAGTCAGTACATGGCGTGGGCAGCAAAGACCTGCAAGTTGGTAAGCTGGTGTCTGAATTAATGGTGTTTAAGCCCTGACAGAGTAAACATGGAAGCAAGTGGAGGAACTGTGGGTGAAATAGTTCTGGCTGAGCAGTGAGTTGCTGAGCAGTGTTTGAAGGAGGTGCGTGGATGGGGAATGCATGGGAGCTGAGCAAAAGACCCCAGTTCTGCAGCTGTTTCACTGTTAACTCCTTAAGAAGAAATGATAAAAAGCCATCTTTGCTATGTGAGGTAACTGTTAGGATTTGCCAAACCGGGATGGACAGACTTAATTAACTAATACGTAGCCTCAGCAAAGAAGGAAACCTTTTTGATTAATTTTGAAACAGTGGCAGTCTTGGCAGAGCTGCCAGATGACAGGGGACAAATAGTGTTGTTGATTTTACTGGGAAGTGAGCGGGAGGATCTGGTGTGGAGATGTGGATGGTGAGCAAGGCGAGCCCTTGCTCTGCCGGGCGTGCGGGGAGCACTGTGGGGAGAGTGTGTGTGAACCGAGGAAGGGTATTTCATCATGTTTGCTCATGTTAGGGGTGCCCAGCAGCAGCAATATGCTGGCTGCTGTCATCGTCATGTAGTGGGTATGTGGCGTTAATGGTTATGCTTATAGCTGGTTTTCCTGGTTGTTAATGGTGTGGGGATTAGCTGCTTGGCTGGGATCACTGGGAGTGATCTCTGAGCCTTGCTGCCTGGGCATCCAGCAGTCCTCCCTGTTCTTGAGGAAGTTCTTATTCCCAGGGAACTTCTTCAGCATGAGCCTGGTCCTCCTGCAAAGCTCTTCTGTGACTGGCACCTGCACGGTATTATATCCTCCATCTTGCAAGAAAGCTTGACCATGCAGTAGCAGACAGGTCATTTTATCTTTGGCTTACTTTGACAAGGTCCTAGGGTAATGTCAGTCTTTGGCCAGGCCAGCTGACCTTTCCCTCCAGCTGCTTGGCCAGGGCCTCTGCATGGCTGTCCCTCAAGGGTGCTTTTGGTGTTTTAGCTCTGTGCAAAGTGATGACAATCTGGGCTTCAGGGGAGCTCTAGTGACTCCAGGGAGAAAAAGACTGTGGGGTGGCTAGAGAGAACAGAGGTTAGCTGCTGATGATTGTTTTTATCCCCAAGAGGAAGAAGCTGCTCAATGTTGTGTGGCCAAGACCTCAGAGCTATTGACACCAATGATCTAAAATACTAGTGTGACAGGAAGAAAAGCAAATGGCTCCATGTGGTGCAGAAGCAGTATTGCTTAGCCAAGAGAACAAATGTCCCAATCAATGGTCAGGTTTCTATTTTCTTACTTTTAAATACTATCTTCTGACCACTTCACTCTTCACTTCCATTCCTAATTATTAACTTATCTTGTGTGTCTCTTCATCTTTCACAATCTGTGGGTTCGCAGAACTGCCTCTAGCTGTTGCAGATCTTCGCTGTATAACATCTCTAAGAAATAACCTATTCTGCCCATATATCTCAAGATTCTTCACTGGGGCTCTTCTCATCTGCCCAGCTCTTGGGTCAGCAGTGTTGTCTCTGGCCTCAGCACCGTGCTGCTTTACCTGTCTCAGGGGGATACTGCACAGGTTCTTCTCTCATCTTTGATCCTTTCTGGCTTCTTCCCTGTATCTCCTGCCCCTAATTATGTTAAACATGCTTTTGGCCTCCTGTGATGTAGACACTCCCACTCAGTGTGTCACTTTTCACTTTACTTGAAGAGGATGGCATCTGCCACCCAGTGATGCTGGATTGTGTCATCCGTGTGGTCAGGTTTGAAAATGGTATCCTTATACTTTCCTCCATGCTGTCTCTGGAGGTCAGTGAAATTTCATTGTTATCTTACTTCCTAGAGACGGTGTTTGACACCCCCCCATTCCCACCCCTTCCAAACTGAAATGAAGCAAAATGAGGAACCTTGACAACTCAGGCTACTCTGACCTCTGCCTGGCTCTGGGACCACATTGCACGTGAATTGTCTCTGCTCTCCCATGGGTGTCTTGTAAGCAGTTTTCCCAGTGTCTGTATGTTGTCTGCTACATTAAGGTTCTGGCCCTGGATCTATGGCTTCTAACAAGTACAGTATCACAAATAATGATGCTGAGACTCAGAGAATATTGCAACAGTTGAAATTTCTTCCTGAAATCTTCAAAACAGTAGGACGTCCTATATTGTTCACCCTAGTGCTGCTGAGGGTACTGGCATCGCGTTAGGTCGCGCCCAGGTGTGTATTGACTGGGTCTATCGATGTTGCTTGAGCAGGAGGGAGGTTTCTAGCTGCGGTCGTGCCTGTGGGCTCCGGGAACCAGAAGAGGGTGCTGGAGAACTTCGGCTGGCTCTGGTCTCTGCGCCTG
The DNA here is from genome assembly GCF_028858705.1 of Grus americana. NCBI lineage: Eukaryota > Metazoa > Chordata > Aves > Gruiformes > Gruidae > Grus > Grus americana. Next base: position 21,057,060 of record NC_072891.1, read on the forward strand.
CTCTGCTCACAGGTCTTGTGCAACTATTAGTTAATCTGGTTTTGTTTTTCTAAACTAGTGTGGCTAAGTATTCTAGTTTTTTGTTTTGTTTTAATATATATACTTTACTGTACCAGCTCCTAAATGCAGAGACAATTGTACTGTTCATAGAACTGCTCTACTTTGGTTATAATTTATGACTATACTTGTGAAACTGAACTGCCTGCTGTAGGCTGGAGTTTGGCTAGAGGTGTTCTTAAGCAGAACAGCCTGCATGTATAGGTAAGTTGTAAATCAAGGACGGAAAGACAGTTCTGTTATATTTTTAGCTACACAAACTCTGTGCATACATGAACATTTGAAGAAAAGCTGGGAGCAAAATCAGTTGCATTCTCTGTTCTGCTGCTATTCTCCCCTGAAGTAAATCTCCTGTTTGAAGATTGCTGGTTGCATTCATGTGCTTCAGTGATACTGTCTGAAACTTTGCAGTTGGGTTTGGGGAAGGCAGATGTTCTTCAATCAAAACTTGGCCTCTTTTCAGAGGTGTCTCTATGAGTGTTCAATGCTCACAAAAAAAAGCAGTGCTTAAAAAAAGCAGTTAAAATCGACAACAGAAAAAACCTTATTCTGTCTGTCACAAAAAGCTGACACTAGAGGACAGAAAAGATATAGTTGAGACATGCTATCATTTATGTGTTTGCAGCTAGACTGATTTTTGTCAGAGTTGGGATGAGATGGCTTTTTACTGTCTGCAACTTGCAGATCACTTAAAGGAGTTTTCCACTGGACTTTTATAAGAAGTTTTCATCTCTCTCTTGCACTGCAGTTCTAGTTCTGATGCATGCTTGTTGGAAATGAGCCATGAGTACTTATGACAAGTTTTTGCGGCTTTTGGACAGAACCTTCAAATCTAGGTGGCTATCATGAAGCACCTTTATTTTGATATGTAATTGCCTCATTTTTCAAAGATGGAGAGCAAACCTATTCCAGTTGATCAGTAGGAGTAACAGATACTCACTATGATTGAAAATGAGACTTCATAACTGGGTTTTAGACTTTTAATTAAAAGCACTTTTAACCATCCAGACCTGAGGGAGTTAGTGAATAAGATATATTAATGTGCCAGCCTGTCTCTGGGATGTAAGGTGATACTGTGGCTCTCCTGTTGAGGGAGGAAGACAACACTTCCCACTAGTTTCTTCTGTTGTCACAGTGACTGGGTAAGAGATGCTGCAGGTGTTTTCATCCTGGGCTAAATGCCCTCTAATTCCTTGGTCACATGTTTGTATTCAGTTGTGGGCACATCCTCCTGCTGTAGGGAACAGAGATGTGTGGGGGTAGAAAGCTGCTTGAGGATTTTTGTAAATAAAAATCAAAGGCTACATGTGTAATGGAGGTCATGCACTTACCCAGTACAAAGCTCTTTTATGGTAAGACTTTGAGGATTCATGGAGCCAGAGACTGAAGGAGGAGAGGCTGGCTTTTATCCTGGGATTGGTCCAAGTGAAATAAAGCTGCCTGCTGCTGTTTCCAGCTCCTTGGAAAGCAGCAGGAGGTGTCCATCCAAGAGGGGAGAAATAAATCCACAGGTCTTGTTCTTGTTACTTCTGTAGCGGAGGAATTACCACCCCATCTGCCCATGCCTCAACTTGAGTTAAGGTGATACTCAAGATTTTTTGCTATACCTCTCATGCAAACCTTTGCTGACCATTTAAATCAGGGCCTAGATTTTTACTCCTTTAAAAAAAAACCCAAAGACACTTGCAAACAGCCATTTAACAGAAGCCCTCTGCCCCCATCTTTCACCACTTCTGCAATGGCTTTTTTGCCCTGTAAGAAGAGCTTGGGCATTTCCATTCTCCTTTTGCTCAGCAGCAACATGATGCAGTGTTCCAAATCTAAGGATTTCTCCGGATGACAGAGGCAGAGCAGATCACGTATTTCACACGGTGATGACTACAGCGATGCTGCACAAGTTGGGGCGTACATGGTGCATCACGCGGCTGTAAGGTAGCATCACTGTGTGGCAGTGCTCAAGTTGGAGCTGCACAGCAGAAGGAAGTCTAAGAGCTCCAGTTCCACAAAATTATTTTAATTACATGTAGGACAGGCCCAAATAATTCCTTTTTCTAGGAAGGAACATTTTGTAGCCTATTGCACTCTACAGGTAAAAGCAGAATACATAAAGCAGACCAAAATGTAAGGGATCAGGCTGCCAGGGCAGTAGGTGTTCGAGTGAAGATGCTGGGTGTACTCAGCACTCTCTCTTTTCTAGAGGAACTGGACAATAGAGCAAGGTGAAATAGAACTGAGCAACCATCTCATAAAGGCCACCGTATGATGTGATGTAGGATGCAGTATGTTCTGGAGATGAGAGTTTTAAGTCGGAAACGTACTTTTGTTCTGCTCAAGACTTGAGTTTTTTTCTTGTTAAACGTTTTGTAGCTTTCTATTGGAGATGGAAATGTATTAAAAAACCAAAATACACATTGTGGGTTTGCTGATTTTTAATTCTTACCCCACAGAAAACTCTTAAAGACTAATGCATATGCGTGTGCATGTATATGCTTATACATATAATTTTTAAGCTGCGTGAGGACTCCAAGAACAGATCCTGTTTCAATTCTTAGTTTCTTTTTGAACCACCTCATTTTCCGTGGGATGTTTCATTGTTTCTGCCTTCCCTGTTAAAGGACACACTGCTAAGAAACTTAAAACTGTTGTTGTAGGCAATAATGCCCAAGTATCCAAAGACAAACAGGTCACTGCAGTGGGCAGAGACGCAGCTTTTGCTGAAGGCACCTGGTTTGAATAAACGTGAGGGGGTTCAGAGGACCACCCAATTGCAGCACGTACTGCCTTGTGTAAGCAGAATATGCCCTTATCCTCCCTCCAGGCTGGGGCTATCTCCCAGACGTCCTAACAAGTTAATGTCTATTTGTTACTGATTAAAACCTTGCCTTGGTGAAGCAAAATATATGGTCTCTGCTGAGGCTCGAGTGCTCACAGGTTATTTTCAAGCGTGGTAGGTATGGACTGAGTAAGTCTGAGTTAGGACCTGGAAGAGCAGATTAGGAGTAATTGTGCTGTCTCCTTCCTGTGCTGCCTGTTTAATAATCTGCAGATGGCACCCGTGCCAGTGCAATGCCTACAGATCTTTTTAAAAAGGTCTCTTCAGTGGATGCTTCTAGTGCTGGCCGCTACCGTTTTTCAGGATATGCTAAACCACGCGGTAGCTTCTGAAGATGTCGAATGGGTCTCTGCAGAGCGTGGAGGCTGGCCAGTCCCTCTGCCACGCTCTCGCCAGGCGTGAGGAGCGCTGCAGGGCACGAGGCTGTTGCTGGGAGTCACTCCTGGGGTCACCGCTGCCCACCGCGTCCACCCAGTGCAGCACAAACGGTTCCACTTCTCAGGACTTTTCAGGAAAGATACTTCTTTGTTGTTTTCCTGAAGTATGTGATTTATATTCACATTTGAGCAGTGAATTGGCTTACTGTGCAGGGAAATCAGAGGCGGTCTTTCCAAAGGTTATTTACCATATGTCTCAAACCCGCAGTGTGCGATTGAGAAACAGAGAGCTCTTCTCACACAGTGTTTGTACATACAGATTAATATACTCTGGGGTTAAAGCGAACACTTAGTCCAATGAACTCATCGTGTTTGTTTGTTTGTTTTATAGACCCTACAATGTGCATGGGTTTACATTTGGGAAACAAAAGCAGCAATCAGCAGCTCTTGGCTTTCGTGTATCAGATCTTTCCTAAATGGAATGCAAATACACTTTTGTAGTATTTAGCTTTGTCTTGACATTGTTTATTATATTCTTTCCTAACCATCAGTGCTGGTCACATCAATAAAATAAAAGGGTAGGGGCAAAGCTGATTTTTTTTTTTAAAACCAGTATTGCTGTAACTCATTACCTGCAGGTGTTAAAGCTTCATTTTCTTCCCTGTTTATTGAGTAATGAAAGTAACTTACTTCACGTCTTATTGATTTTGAGCATTTTCATGTTCATATTGATTTGACCAATTTTCACTTTTCTTTCCAGATCTCTCTAGTATTCCTACAGGCAGGTTATATAAACTGCAAAGCTCCCATGTACCAGAATAATATTTGATTTGCAGCCATGCAGAGACTTGCTTGATTAAACCATTTTTCTTTTCTACTCCTCAAGAAAATATTTCCGTTGCTACTGGGCTCTTACTAAAACCATATTTATACAGAAAGTCAAGATTTTCTTGGACCTAACACCAGCTGGCAGTGTTCATCTAAGTATGCTGATTTGCATTTTATGAGTTTTAAAATCTCTTATTGTGCTCTGGTTCTATAGTCCTCAACAAGAGCACTGGCTGGAGTTGGTCACATTGTAATTTTTATGAATTTTATATATAGTTGAACCAGAGTTACACAACTGTTTTCAGCAGGAACTGACAGATCTTAAGATTTCACAGAATCACAGAATTGTGGAGGCTGGAAGGGACCTCTGGAGGTCATCTTGGCCAAGCTCCCTGCTTAAGCAGAGTCACCCAGAGCATGTTGCCCAGAACCATGTCCAGAGGGCTTTCGAATACCTCCACGGATGGGCTGTGGGTTGAAATTTATCAGGATTACTCTTGCCTGCTGAGGTAACTTGACCCTGGGCTGCCCGCAGCTCCCACCTTCTGCTGGGGGTTCATCTCCAGGACCATGCCACCTGGGCCTGCCTCCGTGGTGGTGCCAGCTGCTCGGGGCTGTGTGCCACCGTGGTGCAGGTGCAGACAGACCGAGGGGCTGCAATGGGGCTGCGCGTGGCCACGGGCTCTGCAGCACCCTGCTGCGCTGGTGTGCACTGTGCTCTGCTCTACGGAGCCGTGTCCCTGCTGAGGGGAGCTGACATTCGGAGCTGCCCGCCCATCCCACCGCTTGGAGATGTTCCCTCTTGCTGCAGCAGGGACAGCGTGAAAGCACGTGCGCGCCCCAATTATTATCGCACGCAGAAGCCTGAAATGCCACCCTGGACGACGCGGTGTGTCGGTTCTGGCTGCTGCTCTGCCAGAACTGCAGCGGCGCTGGGAAAGGGTTCATCCCTAATACCGGGTTGTATGAACGTGGCTGCCCTGCCAAGCCTTTGGTGCTTGCCACGTGCTAAATAACCACTGACAGCAGGGAGCTGCCCATGTTCGCTGCTATCAGTCCTCTGTGTTTATCACCAGTGTAAAAGCACACAGAACAAAGCAAGGGAAGCAATCTGGAAGCTAAATGGACAGGAATGCAGAGGAACAGGCTTTTCTTTGTTTTTATGCAGGGTTTGTAGGAAAAGATTTAAAAGTCCTGAATACCTGGCATTTGTCCACCTCAGAGGTGGTCCTTTTGCAGATGAAACTGCTCTCTAGGGTCTAGATATCAGACAGCACTCTGTTGTCGAGAGTGCAGGAATTAATCCTCAGGGAGGGGAAGAGGGGGAGAAATGGTCCTTGGAAAGAACTGTGTAACACATGTCCAGAAGAGTGGTACCAGCTGCCGAGGTGATCAGTTTGAGATTATGGAGAAAAAGGTGGATGTCTCTTGCATTCCTTCGGGTTCTTGAAAGCTTAACTGCAAACACAGGAATGTTTTTGCCAAGACAAACAAGCAAGTGGATATTTAGGAAAGCAAAACAAAACAGAAACCTTCTGGAGTTTGGGAAAAAGCAGCTTATGAATGGTTGGAATCAGCAGCAGGTGAAAAGCTTGTGTGTTAGTGCTTAAAGACCTGGTAATGTTGAACACTCTTCAAAGAGGGGAGCGCTATTGCCCCCAAACAGCTTGCAACCATTTATTCAGGACGTAACTCCCTGGAATTAAGAACATGAAGGATTTTGTGTGCAAGATGTGCCACTCGCTGGAAAGCAGCACCAATGTCTAACCTGAAATATTGAATATTATACAAATGGAAGAAGTGCAAAAGTAGCTGGGAGGACAGACATGTTAGCTCTGCATTTATGCTGTGCCAGGGCATGAAGAAAACGAGCCTTCCTGACATCCCCGCACAACTTTTTCTATTTTTCATAGAATGCTCCATCAAAACAGAGTCAGCTCCAGGGTACATATCGTCTTCAAAGTGGGGGTGTAGGTACTTCTCACCAGCTATACGCAAGCAAGGGAAACTGCAGCCAAAGTGACCCCTCACACGTGCACTGGAGCTGGTGGTGGAACTGGAGATGGAGACTTTTTTGCTGGCACCTGGACCTCTCTGCAGGCAGGGTTGCATCCTTGCTGTGGGTCTGTGGTACCATTAGCTGATGCTGGGAAACTGGCCTGTGTACTCCTGTGTATTTATTATTCCCGTTGTTCCTGTTCCAATGAGCCTTTGTCTTGTTTAAGTAATACGCTAGTTTTAGCTACTTTCTTTCTGGTTTCCAGCATAACTCTGGCCAGCTGTCCCGTGATAAGTCAGTTGCATACTCCTAGCTTCTAAAGCTTATAAACCTCCCTTTTCACAGTGCAGGTAAAATTGTGATTAAATCTTTCTGCTGATTAAAATGTACTCATAAAATTGAATAATTTTCATATTTTTCTGAGCAATCCTTAATATAATCTTAACAGTTGTACAGTGTTACTTTTCATATTGCTATACTATGGCTCTCTTTTATATAGGAGTGGAACGGAATGGAAAACAGGCAGCAAGTTGTTTCCCCAGCCACGCTGGCCTCCCTCTCTCCTGTCGAGCACTCTTTGCAAACAGGTCAGACTTTCCCGAGTCACTTATTTTTTGGGAACGTCTTTACAGTCTGGATAGACTAGCCAGAACTGTTAGTATTAATTAGGCCAGCAAGAAAAGGAGAGATCTGAATCTTTATGGGTTAAGGTATAGAAGACATGGAAAACAATCAGGTGGCAATTCTTCTAATAGACATGTATTTGATGCTCTGAGCACTGTGTAGGGGAACCAGTGCCCTGCGTAACTCTCTGCCGGCTCCCTTCCATCACAGTCAATCAGACATGCATGCAAATTAATGAGCCCTTTTCCAAACAAGTCCTTAATCAGGAACTGGTGCTGTAATAATTACATCCTAGTTCCTCGAGGGCTTGTTGAAGTAGTTACTGATTTAAGGACATCTTTGGCTTGAAAGCGCATATGTGAGGGAGTATTTGGAAAGCAGTAAGTAGCTCTAACCTTCTCAGAGGCCATGTTTACTTGATTGTAATATAAATCATGTAGCACCGTAAGGTCAGACTCTTCCAACAGCTGGGAAAGGTTGTTCCTCGTGTGTGTTCTGGTATAGGTGAGTTAAGTTTAGGGTTTGAAGAGGATACACCTTGGGAGGGTTTGCTATTTTTAAGAGTTGGTGTCAACTTCTATATCAATAGCTCCTTTGGGAGCTCATGCACAGATTTCATAAAGTGTGTTCCTGTAGAGACTGGAGACAAGCACTGCCCGCATGTGTGGTGTTACGTTCGCAGCAAAGCCACACCATGAGAAAACGTACATAATGCATGCGAAAGGTAGAGCTCAGTGACTGGGGTGGAAGATGAGATTTCAGGCAAATGCTAAGCGTGAAGAAATCATAGCTCATCAGAAACTGATTAGCTCCTACTGTGCCGGATGTCGTATTTGATATCTTAATGCTGAAGTGAAATGGCTGATCCTGCAGGCCATCTGCTGTGTAATAGAAGGGCAAGTGCTTTAGATTATTTGCTCATCTGTGACTATTTATCCAAACAATGACAGAACTTCCCCCAGCCTCATTTAACAGAGGCCATTAATGCTCAGGGAGATTTCTTGTTCCTTCACCTTGCAAGTCTGGCAACGCTGGTTTTGGGGATCTGTGAGAGACGGTGTATTGCCAGCATTCACCAGAAGGTATGGTTTGCAGGAGGATTGCATTTGTTGTACTCAAAGACAATCAACTTTCTTCTGAAACACGGGGAGTGTTTTCCATACCTTAAATTAAAGAAGTTCCATCTGCGTCAAACTCTTGATTTCCAGGAAAGATGAAGACTGTTCAGCAGGATTATATCAACACTGGATTTTTTTTAAACCTAAACACTATCTGACTAAATGCAAAAGCCCTAGCAGAAACTGCTGACCTTTTGCATGATTACAGCCTCTGCCCTGCTGAAGAACCATAAATGAATCATCCTGCAGTGAAATGTAAACAGGATGCTGCCCTTCCATTGCTGCTTTGTTTACCAACATGTGCTCGTCTGAACTGCAATGATATTAAATTAGGTGACAAGAGCAGTTTGCAGCAACACAGGGTTCCAGGGTCAGAGCTGTGGGAGTGAGCGTTGCTCCCCTTCTCCACCCCCTTCTTCCAAGCACAGACCATAGCAGAGGAGTTATCATTCTCTTCTGCCAGGTCTGAGTAGTCTTGTTTTGAGACTGCTTAGGATAAAAGTTAGCAGTGATGCCTGAAGTGCATGGAGTGCATGATTTGGGGTTCTCTTCCTTTTGTTCAGGTTTCACCTGGAACCACAAACCCCAACCAAGTCTCACAGCAAAATGAGAGTCGTCGTCTCTCTCTTCTCCTGCCAGGTTTCTTACCCACATGAAAGCAAAGCAGCAAGATGCCAAAGTAAGTCCTAAAAGTTCAAAGAACATGAAACAGGATAGCCAATATAACTATACTGGTTTGGTTCACATCCATGCAGGTTGGCTGTGTCTCCACTGTGCTTCCCTGTGCTGCTTTGTTTTATTTTTCTGCTCAGTGTGGGTGAAGCCATGGAAATGCAGCTTTGCCCCTCTGTCTTCTGTAACAGCAATAGGAAAGCAATCCTATAGTAGTGGTGGATTGAAGCAAAGCAAGTAAGAACTGAGCCAAAATGGTTGGGCAAATTAATGGAAATAGATTGAATACACACACTCTGATTCAGGAAAGCCTGTAGGTACCAGATTTTGGAAGCTGAGGTAATGTCCCTGAGGAATTATCACTATGGTGCCATTCTTCTTGCACACATACTTCTGTTCCTGGCTGCTGGGGGAGGCAGAGTGCTTGGGTGAAATCATTCTTATGGGTAGATTTGGTGAGTTTTGGATTCATAACAGCAGCTACAGTTTTCTGTGCTGAGTTGACTTTATGATATTTTTGGACTCTTTCACACTTGCAATTAGCACTACTGGGCTGTAGGAGAGGGCACTGATTTTTGTGCTCTGGGCATCCTGCTACTATTTCAAAGTCTGAGGTTCTTAAAATTGTTTGGTATGAAAGCCAGCATCAATACATAGCAAAATTCTAGTACAGTGTGAAGGCAAGTAAAGAGGAGAGAGACCAGTGAAATCTATGGATGAAAATTATTTGGAAATGCTTTAGGGAGTGAAGAGTAAAAGGGTGCAAGGATATGTTGGTGTTTGTAAAAACTGAATTCTCAGATTCAGCTGTAGTAACTCCTGGAAGACTCTGTGCCTTTTGCTCCCAGTTTACTCTCTTTTGGACAGACGTGTTATATTACATCTGTTTTCATAAGGAGATATGATTGAAAGGAAATTGAAATCTGGTTGTGGGTCCCAACCCAAAGGATAACTAAAGAGTTCAAAGGTTATTAATGATCTTCCTGAATCAAAATAGCTTGTGTTCAGGGTTGGTGGTTTTTTTTTTTTTTTAAATTTAAATTGGATAATCCTGGAGATAGTGCTTTAGGATGTTCAAGTTTGTTTCTTGCTCTGCTACTTTCCTCCTTGAAACAGATTTGACTACAAAGGAAAGTGACTCTAATTTCCAACCCAAGCATAGAATTGAAAGGTATGGCAGGAACTGGATGCAGGAGCCTGAAATGAGTCTGAAGCACAGCATTTGGCCAGCTCGTGTGAGCCAGTGACACGTGCTGATGAGTCCTTCTAGTCCTGCCTGGTCATGTGTATATTTGTTTAGTTATGGACTTCAGTTTGGTTGTTACAGCAGGCACACTGAAAACTGTCCGGTCTCTAAAGTTATCATGGGGTGGAAATAAACAGCCAGAAATCCTGGCTGTAGAGCTCTCACTTGCTCAGGAGGCAGAAAACGTGGGAGCAGGGGCACAGAAATAGATCATTTCTCCACTAGATTTATACAAATGAGCAGATCTCCACAGGAAACTTCAGGTTATCTTTTTTTCTCTGTCATCCTTCTTGGGATGACAGGAGGGGAGGGAGTTCTGTTTACTTTGTTTTTCTTTTTTACGTAGGTAGATTCTAGGAATGGCATTGGGCTCTTTGTAAAATATTATCTACGCTTGTTTACTATCTGCAGGATGACAGGAATGAATCTAAAGAGTTTTCACTCAAATTAGGCCTTTTTTCTACATTAGTTTTCAAAGTTTGCATGTTCATGTGAACATGCACGTGCTGGAGACTCCTGATAGCAAGTGATGCTCTTCCCATTCATGAAGAGGAAAATAACATCCCAAATGGCTCTTTACATGACATCACAGACACCTTCAAATACTTACTGTCCATTTAGTTTTTGCATCATTATTTCTCAAAAATGACATTTTGCTGAGAGACAGCAAGCATATTAGCTATTGTTGTATGCCCCTACTTTGTGGTAGTGGTTGCTGTGAAGTTGCCTGTGTTAAATACTGCCCAGGAAAATCCTAGCTTTGTGCTGATCCTTCTGCCTGGGAAATTCTGGTGCTGCGCAATTAAGCATCCTCCTGATCAGTCAGATGACGCTGTTAGGAAGAAAGCCCCGTATCTTTCATCCGTTCACTGCTCATCTTTATTTCTGGTAACCTGAGGTTAAGATATGAATTGGGGTGAAGTTTAATGGCACTGGCAGAGCCAATATATCAGGTCATTGATATCAGGAAAGAGTTTTACTTCTGGGGCAGTTGCTTGCTGCCTGTATGGTCCTCCATGCTCCAGTCCCCTTGAATTGGCTCAGATGTTCTTGAGTCCTCAATGAGCTGATTCAGGTTGTTATATTGGGGAAAAAAACCCCAAACCTATTTGATTTTTATTCTGAGAAGAGGATGGAACTGTGTTTTCCAGTGACTGTCAGCTGTTTGCTTTCAGACAATCTGTTTACATGCAATTCCTCCTGCACTTTTTTTTTTTTTAAGAAAAGAGATTGTTTAGCTCTGCAGCTGAGACTCTTCCACGTGCTTTCACATTAGCATGACCTGTAAGCGTAACATCTCACAAATCATCAATATGATCTGAAACCGACTAAGCCAGAAGGAAGAACACGAAGCGCATACCAATAGCGTGTTGTTTGGAAATTGCATGGTTGATGGAAATGAAATAGTTTTTAGTGTGCATCTTATCCTGACAAAGCTCATTGCTTGTTTGTTTTCTGCCATTTTGAGCTAATGGGCTCAAACCCAGACTTTTTAATATTATGCAATGAATTAGTTAAAAAACATTAAACAAAGCAATGACAGCTTAACTATTTTGATACGCTCTGCTTTTCCTCTAAATCAGTCAGAGCCCCTTGCAATTTGTGCAGAGTGATTAGGAAAAGTACGTGGTGGGAAGGCAGAGGACAGGAGGATAGCATAGGGCAATTTCTTAAATGTGACAATTGCGTTTGTGAAGAGAGAGAAAATGCAGGCAAGAGCTTGCTGTCAGCCAGTAGAACGGATCAAGCAGAATGTTTGCTAGATTTTATTAAGCTTTTGATTTTCCATAGCTTCCTCATCAGTTGCCCAGTTCAGTCTGTTGTTGAGGGATGTGAGGGGATGGTTTGACTTCCTCTGGCCCTGCTCAAGCCTCCCAGCTTGTGAAAGACCCTAGTGCTGTGCTTGGCAGGACAGGGAGCAGGATGGTGGAGGATGTGCAGGAGTCAGTGCTAGCAACAGGCTCTTTTCTGGATGCAGGATCCAGAAGGATCCTGCTCTCCTAGAGACTGGTCCTCCATAAAGGAGAACATTGGCCTGCAACCACCTAGGCTTAGTAGTGGAAATAGGGCATTGGAAATGGTGTTTTCTAAAAGGTTACCTTGTTTTGTAAATACTGCTTGTGCTCATCTCTTGTTTTACCCTGGTTCTGGTGAGTACCGTGGCTCAATGCAGCATGTTGATCCTGCTTTAAAGCTTGCACTCTTCTGAGTCTCTATACTCATGGGTTTTTTTTATTGTATCACACTACTCATGCTGTCTTAGCTACATTTTCATCTTAGTGTACCATATCTGAGCACTTAAATTCACAACAGTAACGTCCATCACTACTAGATGGCCCTTACTGCACAACTGTACGCTGGAAATTGTTTTCAAGCCTAATTCCAGGCTTGAACAGATTCTTTCTGAGTTTCACGTTTCTGGTAGGGTCTCAGAATTCCTTTGCATGGTTTTTTTTTGCAATTGCTCACCTTGCTCATGAAGCAAAGTAGGTCTTTTCCATTTTAGAGACGATGAGCTGTTTGGTTCAAATGTGCTTCTAATACCCTCCTAAGTTGAAAAAAAATGTGTAGTAATAAGCAGCTTCTGTGGATGCTTAGCATTGTCTGTGTATTTATCAGCACACAATTACACATCTCTTTCATTAACTGCTCTGGGCTAATAGTTATCTGATTTATTTTTCTTATCTATCACCCCCAAGGACGCCTTTTAATGAACATAACATCAAGTTTTGAAGCTGCTGGAGCAGTCTTGTCTCCTAGGTAGTGACAGATCACCAGCTGTGCTGCCACATGTTTGCTGCTGTATTCCCAGACAAGGGTGGCTAACAGTAGTTTAGCCCTTGCCAGAATGCAGAGCTTCCTTCTAATCCTTGTGTGCTGCCATCACATTCTGGCAGGTGCCTGTAAGACGCTCCTTGAGTGACTTGTGATATGGACAGGCTGCAAGTCTGCCAGTGTCCTGCCATGTCAGGCATCATAGAATCACAGAACGGTTTGGGTTGGAAGTGACCTCAAAGACCATCTAGTTCCAACCCCCCTGCCATGGGCAGGGACACCCTCTACTAGACCACGTTGCCCAAAGCCTCATCCAACCTGGCCTTAAACACTTCCAGGGGTGGGGCCTCCACAACCTCTCTGGGCAACCTGTTCCAGTGCCTCACCACCCTCACAGTAAAGAATTTCTTCATAATACCTAATCTAAATGTATCTTCTTTCAGTTTAAAGCCATTATCCCTTGTCCTGTCACTACATGTCCTTGCAAACAGCTCCTCTCCAGCTTTCTTGTAGGCCCCTTTAGGTACTGGGAGGCTGCTCTCAGATCTCCCTAGAGCCTTCATCTTTTCCAGGCTGAACAACCCCAACTCTCTCAGCCTGTCCTCACAGGAGAGGTGCTCCAGCCCTCCAGTCAGCTTCATGGCCCTCCTCTGGACTCGCTCCGACAGCTCCATGTCTCTCCTGTACTGGGGCCCCCAGAGCTGGATGCAGTACTCCAGGTGGGGTCTCACAAGAGCAGAGTAGAGGGGCAGAATCACCTCCCTCGACCTGCTGGTCACACCTCTTTTGATGCAGCCCAGGACATGGTTGGCTTTCTGGGCTGCAAGCGCACACTGCCGGCTCATGTTGAGCTTCTCATCAATCAATACCCCCAAGTCCTTCTCCTCAGGGCTGCATTCAATCCATTCCTTGCCTAGCCTATAGTCGTGCTTGGGATTGTGCTGACCCACGTGCAGGACCTTGCACTTGGCCTTCTTGAACTTCATGCAGTTCGCACGGGCCCACCTCTCCAGCCTGTCAAGGTCCCTCTGGATGGCATCCCTTCCCTCCAGTGGGTCGACCACACCACACAGCTTGGTGTTGTCGGCAAACTTGCTGAGGGTGCACTCGATCCCACTGTCCATGTCGCTGACAAAGATGTTAAACAGTGCCAGTCCCAGTACCGACCCCTGAGGAGCACCACTCGTCACCGTTCTCCACTTGGATATTGAGCCGTTGACCACAACTCTTTGAGTGCGACCATCCAGCCAATTCCTTATCCACCGCGTGGCCCATCCATCGAACCCATATCTCTCCAATTTAGAGACAAGGATGTTGTGCAGGACAGTGTTAAATGCCTTGCACAAGTCCAGGTAGATGATGTCAGTTGCCCTTCCTTTATCCACCAACGCTGTAACCGCATCATAGAAGGCCACCAAGTTTGTCAGGCATGATTTGCCCCTAGTGAAGCCGTGTTGGCTGTCACCAATCACCTCCTTGTTTTCCATGTGCCTGAGCATAGTCTCCAGGAGGGTCTGCTCCATGATCTTGCCAGGCACGGAGGTGAGACTGACCGGCCTGTAGTTCCCTCGGTCTTCCTTTTTTCCCTTCTTAAAAATGGGGGTTATGTTTCCCCTTTTCCAGTCAGTGTGGACTTCGCTGGACTGCCACAGATTCTGAAATATGATGGAGAGTGGCTTAGCCACTTCATCCACCAGTCCCCTCAGGACCTGCGGATGCATCTCATCAGGTCCCATGGATTTGTGCACCTTCAGGATCCTTAGTGATCTGTAACCTGCTCTTCTCCTACAGTGGGCAGTTCTTCATTCTCGCAGTCCCTGCCTTTGCCTTCTATGACCTGGGCAGTGTGGCTTGAGCCCTTGCTTGTGAAGACTGAGGCAAAGTCATTGAGTACCTCAGCCTTCTCCATATCCTGGGTAACCAGGTCTACCACTTCATTCTGGAGAAGGCTCCTATTTTTCCTAGTCTTTCTTTATCTTATCACTGATGTGATAAAAGGAAGCATCACTCTGCTTCTCCAGATTTCTGTTTCTCCATTCCAGCCTCTGTCTCTGCAGACTGCCAGGGATGCCCTCTGGCTCTGGACTCTTCTGGTGCCTGGCAGAAAGGGACCCTTGGAGCCGCTTCAGGCATTGCTGTAGCTTAAGCAGTGTCAGCTGTGGGAAACTGACCGCCTCCAATGTGAGCTGCAGCTCTTCTTCACCTTGGTTACTATGTGCTACTTCTGGGATGCTTCTGTCATTAACTGTTATACTAAAAACCACCTAACCCATGTGACAGGATGTTAGGTGACTTGGTAGCAAATGTACAAATTTCTTTACGTGTCGTGTCCTCCCCCCACCGTTTCTGATTGTCATTTGAAAGCAATATTATATCCGTGTGGGAGGACAGTAATGCTCTCTTGCCTGTGCCAGGCATCGGGAGAGGTCGATCTCTTTCCCCTGGGCAAAGCCAGTGAAGTCAGAATATGCTGGCGTTGGTGGACCGCAGTGCAAGAGGCCTCTCTGGTCCCGCCTGGCGCATGTCCCCTCCCTGCAGTAATTCCCCTTTCCACAACAGCAGCGTGATTTCCATCTGCTGAACCTG
Source organism: Grus americana (assembly GCF_028858705.1). Taxonomy (NCBI): domain Eukaryota; kingdom Metazoa; phylum Chordata; class Aves; order Gruiformes; family Gruidae; genus Grus; species Grus americana. Next base: position 21,072,175 of record NC_072891.1, read on the forward strand.
TAGGCAGATTTTGAAATATGGAGTCTTTGACCTGCCCAGGGCCATTGCTTTAAATAATGCATCTCTAGAGTCCATACCACCAATAAGCTCTGCCTACAATGCTTATTTGCTTTTTAGACTCACCTTAAACGAGAAGGAAATCTTCATCTTGCTGGGGTAATACATAAGTTAGTTTATATTCCTAAAATCCATGAACTAATAAAAAATAGAAGTGCTGACATCACTTGCCATGGCTTCTTCGACACCTGAGCCTGCCCTTGCAATGGCACAATGGTTCCTCCTCCATAGAGGAGGACAGTCAGTCAGGCCTTGACCTGTTTTGATGAGACTTGGCATTTCCCTAAAATGTGGGAAGGAACAGGAGAGACTAAAGGAGTGGGAAGAGACACAATAGGCAGGTGTGAGGAGAGAGGTAAAAGATAGGAAAATGACCTCTAAGAAGGGGAGTCAGGTTTGTGTTGTAGAAAGCCTGTCTCTTCCTTCAGCAGCAAAAAAATTACATTATTTATTAAGGCTGCTTAATGCTTTCCATTAGAAGACTTTTTAGTTTCTTATTACTTTGACAGACTCTAACTGCATGGGCTGAAATTATGTGTGTCAGGAGTCTGTCTCAAGCTGACTTGTACGTGTATTTATTTTTAAAGGGGGTTGGTGAAGCACGGAGAAGGTTTTGCCCACGGCTGCCTGCGAGTTGCAGGCACGGAACATCAGACGGGAGGAGACACGAGTGGCTGGGGACAGCAAACCTAGAGAGTGACGGTTGGCCTGGGCTGGGAAATAAAAATACCTTGTGATAAGCAGAGAGAGGCGAAACAGTGGCTATAAAATGGTGTTAAAGGAAAAGATGTAGCTGAGGCAAGAATATGTTGAGTGTGGTGGAGAAGAAGGGGTCACAGCTGGGCAAGGTCAGGCAGAAGGGTCCAGGATACTCCTGGGGAGCCTGGGAAGTGTGGATGAGGAACACCATGGCAAAGCTCAGCGGGAGAGTAACAATTGCGTAGTGTGAGTGCAGTTTGAATAGTGGGCAGTAAATAAAACATGAGGGTTTGTCCTCGAGAAGGAGAATCAGAAACACCGATCGAGCAAAAACATTTGTAGGGAAAGGGCTGGTTTAACAGCACCATCCAATCAGACAGTTCTGGATAAAAACTTCAGAAGTGTCCAGAATGTCCATTTTTTTTCCTTTTCATTTTGAGACAAAACTTGTATTTTTTTTATAGTGCAAAACAATCTTTCACCCTAAAGATTTGGTTTATATGAAAGAATTCATAAAATTAAAAGGGCAAAATCAGAACAAAATGTTCTGAAAATATTAAAAGAAAATTTAAGGGAATAGTAATTTTCAGAATGTCAGCTTTTTACCTCAAATGAAGCTGAGAAGCCATTCTAAAACATCAGACTTTTCTTGGCTAGGAAAAAACATTCGTGTCCCACCTACGTTGCAAATGCAACTCTAATTCTGGTATTCTTCACCTTACACATATTATGAAGACTTTTCAGCCTTCATAATAGTTTTCTCCCACAGGTGGAGCGTGAGTTGGAGGTGCACCGCACAGGCGGAGGTCTGGGGCCTGTAATTTTGGCTGTGCTGAAATTGCGGGGAGCTCCTTGCAGGTTTTGCTCTGTTTTCCTCTGCACGTTGCCATGCTTGGCTGCATCGAGCTTTTCACAGTGAAAGGTCTGCTTATCACTTTTGTCAGTGGAAGAGAGAAACAGAATGGAAACATGGAGTAGAGGTGGAGAACACTGCATGGGAGCCTCTCATCCAGGGCAGATGGTGGACAAGACTTGGACCTGATGCTTGGCTAACGAGCTCCTCCTGGAAGGAGCAGAGGGACCGGTAAGACTCCCGTGTTGTGCTCACAGCCTGAGCTGAATGGGCAGGAGACTCTGTTCAGGGATATCTGAGGACTTTGGTGTTGCCGTTGTTGCATAACAATTGGCAGCAAAAGCAGTTTCGACTGAGCAGAGGCCACTAACTGTATGCAACCCAACATTAAACTTGCATTGAGTATTTTCATGAAATACGTTCCCAGGCTGCCCAACTATTCCCCTTCATTAATAAGGTCTAAAGCAATAGGCCTGTGGCTTCTTTTCTAAGTCCATGTTTATATTTGTTCTCCTGAAAGGACCTAGTTTTGACATATTTAATTAGTGGTAAGAACCCAGAATAAAGGCTTGCAGGTCTGAAGGATACATCAGCTCTTCAGAAGCAACTAGTATATATTTGGTCTCAGAAACTTACTGTGGTTGATTCTGGTTCAGATAATACATATATGTATTGCTTTCATCTGCTGGGCTGCAGTCCCAGGAAGCCCTGACCAGACATGCATTTTCTAAATCCCTATGTATAATGATTGATTTCTGCTTAACTGTGATGCACTCTTTACTTGCTTGAAGTTTCACACGTCTTAGCCCAGTGCTGTATAGCTGCTTGTATATAATATGCATAAAACCCACTGCACTTTCTGATAAGTAGTTATTCCTGTAATTGTGCACAGCAGCTGCTTAACCTCAGAGAGTAACACTAAAATTCAAATTAGCATGTGAAAGAAAAAAAAGTAATAAAACTTCAGTAATAGTTCTGAGACAGGATATGATAAATTTGTATCTTGTGCCATTTTAATGCCTCCTGGGAAGTAATTTTTAGTTAAGAAAGGGATTTTGTTTGCTTTGTGGTCTTTCTATGAAATGGAGCATATCTAGGCTGAAGCTGCTGAGATGCAATAAACCCAAACCATAAACAATCAACTTTTATGGAGCTGCTTTTCAAGCTAGGGCCACATCTCTGAGGAAAATCTGTTGAAACTCATATTTACCCAATCCATCTGGCAGTGATGGCATGTCTTGTGGTAACTTTCATTGGAGATTGTTGTGAAATGTTTACTTTCTTCTTCTTCTCTTTCTTTCCACACATTCCTTCCTAACTCCTGCTCCCCTACCCTAACTTCACAACAAAGAGATTAACCAGTCTCCACCACAAGCACTCTGGAACAAAAAAAAAAGGACATATTTTTCTTTGTGAGGAGAGAAGGTTGATGATGATCCTTGGTTCTGATTTAGCAAGCACAGATGAATGTAGTTGGTTTCCTGGGCTTTTTGTATGTATAAAGTTAGAAGAGCTACACAGTGGGTAAAATTAAACACATACCTTGGTTTACAGAATTGAAGCTATGTTATCAGACGTTTGGATGTTTGTTTGCTTTCAGCAATTAATTAAAAATGATGGAAAACTGCTTTTAATGTGCCATTAGGCAAAAAGTCATTAGAATTGGTAATCTATAAAAGCCATTTAGGTCACGGATAATTTCCAGACTGAAATTAATTCTGCAGCATTTTAATGACTGTTTCCCCGGTGCATGTTCTAGCAATTCCACTAATTCTATCAGCACATTCTTGTTTCCGTGTCTTGCTGCTGCTCTTTCTGAAAAAGACTTCCAGGGTGATCACAGGTGATGCCAGCGTGAGCAGAGCTCTACCAACATGCTCTGCAGGTCATTTAGGTAACAGATGGCAAATATATTAAATTTCCTATAATGGAATAGTAAGTACGAGAACAAATAACTCCTAGTTGGTAGCCTTGCATTTAACAGATAATCTATCGTTCTCTTATGTTAGAGATTTCTCTTCCAGGGAGACATGGTAAGATAAAAAGCTCTTGTTCCACTGGACTACTACAGAGGAGGGAAACGCCGCGTGCTTCCAGACTGCATGTAATAAGAATTGAATGCACTGGACTGTAAATCAGAGAAGATACCATCGCTGCGTACGGCTCAGATGAGAGCTCAGCTACGGCACTGTCTTACGGATTGCTGCACCCTTATCAACCCGTTACACAGTGGCATGAACAGATGCACAGACACTGTTGAGTAATATCACTTACATATATGTCTTGCCCTTGTGGGGCATATGTGAGAAAAGAGAGTGTTCAGCTGCCTGGCTGTCTTTACCCTATTATGCACTTCTGTTACAGAGGGAAGCACTCTTTCTCGTTTTTTTTAGTGTTTTTTTCTTTTTCTTTTCTTTTTTAAATCTCTGAGTGATTAACTGAGACTCAATGAGAAGTGACTAAGGTTTTCTTGCACTGACCTGCTAAAGTAGGTGCTGCAGAGATATAAAACAGGCTCCAGTTCCTTACGCAATGAGCTGGAGAAGGGCGTGCAGGGGGATCCTTTCTATGTGTATGTCATGCCTCAGGAAAAAATAATAGCATGCAGTTAAAAGAATCTTAATTTGCAGGACCAGCACATTTGCAGCGTCTATATATCCGCCGCTGTATTTTTGGATGAGGCCCCAGGACTTGTGGGAGTGGGTAGCTTTTGTGTTTGCATGAGGTATGTAAAAGTGATTCAGTAGAGGGCTTTCAACACTTTTTTGAGAGCAGACAAAGGGATAAACTGTGCTACAAAGGTGCATTTGTGTCTTTGGTTTTGTCTGTTAGTAACTGCTGTGATATTCTTTCTGTGCTTCCGTGTCCTGTGGTGTATGGAGCGGCGTCCCAAATACTGAAAAGACAGAAATCCTTGTGGGAATGGGATAGGAAGCTGTCCTAAAGAACTGATGCTCCATAGGCAGAGGGATCTTTCTCAGTGCTCCCATTCCCACCTCAGCTAAACTGTCTGGGCTTCAGCCAGCACATCGACACCGTGAGGGCAGTACAACAACTGACACGTGTTATGTTCTGTGACAAAAAAAAGCAATCAAGTCATTAGGAAAGTGGAAATGTTTAAGACATTTCAATACCAGCCCTGAAAGAGACATTTTCTTGCCAGATGTTTAGTCTGGTAAATGCCAAATATCCTGAAGAAGGATGGGCATGCCCAGAAATTTGTCATCTCTTCCCCAGCTACAGTGTTTGATTTAATGAGACATTGCCTCTCCCTGCAGACGCTGGCTGGCCAACTTACTCCTATGATGGATGCTACAATGCCCTGCCTGGACAGCCAGCCCCACTGCCTTTTCTGAGCTGCCTGCCAGATGCTGTGCCTCTGTCCCTGTGGGGTGTCATACTTTTGTGGGCCTCTATAATTTTCTTCCACAGTTGTTTCTTTTTAAGACTGAGGAGTCTGAAACAATAACCAGTAAGTTTTTCTTTCTTAGTGGGAAACAATCCGCACCTTTGAGCATCTTTGTTGTCCCTGCTCTGAACCCTTCCCAATTCTATTATGTCCTGCTGAAGATGAGAGAGTGGAACTGCACACAGTATTCAATTTGTGGATAAACCCTGGATTTGTACAGGGGCATAATGATGTTCTTGGTTTTATTCTCTGTTCCTTTCCCAATAATTCTTAATATTCAGTTTGCTGTTTTGACTGCTACTGAGCACTAAGCTGATGTGTTTATGGAACTATTTATCATAACCTCAAAATTTTGCTCTTAAGTGCTAACGGTCAGCTCGGAAACCATCATCTGACATCTGAAATTAGGATACTTTTTTCCTTTGGGGCTGACTTTATGTTTATCTGCCCTGAATTTCATCTGTGTGTTATTATCCAGTCATTCAGTCTCATGAGGTACTCCTGAAATTGTTGAAGACTGCCTTTTTCAACTACCCTGAATAAATAAGCATCAGCAAATTTTGCCACCACATTGCTGTTTCCAGATCACTGGAATTTGTTTCCACTCTGAATTTGTCAAACACCACAAGTCCCAGCACAGACCCTTGAAGAACACTGCCTGTCACCTCCCTCCATGGCATAAGCTGACTGTTTGCCTCCAATGCTATGGCTGCTGAGTTTCCTTAGAAGCCCTTTGTGGAGGACCTTGCTGAAAGCGTTAGAAATGCAGAGAGGTTATCTGTCAACCATACATCCTCCTTCACATGCTTGCTGATCCATCCAGAGAACTCAAAGAGGTTTGCAGAGGAGGACTTGCCTTTGCAAAACTGTGCTGAGACTTTCCAAGCCTACTGCTCACTTCCCATGTTCAGTTAATGTATCCCCATCCTCCTTGATTCCAGCTGCTTGGCTGGGAACCCACCTTGGGATATTTTCCTGCTTCACAAAAGACGAATATCACTGTGAGATCAAGGAAACGCTGAGCTGGAGGGGTCAGTTTTGGTGTGGGAGGCTCAGTGCTTTGGTTAATCAGGCTTTGAGACCTCCTGCTTCTTGATGCATATTCTGCTGCTTTTCCTTCCTATTCATCAGGTTTCTACTGATAGATTTAACCAGTGGACTCCTATATCCTTTACCCCAAGGCCATTAATGAGAATATGAAATAATATGGATGCCCTAAGACAAACGTGAGGGGACTGTCCCTCCAGAGTGACAGTTCTTACATCACAGCTGACTGTCAGCTCTCCTGTAGCTGCTTGCATGCCTTCTTAACAGTTTTTGCAAAAATCCCTTCTCTGAGCAAGTAATCTTCCACAAGATGCTAGGTGGTGTTTATCACAGTTTGTTTCCTTTGCTTGCTTTTTAAGAAGCTTGCTTTTCTTCCTAAGGAAAAATAATATGTTGGCCTGGTTTTGCCTTTGGTACACTTGTCTTCTCCAGTTTCTGTTTAACTCTGTCTTTCATTAGGCTGCCTTTCCTGATTTGCTCTAAGATTTGGCTAACATAGGTTGTTTTGCCTAGTTCACTTTATCTCCCTGTTCTTTAAATACGGACGTTAATTTCCTACTATCCACTCATATTGTGCCTCCACTAATTAGTGAAGTTTATGGAAAATATTTCCTACCAAAGCTGCGATTTCATAGAGGAGAGCCTTAGAAGTTTTGAGATGGAGTTTGTCTGATTGTTTTAATCAAGAATGCACAAAATCTTTCAGTTCTGCTTCCATTTTATTTGAGGTAATTTTCATTTTCATTCCCTTACTCCCATCTTCTCTTTTCCCCCTGTGCTAGTGTTTTCCTTAATTGATATTTTACTTCTGATTTCAATTAGTTTTAGGTCCTGTGTACCCAACCTTGTGGTATTTGAGCTGTTCTGACTTATGTAGTTGAATGTAGCCAATTGTTTAATTTCCATTACAAAGTCACACTCCTCTTAATTCTCAAAAGTTTTCGCGTCATCACCGTGATTCTTTAGTTCTAAAGCATTGCTTCCTCTTCAGTCTTTTCTCTTTCTTGCCAGATTCTTTGACTAACTGTGAAATTATTGATACATAACTCATTATTTTGTACATGCAAGTGCATGTTTGGGTGGATGCTGACTCCTGCCCAGAAAACCACTTGACTATGTGTTAACTTGGTCCAGCAATAGTTTTGCAGAGTTCAGTATTTGGTCATGCCTCAGGCTAGTTTGTTGAAGTTCAGCCTTGACTAATACACTTACTCAGCTTTCAGAGTATGTAAATATTTCCCTTCAGTGTAACTCTACGAGTTGCTCTGGTGGATGGTGAAATTACACAGAAAACTCTAAAAGGACTTAGACTTCACATAGGTCCTACAGGATGTGAGCTAAAATTTCTTCTTGTTTTTTCATCTGGGTATGATCAAACGTGCAGGAAAGCCTGTGTGCTCTTGATTGAAGGAGTTACCTGGTGTTGCAGCAGCAGCAAACAACTCATCACTGAAGCTGCCCGGGGTTTCTGCTGTGTGTAACAAATGGGGAGAACATGAGGTTGTTATGGGAGTGTTCCTTCTGCTGCTTGGATAAAACATAGCCAGGCCTGGGGACTCAGCATGCTGCCTGCTGTGAGCGTGGGGACCCAGGCAAAGCTTTCATTTTAAGTAGCATTATCTTTTCCATGGTGATAGGAGCCAGGGAAGGTCGCAACCCTTCCTTGCAGCTGTACACAAGCATGATACTGTTGTCGGTCCCTGCTTCAGAAAGCACTTGTCACAGCGCTAGGCAGGCGTCATAACATTGCGTGGTGGTCTCTGAGACAAGGACTCAGATAAGATTGCTATATTTCCTCTTATTCAAGGCTAAAGAGACATCATTGTTGTTTTCATCCACAGAATATAAGATCTCCTTAGCTATGTGTGGTGCTCTGTTTCAGTAAGAAGGCTAATTGAGCTTTATGCCCATGTAGGAGCATGGGGAGGGGGGAGTGTGTCACGTACCTCCCCTGGCATGCATGACCTCCACCTGTCTCGAGTAGTACCTGAAGCCCTTACCTGCAACGGGGAAGCTCCCACTGACACTGGCAGGATCTGGCTTCACCCCCAAGGACCCCATTCACAAAGGTTCTCGAGGACTGTGTACCCTTTCCACCCACCCTCTTCACCATATTTAATATTTTTGTGTTATTTGCTTATTTTTATTTAGTTCTAAATCATGGCTGTGTATAGAATTGCTAGAAATCTAGAAATGATAGCATAACATCCGTTTGCTCTGTGTGTGTATAAATAAATTTCTAGTCCTGACATTCTAGGAAGTGTTGTTATGGTGTACTGGTCCAGATGGGACCATTTCAAGCACCGTATAAAATATATTTCCTTCTAGATCTAACACATATGTTGCATTTATCACTATTACAATAATGAGTCATTAAGACAGTCCAAGAATTTGGGTTAATTGCTTTCCACCACTAACTTGAAAAAAAAGGACTTTTATTTTCCCGATCTGATTATACAAATTGACCCTGTGACATCAAACAAGATATTGATTTGACATCTTTTACCTCAGACCAATTTAAGGTACAAAGCAAAAATACTTGACGTAAGCAATACCCTAGCTGGTTACAACGTTTAGACTCAGGCACAAAAAGAGCAAGTAGAGAGTGGAACACAGTGAAAAATGTCTGACAGCTGGTATTAATTCAATAGACTCAGGGGATTATACCAAATTAAGCCAGCCAGAGAAAAACTTTTCAAACTGCTGCTGCAGTGGGGATGGTCAGTTCTGCTCAGGGGAGATCTGACTGTGACATGCTAACGATTTTCAAACAAGAATGTTTAATCCCTTTTGCTGCTTTTATTCTTCTGCTTAATAGTGAAGGCCCCTGTGCTCTCGTAGCACCAAGCTTGGGAACAGGACCTGTTCTCTGTCTGTGCTTTATGGACTGCAACCAAACCCCCAAAACTAAAGTTGACAGCCATCCCTGCTAGAGAAATGACAACCTTATCCCACGGCATTTCTCAGGTAAGTAATGCTTTGCTAATAGTTCCCAGCTTCTTCCTGGGCCGTTGAGTCTCTTACGCTATCATCCATTCTCCAGGGAATGCCACTGACCTCAGCCATTACTGCTGAAATATTCATGGATTGAATAATTTTCTGTTTTGTTTACATATAATAGTGCACTGACACAAAAACCATGTAGAAAGGAGGCATTAAGGTTGCAAGGTTAAGTATTTGTAAGGTAACGGATGTAAAAACAACAGTGTTTTGAGCAGCCTTATTTAGCATATGCATTACAACATAATCTCTAATTACAAGCTGACGTATCATGCTTCTGGCCCAGGCCCTCTGCCTTCTTCAGTACTGAGAGCCGAGCTGCTCTGAAGCCTCACTGAAGCTGAAGAGCAGATGAGGCTCCTTTTTCTAGGAACCACCTTATTCACGTTGCTTTTGGAGGTGCCTAACAAGCAAGCCAGGGCAGAGTCCTGCCTCTCGTCTGATGGGGCTCTACCTATGGGCTGGTCCAAACCCTGCTTCTTCCAGGCCATGGGAGGATCAGCAAGGTGGTCCAATGGTGACTCCTGTGTGTGGTGCTTAGTGCCTATCCTGCATGCGTGAGAGCCCAACTCACTGGCCAGCCCAAGCAACGCCCAGTTGCTGAAAAGAGGCTCCTGGGGCACCAGCTGAAGGTCTGAGCAGCCAAAGCATATGCAGCAAGCCCCTAGTGTGTAAGTCGCCCTAGTCTGGGTAAGTTTTTATGGGAATTGCAAAGATGTTTTAAATGACTGAGGATGATTCTCCCTTCCTTGTCCCTTGTCTCATGCTTGGCTCCAATCCTAGATGTGTTCTAAGGAGGATTCACAGATTTCAAGTGATTTCTTTTTTCCTGACTTCTGCTGAAAAATTCCAGAAAGATTGTCTGAAACAGACATCCAGTATGGAGGACTTCATCCAGAGCAGTCTGGGAAAGCTGAAACGGGTAGCGCAAGGATTTAGTTGCATAAGCATGTATGGTTTTCTAGAGGAGGGTGAGTAAGGTAATTAAGCACGCAGTATGATGTCTTCTGAGAAGAGGAATGGCAGCTGACAGAATATTGGGATTGCCGTATAAACAATGGAAATGCATTCTTTCCATTCACATAAGGATTCTTCTAACACCTCATTAATTTATTAAAACTAGATAGCAAATCTCGAATAAAATAATGGCAATGATCCCAGAATAATTAACCACAGATGGTGAAGTCTGTTTAGTTTAAAAACACATACGCAAAAGAGGGTACCATTTATTGTGACTGTTGCTGTCATCTCCGAATGTGCATGTTGACTTATTAATGATTTTGGGGCACAGTGAATGGTTATATCTTCCTGCTATAATTAGTATTTGTTTTCAGCAGCTGTTGAAAGTTGTTGTTTTGTGATACTGAATAAATTATTTTAGAAACAGGAAACATTAACTGTGAACCATCTGTTTTGGGATACATTAAGTTCTCATTTAAAGATGATGTCTGAATAGTCACTTTCTCATTTTTGAACTTTCAAAAGCAGAATTTGGTTTTTAAACCACTGATGGCTCATGTTAATGTTTTGTGCTTTTCCCCCTTACAGAATAAATAGTATTTCTTTGCAAAAGAAAAGGATTCTTTCACTTTGATGTTTTTCAACCTTCCCTAAATCACACGTACTCCTCCAATCCCTGGGACGTGAGGTAATACACTTAGAAGGATTTTGATGGGCAGGTGAGTAAGTTTTTTGAAATATCCTCATAATCTTATTACTTCAAAGTAAATTTGATAAAGTAGTTATAAAAATGCAATGCATGCTTTTATAGGGCAGATGTTCCGCTTCATTAGGGGTTAGGATAACTCTCAAGCTTTCCTTCTCATCTGAGCTCGTTCTCCAACAGATGAAGCCAATAGGAGTCTCTCCGTTGCTGCAGGAGTGGCACATGGTCCAAAGCCTCTAAACAACATTCTGTGCAGAAATTAGAGCTGGGAGATCTTTATATAGCATGCATGTCCTGTGTACAGCATGCCTGAACGTGCTGACAAAGAGTAAACCAATGCCCGGTGGGCTTATGAACGACATGTGTGCCCTGCAATTCTGGAGGAACCGAGTGGCAAGGGAATTGCAGAGATGAAGGCACAACAAGCAGGAATCACTGAAAGTTAAGTTTTTAGCCTATGCAGATCATCTTAGTTTCCCTTTGCTGCCAGTACACAAAGACAATTCTGTAAGTTAGTTAGTTCCTCTGAAGATACATAGACTGAACTGGCATTTGGAGGTCCATATCCCTTTTCACTAACTGTGGAGGAAACCTAGGTAACCCCCTTAGACTGGGCACCTATGTTTTAGGTGACTGGAGACAAAATGAATGTCACCCAACACAGAGCTGCTCTACAGCTCTCATCCATGCAGCCAGACTACCATGTGTTGTTCAGTTCAACTTGAAGGGGAAGTAATTCTGGTCTTTTTAGATACCTTTGAAAAATAAGCATAAGCTGATTTGAGCAGGCAGAGTACCTGTTATCTTGTGCTTTCTGTAGCGGAGATGAGTACCTTCCATGTACAGTGATGTTTCTATACTACATTTCTATATTGCATCCTATTGTGTCTCTCATAATACATGGAAAGTAATAATGGAAATGCAATTTTTTCTATTTACATAATATCTATAGATATGATAATGTAGAGAGTGCTCCACAGCTATGATTATCCATCTCTTCAGTATTTAGACTACAGCAAAGAGCAAAAGACATCTCCATTTGATTGATGATAATTAGGACTGTACCAATTTTTTTTCTTTATGCTTTTGCTCAACAAGATACACAGTTTTCAGATAAATTGATTTAATAAACAATTTTGATCCAGGGAGCTTTCATCTGTTTTCTATTTCAAGAAATCAGAATGATGGCTGATGTATTTCAACTGACTACCAGGAAATATTATTTGTAATCTAGCCTAAATATTTTAGGAACCAAATGGGCTAGACGTCTCTCCTAATTCCCACGGTAATACCACATCTTTCCAAAGCAGATTAGCCGTACGTGCTTACTGAAGTCCTATAATATTTCATCATCTGTGGGAAGCAAAGGGTCAAGAAGGTTTGTGATAGATTTTGAGATAATTTAATCTGCAAAAAATGGAAGTAGACTGCTTTGAACAAAAGCTCTTATTTCATAGGTACAAATATTTTTCAACAGTTGCTCCCTCCCAGGCGATATCTCTATGGTGGTTTTGATTAGTCTCCATATATGGACTGTGTGTGAAGCAAATATGCAGTTTTCTTAGTCAGAAGTAACGGGAAAGCCGTGACTGTGCCCAGACTTTAATGTACCCGCTGTCCTGGGTGAGTGAGGGATAATATCACTGGCTTTATGCTCTGATGTTCATCCCCTAAATCCCCTCCAGGGAAAGGATTGGCTTTCTCACAACCGGCTAAAAGAAAATCTGAGACTTGGACCATCTCATAAAAATTAAGCCTGGTGGCATGTCCTCCAACACACAGATTACTCCAGGAACAGAAGACACAGCCTTCCCCATATGGGCATCTGGGGTGCCTTGGTGCCAGTTGTGCGTGGTAACTATGTAGTGTAAACCTATACTTACTAATGCTCTATGGTAAAACTACCATTGAACATTGTTAGAGATGGCTGGCAAACCCTGAAGCAAACCTGGATAGTTCTCTGAAATAACAGGCCTTATTTCTAAGTAGAGAATACGACATCAAATTAGGGCCCAGCAGATCACTTCCTGAAAAATGCCATGTCACATGGACTTTGAGCCGAGAGCTAAAGCTGTACCAAAATTTTTTCTTTAAAATGCCAACAAACTCTTCATTAAAACAGAACATTTTCAAACTGAAAAGATTAAGTAAATTCTTGCTGGATTACTTTTTTTATTGCAAAATATTAAATCACAGTAATACATTGTGAATAAACATGTTGCTATCAACCTTTTGTGAATAAATGTTAGGGAAAAAAGGTTATTTATACTTTCCCCCCAATATCTTTTGAAAAACATAATTTTGGAATTTAAAAACATGTATTCTTCTGGTCAGACAGACAGCATGTTTTTAGTAAATAAAAGATGCAGGACTTAGAAGACCTGTAGTGTAAGGATTTTAACAAATTGATGCTGGAAATTACATAGCTGTGAGCTTAAAACTTAGAAGATTTATTTAAAATATAAATAGGAACAAAATTTTGGCCACTGAATGCAGATATGACGAAAACTATGTTACTGCATAGTGATCTAATCAGTACAGGAGACCTCAGCATGGAACCCAGTGTACCCAGACATGCTGTCTTTAGAAATAAACTTAATAGTCTTATAGTCACAGATTGGTCAACACTCCACTCAGAAGTGATCCACACTATCATAAAGTGTTTTTAAGCTTTGCACATGCAAGCCAAAAATGGAAAGTGGTTATTAAAATATGCCTCATATGAGAACACATACAGTGCTAGAGAAGTCTGATAGCCCTTTTCATGCCTCTTCAGTCTTTGCTGACTTATTTTTCTTCCATTGTTGTATTTGAGATACCAAGTTTTCCATGAGATTTTTTAAAAAGGGTAATTTTCTTAACGCTGTTATTTCCTTACGGAATTCAACTGTTATACCTGAACTTTTCCTTTAAATGGAAAAGGCTTTTGTCTTTGCAATGAGAGTTAATTATATGCAATTTTCTCTGTCTTGCACTTATAATTTGTAGTGCTGAGGAAAAAAAAGTATCATTTTGGAAAATGAAGAGACTTTTAGCTATGAGACACATTCCCTTTCCACTCCTCCAAAAATGAAAATCATTTTGGAACAAAAAAAATAGGCTAATGTTTTCCAGATATAACAATTTGCCAAAGCTTGGAAAAACTGTGAGTTTGTAATTTTTTTTTTTTTTTTTAATGAGCTCACCCTTAAGTGGTGCCTTTTCAGTAGCCCTTGTCACACTGCAAGCACGGTCTCCAGCTGTGTCAGCTCTTACTGTACTGCTATGCCTGTGCTTCTCCTCATTAAGAGTACCAAGAAAATGCATCCTGCAAATGCTGCCAAAAGCATCTAAGATTTTCAGAATCAGTTCAAGTATTCATGAATCAAATTCAGGTTTGCAAAAGTGTTTCAGGCAGTTAGGAGCCCTGAAAGAATTCTCCCTGTGTTTAGAGACCTCAGGCTAGCCCTGAGCAAGAGAGATCACTCCATAATTGCCCTGGTTTTTAAGCATCTATTGCTAATATTGCCCAAAATGGGTTACTAAGCAAGATGGATTTTTACTTTCACCTAGTGTTCACGACAATGTTTGGTGCAGTTCAGCGCTATGCAGCATAGCTAGCTTGGGTCTTGGGAGCAGCATTTTAGCTTTTCTTTCCCTGCTATGCTGTTTCTGTTTTGCTTTTGATTCTTAGCATAATTTGCTGAAAACCAGCCCTTTGTTGTCCTGGCTTTCTATGACACACAAGCTTTGAAGTCACTTCTAAAGTGCTAATTAGCCTTTCACGTTGCTTTTGAACTTTTAGTATGATGTCAGAATTTTCTAATTGTGTGTAAAGCCTATTTTGGAAGTGCTGAGCTGGGGTCAGGAGGAGTTGCAAATGCTTAGCACCGTGGAAAACCTGCACATTTCATAGACAGTAAGTAAGGATTAATGATGTAGGCACCCAATGAAATGATGGGCTTCTCATTGCATGCATATTGATGCTATGTGTGTGAAAAAAGAACCCAATCCACTTTAAAGGATTTATCAGAAATTACACTGAGAAATCAGATGACTTGCCCAAGGCCACAAAGGAAGTCTGTAGAAATACCAGGAACAGATCCTAAATCATCTGACAGAGGGACACTCACTGTTCCTTAAACATGGGAGTATCGCTCCTTTTCCATGTGCTGCACAGGGAAGCTCACCTCACAGTTTGCATGAATAGAGCCTCAAAAAATAGCTAAGAAACCATAAGATGACCGGAATACACACTTACTTTTTCCTTTCTCCAATCAACATGGTTCTTAATCCACAAGCTAATAGATGCAGATAGTGTGTACTTTGTACACATGAGTTTCCACTCTTCTTCCAAAGAATGCTGCAAGCACAAAGATTGCTGTTTTTCTTAGATGAGTCATAAAAGTTTTGAGTTTGTGCATTTTGTATGTAAGCCCTGATCTTCCCTTGGGGTTAACACTTCTCACCTGTCTCTCAGGAATCAAAGGACAGCAAAACTACTCGGTAGAGGAGTGCAAAGTTTTTGCTCCAAGAATGATGGAAAAAATTGCATGTGTGTGCAAGCATGCGTGTATGTGTGGCTGAAAGTCCTTACGCCGTGTAGCGGAGGGCCTGCTCTCCAAGACGCAGAGTTTTACAGTCTCTGAAGCCTATAATTTGGTGGTCTGTCAGTCAGTCCGAATGACCAGCATGTCACAGTTAGGACATGTCCCTTGGCAGGTTTCTCTTGACATGCTAAATCCCATCGAGGGGAGCCCCTTTTGCTTGGGAAAGGTTTACTACAACCAGTAAAGTGCGCAGGACTCTGCTTAGATCAGTAGTCTGCTTTTCGTACTGCTTCCTTGAAATTATAGCTAATGCTGAGCAATTTTGGTCAATGATGTGCTGCAACTTCTCCTGTTAGAGAGAAGCATTTTCCTCCAAAAGGGTTCAAGACTGTAATATCTCTTTGTCATGTTAACGGTACTGGTTAGGGCTTAGCAGGGTGCAATGGCATTGCTAAAGAAATTTTAGGCAGTGGTAGAGGACTCAGACTTCTAGGAATACCAACAAATTGTGGGCTGTACATGTGATTTTGTAATTTTGTTTGGATTAATTACTTCCATTTAGAGATTTTTAGTTGCGAGGATAGATTTTTATCAAATTAATCAAGGCTGGATTTGGATTTCTTCTTTTGGGGATAAGCTGGGGATTCATGAATTAAACATCCTTCTTTCATATGTTAGGGACACTCTAGCAAATAAAGAGGTACTAGAAACAATTTATGTGTTTCCAGAATTTAAGGTGTAATGAGTCTGTAAGGAAGTGATGGCTGTTATGTACTGCTTTACAACAGCTTTTGTGTGATGATAAGGAGGTCATCTCACACACTTCATAGGAAATGTTTACAAGCTGTCCTGTTATTCTTTACAAAGTAGACCTGAAGATGGATCTAAACACTTCAACTGCTGAATTATTAATATTTAAGGTTTGGAGTGTATGTGCTTATTTGCCTTTCATTGGACTATTATAAAGATCGATCAGATTTATTTTAAACAAAAAAAATTAAAAATAGGATTTGGTCTGTATTACTCCCATATATGTCAGGGGTCAGCTAGACAATTTTTTCACGAAGGGTCTGTGTGATGCTTTATTTCTGGCAAAAATCTTAGAAGTAATGTGAGAAAACCCTGTCTTTTTTTTTTTTTTTTTTTTTTTAACCAGGAGTCATAAAGGTATTAATATCTGATCTGGCTTATAGTCCATCTTTTCAAAAAGATAAGAGCAAAGATAAAGAGAAGAGTACAGTTCTAAAAAAATGAACGAGAAAGATGAGGTTTTTTACCAAAAAAAAAAAAATTTAGAAGATGGCTAAGCTTCATTTTTATCTTTGACTGAAGGAGGTCATGGTGGTGGTGTTTAACGCGAAAGCAGGGTGCAAAGCAGAGCTGCGGGACACTCGCGTGTGCACAGAGGAGTAGTGGAGGCCAGGAGTGCGAATGGGAAGGTGCTGGAGGGGACCTCGAGAGTGACGGTGGGAAGCTGAGCAAGATAAAAGAGGGAAGATGGTGAGGAGAATCAGAAATGGAAAGACCTGGCTGGGGAGACAGCAGAGGGTTGGGGCGATGGGACGCTGTGCCATAACGGCACTTCTGGGGCGCAGCCGAGCGCCTGCAGCACGCAGCTCTCCGGCGTGGGTCGCCTGCCAGAGGCTGGCATTTCTACCACAGAGGCTTTTGGCAGTGAAGGTTATAACTCTGGAAGCCTCGTAGAGAGAGACGGGGCTTCCCCTGCTTGCCACCAAGGCCATCTGCAGAGAGGTCTGTCTCAACCTGTTTGTCTGGTAGCTGCGTGGGACAAGCAGAGTGAAGGCACCAGCTTGCAGAAGTGGTAAAACCTACATGACCATGAAGCAGTCGAGATTTTGGAACCAAGGTCTAGGACTGGTCGGTGTGTGCTCCAACTTGGAATGTGAAAATAAATATTTATAAATTAGTTTCCATTTAGGACAGAGAAGAGCCAGTAGGCTGCATGCTTTGGATGTCAAGCTTGCAAACAGCCTGTTAACTTGCAGTTCTTGCCACGTGATTTTTCCTAATATAACATGTTTTCTTGGAAACTAATTGCATCATCTCCACTCTGCAGTAGTATAAACTTAGAGATAACAGAGAAAATGCAGAGGTGCTGAGTTGCTCACAGCTCTGATTTTGTAATAAAGAGGTTGTATTATTATTTACAAAACAACTGATTCATTCAGAGATGCTCATCCTTTGGAACATGACGCACCATATGTTCAGTGATTCGGTTTCTATTATTTCCATTACGCTGCCTCAGATGTCGTATTTGGTTCATTAAAATCTTGTACTCTTCCACTCCATTGTATTTTTTTGTTGCTTGTCTACACAAAGTATTCAAACTAGTATTTTGGAGGCAGCTGTTTGCTGACAGCAAGAATAAGACCCGACATCCCATAAGCCACCATCCCCAGGATTTTCAGCCAGGGAGGATGATCTGACTTCTGTGTGGTTAAAAACTTTACAGGTCCAGCTGCCACTGGAGTCAGTGGGAGGCTTTTCAGAGGAGGGTTGCAGAGGGCCCTCTGCCCTCTTTAGGTACTGCTCTTCATAATGGATGAATTTACCCCTCAAACTAGAAGTTAGCAGAGCACTTTGATTTTGATTGAGTGAAACCATAATGAGAAGGCCTGTTAACTTTAACGCTGTTCTGCTTGATCCAGCTTTTGTCTGAAACCATCAATCTGTAAAGCAGCCTTCAATTAAAACAACTTCTCTTCATAGCAGGAGCTTGGCTGTCATAGCCGTGTGGTTGTGCAAGGGCTGTGCTGCGCTGGGACAAGACCGATCGTGCGTCCCAGGTCTCTAGGAGCCAGGAGAGAACTTCTGCTGCTCCTTCTCTCCCTTCCCATTGCCAGGCATTCATCCTGAAGCAGATAAATGGCTTTCTGATATGTTTTGTCAAACAGTATTTGGGGCAACAAATACATTAGAAAAATATTAAAGTGAGATTTTCAATCAATAACTATTAATCGCAGTTCATTTTTAAATATCCATTGCACTTGCTAACAGTTGGCAGCATTTTGCCCAAGCAGGGGGTGTTATATCTTCTTGCTGGACAGGAGACTTAAAGCACAAAATGTTGCCCTTTTATTAAATGTACCACTGGCAAACTTACGGCCAATCTCTCTCTGCTCTTTTAGTTACTCATCCCTAACTTTAATGATTATATTTAAATGTCAGTACTGTTTATTTTACTGGAAAATTCTGGCTGTTTATGCTCTCTCCTTGGACTCATAGGTATTAGAGGCAGAAACACATTGCTAGCTCATTTTTTTTCCCCCTGTTGCCCAAGGCAACTGCAGGAGGAGATAATGTAACATTAGCATTAACTTTTATGCCATGACATTCTGCTCCCAGCTGACGTGAGAGAGTTTATTATGGCAAACATATGGAGGTACAAGGAGGTAAGAGTGCTGGGTTGAAGCCAGGCATCATATGGGATTGGAAAAGATGTTTTGCATGGGGTTTGGAAGTTATACATCCTGTTTCCACTCTTGGCACATCAAAAGTAAACCCCCAATGGGGTTCAGAAAACACCCTGTGGCCTGTGTGCAGGTGCCAGCTGTTGAAGTGGCTTAAGAGTGTATTGTTCTCAGCTGTCTTGCCTGCCCCACCGAGAGAGATGTGATTGCAGGGTCCGTGGGGTGAGACGTGCACGCTGTGCTCCAGCCGGCAGCCAGAGCCAAGTTCCAGCTATTGCACAGCGGTAGCGTGGGGCGGGGGTAGTTGGGGTCTGCCCGATAGCACCTCTCTCCCTGTCTCTGCCGCAAGAGCAGCGAACGCGGGAGGGGGGGCTGCAGACATCATGTATGGATGGGTGGTTATGTAAATCGGTGTGCGAGGAAATACGGCACGCTGCATGCCCTGAAGGACCTGAGCAGTAAGCAGTAGGTTAGGAATTGACTTGTGCGATGTTATTTTGTGCTAGCAGCCATAAATCAGCACAGACAAGAAAGAAGGTTGCTCTGTGCTGTCTGTGTGTCTCTCCAGGGAAATGTATCCCAATAGACCACACAGTGGTTAAGGAAAACATTTGTTAAAATATTGTTTTCTTAAGTGTGGTTATACAGAATGTCATATTTTCAAAACTGTGCTTTGTTTAATAGTGGTTTTGAGCACAGCAATTTGGCATATGACTTTGAAGCTAGGAACAACGTCACATGAAACGTTAGGCTCTGACTTCACTTCAGCAGCCCTTGCTCTGCCGCCCACTACGCTCGGAGCTCTGAAGCTGTTCCATTATAATCCCTCCTTACAGCAGCTCTATTCAGCTGTTTGAAGTATGCGACTAAATTCTGCTGTATAAACTTTTTAGCCTAAGGGTAGGCTTTTCCTTCTTCAAAAGGAAGAATAAGGGTAGTGGCATTTTAATAGGCCTTGTTTGTTCCTGGTGCAATTTGATGTCTGTGGGATTGTACTAAGCTTGTCGCTGGCATAAAGATGCAAGAAAAGTGATACTTGAGATGGCTTTCAAACTGTGATTTCTAAAAAAGAAAAAAAAAAAAGTGAGTCTGTATTTGGACTGATCCTAGGAGGTGTTATTACTGCTTAAATGCAAATTTAACTGCCAGGGAGTTGGGCTAATTTCTGGGTGTAACTGTGGAGGAGTAGAAGGTGCCACCACCATACTTACTGTGAATTAAGGTGGAAGCAGACTAGATAAATAAATGTATAGGTGCATACAGTCCATATAGGAGGCAGTGTTGATCCTTGGCTATCTCAGAAGAGGAGGTGATGACACTTGAAGTTGTAATTTCACTTTGTCTCTCTGTGCAGGACATAACTCATTAACAATTTGTTCCTGTTACAGCATACCTTCTTCAGTATATTACTGCTCCTTGGGACGTGAGGGTGGTGGTGGTGTCCTGTCTTTGCTTGCTCCCACACAAAGAGCTGGATGCAACAGGTCTGTGCAACTTGCTCCCTTTGCCCCCATATCTGCCCTAGGTTAATCTTGGCAGGAGAAAATATAGAGAGCCTGTTGTTTTATGAAATTGCTGCACATTCTGGTCCCCAACAGCGTGGTCCTGTAGCTCATGCCTGTCCCTCTGGAAAGCCAAGCACGTGGCTGCCTGGGCAAGACTGTGCCTCATGTGCGCACCCCAGGCAGGGTCTTTAGACTCACTGCTAAAGCCTGGCTTAAAACCTGCCTGCCACTCTCTCAACACCTCTGTTTGCAAGCATGCTAAATACCTACTATCATCATGAGCTCAGGTTGCACCCATACCGTATTTTAAAGATATTAAGCTTCCTGCAAGACCAGAGTTGCTGTCTTCAATGGAGCTGAAATGAAAGCACGCAGTGTCGACTGCTTTGGCTCTGGTTTAAGTTTACTGAGACCTCTCTTCTCCTCTCCTCCAAACATTAAGCCCATCTTTGTGAAAACAAATATGCACAACACTAGTAAAAATGTGTTTTCTCTGGACAGCTTGACAGAAATTCTTAGAGTGTTTTTGTTCTTTGTTTTTTTTCCTATAATCTAAGCCAAAATTATTTTCCTAAAAAAAAAAACCCCAACAAAAAACCCCTAACGGAACAGAAGACTCCTGGAATACACAGGGAAGCCAGTTCCTTTATTAAGACTTAATTATTGGGCTTGCACAAGCAATAATAGTATTCATCCTCTCCAGATCTCAGGCCCCTGAGTGCGGTGCCCTTTGGGAGACAGCGTGTGCGCTTTGGTTGACAGCGTGTGCCCTTTGGTTTGCATCATTTCAGCTGGCTGCTGATGCAGGATCCCGGCCGCCAGCCGGACTCGCCACGCAGCCTGCGCTGGAGTGCACTGCTATTCCACTTCCCACCCCTCTGAGCAGGCAATATGGATTTCTCATGTTTTATCTTCTTTTCACTTATGCAAACTCGTGGTTAGTTAGAAGCTGAAGGTATTATTATTTCATGATGCTGATCTTCATACATAAATATTAGATCTAAGGAGACAGAACTGGAAGGGGAGTAAAAAGGTCACCTAGTTTCTTGATCTGTTCTTACTTCCTTCTGAAGTTACTAGGAATTTTGTCACTGTGTCACAGTGGGAATAGGAACAGTTACTTTTATGATCAAATAAGACTGTCTTTAATATAATTAATGTCTGAGATGTGAAAATACTGTACAAATTATGAGTGTATATATATGCCAAAGCTGTGTAAATGCACATATACTGCTTAAAAGGACCTCCCCCCTGCCACATACTGCTTGTAAGGAAAGCACATATTACATTTACTATTTCCCTTTTTTGTCTAATGGCCATAACTGCAGTCAAAATTATCTTCTTGACACATGCACTCTGCTGGCTGCAGTGGGCACCCTCTTGAGAAAAGACCTTTTTTCTTCTGTAATACAAACAACTGAAAGGTGGGATTCACATCTTGCCAGCTCTTTGGTGGCTTTGCATCGTCTACACAGCAGTATGATCCTGTCAGTAAGAGACAGAACTTTTCGCCACTAACTGCGGACCTGAACTCTAAAACTTGCACAAAACGTGTCAATTGTAAGGAACTTACAAGCCCATAACCAGTGTGACTCCTGGACTTCAGTGATAACATGGTATCCACATCAGGGCTCCTGTACCTGTGAGTGTGTGGATAAAACATCGTGCTTGCAGTGACATTATTAGACTACTACAATTTTTTTGCTGTAGGCCAAGGTACCCGTGACATGGAGTATGTTAAAGACCAGTCCCTCTGTTGGGGTGAATCAGGGCAACTCCACGTTCGGAGGATGATTCTGTACCATAGAGGCTGCAGTTGGCTCCTCGTGAGCGGAGGGTGTATAACATAAAAAGAAGAGATCTGGAAATAAACTAGTTTACAATTACTTACAATCAAAACCCCCCAAAACCTGGGCATTTACATTTTTATTACATTTCTTAGAGTATCTAATCCATATGTATTGAACAATACAAAAGGTGTTTGCTGAGGGATGGAATTTTCTCTGTGATAAGAAGGGAATAAACTCATTTTCTGTGCTTAGCTCTCCAGAAGTTTACCAGCACAGTTTCCTCTTTCGTCTTCTGTTGGGGAAGAGTCAGGCTATTCATCTGTCAAACAAAAGAGAAAGGAAATGTAATACTAGAATCAGCTTTAACACAACGTGGTAAATACAGACCACCCCCAAAGAAATAACACCCCCAGACTTTGGGAGAGATGGTATTCAGGTTCAGATATCACAGCTGAGACTCATTTTTACTTAGTACTGTTCTTAACTCCCACATCATAGAATTCTGCATATTCGTTTCCTGTATTTCTGTTTTCAGTTCCTCCTATTATCAAGCTCTTTTAAATTTGAATTTTATTACAATATATCATAGCAGTACCATTCACTTGATGACAGATTTTTTTAAATCACTTATTTTTTTTTTCCTGATCAAAGAACCGCCACAGGAAATCCGATAAACTATCAGAGACTCCTTCCCCTGGAGTCAGTAGCATATTCATATTTTTCATATTTGTATTAGCCATCATCAGCCACAACTCTGTTTCAGATCAAGGGAAAAGGAACCTTTTTTTATGTGGGAGGGTAGGACTGAACCCAGGAAACTTAAAACGGGTACCATTTGTCTTGCTTTAAATCATCCTGGTTTTAAAAATCTTTTAAAGTTTTTCATTTTCTGTATGACCAGAAAACATCCAGTTCATCTTCATGTTCAAAGCGATGAACTTTGGAAGAAGCAAATTATCATGTGTTGTTAATTCTCTATAAACAGTCACATTTCCAGCAGTCAGCTGGCTTGAATTAAGGCGTCATTAAGCTTTCATGTCTTGAAAATGTTATGTGCATTGCTTTGAAAGTGTAGAATAAACCCAGCAGACTTTTATTTTTCTTGAATATAAACGCCTGTCCTGTATGCCTATACATGATGGGGTTTTTTTAGATACAAAGAAATTAAAAAAAGCGGAAAGGTTGAGGGAGCCTGCTCAGTCCTGCTGGTCTTTACCTACCCTTCACTACACTGCGCCCAGCACGCGATGCAGCCCCTGGGGCAGGTATCTGCACCCCCGAGTGTGTGTACCAGCAGAGCACCATCAGTCTGAAGCATTTTGCAGCAGGGTGATTGCTGCGCTGGGATTTACAAGCTCCAGCTCTTGCTTCAAAGGAACATCATTATTTTGGGGAATAAATTCTTGTAGCAGTGGGACTTTGGTGGCTGTTTTGGGTAAGGGTTTTTTTGCAGATGCAGGACTGAAACTGAACCAAAGCCCTGACTATTTTTCTTTAGCTTATTAAGGCTAAAAATGCCCCCAAAATTGTACACTGCTCTCTAATGCCAAATGTTGAAATACTTCCAAGATACGAACATTAAAGAATGAGGTCTTTACTGTTTATTAGATGCAAATTTTTTAGATAAATGTGGATGCACAAGGAGCTGTTGTTACACTACACCGCTTGAATGAGGGGTTTCATTCTTCACCGCTGCCCTCAAGCAAGCAGCGTGGGATTATCTGTGTCAAAATAAGATGTGTAGCTACAGCTTAGAAAAAATCTGAGCTGTCTTTGTTGTGTTGGAACAGGCCATAAAACATCGTTGGTGCTCAAAACCTGCTCTTCTGGGTTAATGGTGTCACAGAGGCAAAGCTATAGCGATGTCAGGTACCGCTGCTATGCCAGCATTTTCTTCTGCTATCATTAACACAATACAACGACATCCATTACTGCCTTTGGGGAAAATGGAGAAGGGAAAAAGAGTGTGCTGTCACAGCGAATGCACTCTGTGGTTATTGCTCTGGCTGCAAGGTGGATTGCAGAGCTTCCACTGACTCTCCTTGCCTCAGTTTTGGGCACGAGTGGTGGTGGAGATACCCATCCAGGACGTGTGACCTGCTTCTCCCCAAGCACTAGGACCTCTGCATGGCAGCGTGCCCTGAGATCTGTGGCTGCAGAAGAGCCTTGCCTGGCTTTTCCACACATCTCTGCTCTGCCTGAGCCCTCTATCACTGACTCTTTACAGGCACGTGGAGCAAAAAAAGTGGATGTACCCCCACGAGGTATTCCTCCCCAAAACTACTGTGGCCCCTAGTGCCTTAACATAAAAACAACTAACACAAATACAGTTTGGTATTTTACTTTTCTGGCTATCTTAAAACCCTGGAAATATTCTGGGAAAACATTCAGCTCCCACAGAACACCTCATTTCAAGCCCTGAAGTACACAGGCTAAGTTTCCGCCCAGGAACCACACAGTGTTTCACAGACACTTAAACCTGAAAACCCCAGAAGCTGGGTGCAACCTTGCTAAAGTTAATCCTAGTTGCTTTCAAGCTGAGTTTACCTCAACCTGCATCGCAATATCCTGTTACGAGCCCATCAAGAGATTTAAAAAGAAAGAAAAAAAGGAAAACTGGCATTTTTTCTAGATTCAGAGTGATCTGGTACCTAAGTACTCCCAACTGTTCAATATCTAGGCAGAGAGAGGAGGAGGATGGTGTCGTGGTTTAGCCCCAGCTGGCAGCTGAGCACCACACGGCTGCTCGCTCACCCCTCTGCCAGCAGTGGCACAGGGAGGAGAATCAGAAGGAAAAGGTAAAACACGTGGGTTGGGATAAGGACAGTTTACTGGGACAGCAAAGAAAGAAGAAAATACCAACAGTACTTAGAAAATACAAAGCGGGTGATACACAATTTGATTTGCTTACTGCCCTGAAACTTGATGCCCAGCCTGTCCTGAAGCAGCGATCCCTCCTGCCTGGCCAGCTGCCCCCTTACCACTTCCCCCCCGCCTTATATACTGAGTGTGACGTCACATGGAGTGGAGTACTTCTTCGGCTAGTTTGGGTCAGCTGTCCTGGCTATGTCCCCTCCCAGCTTCTTGTGAAAACTGGGACAGATCAATAATGGGAGTGAAAAACTACAATTTAGGTACATCGATGTACATCAGAACCTTTTCATACCTAATAAGCCATGCTGCACGTGAGGTGGTTTTGAAAGTCCCTGGTGATGGGAATGTGGTACAGGCCATGCGAATTGGGCTTGCAGGGCACCATGAGAGGTTGTGTGAAGAGTACTAACCACAGTTCTGCCAAGGCACTTGTTGGGCTTCCAGGACTGGGTTGGCCCTGGGAACAGAGTGTTGTGTTTGCGCAGTGGTGACCTTGAGCCTGGCTCAATCCAAGTTGTCCCTGAGAAGAGCTAGCATCTTTGCAGATACTAACTTCCTCCTTCATGTGCCAAAATGAGGTATTGGAAAGCTAATTCAACATCTTTGGGCACTCTGTATATGCCGACATGAAAAAAGGGGCAAGCAGTATCCTCTGTATATCTGGACAGTTCCACCAGATATTTAGCTTCACAAAATGCATCTAAATTGAAACAGCATAAAGAAAAGCTTGTGCCCTCTTGCTTTGAAGAGTTGGAGGAACAGTCCTTGGGGAGATAAGAGTCATTGCCCAGCTCAGCTGACATCTATGAGCTCAAGAAAGCTGCCCTGCTTTGGCTGGCTTGTTTACTCTCACCTCTATTTTGGGAGAAAACCCTCATTTATAAACCTTCAGACTGCAATTGAGTGAAATTTTATTTCAGCTCCTCTTTTATTCCAAACCATCTACTCCATCTCAACTTACTTGTCTTTCAATGTTTTTGATGTAGAAGGTAGCTGAGCAACAAACATGGTCTTATTGCTCTTGGTAGCAGTTGCACTAGAGGGTTTGGAGTGACCATTGTTCTAACCTCATGACACATCTAGCAAGGCCTCTTTTGTTTGTACTTTTAGCCACTGCACCGTAGCAGGAGTAATTTTTTAAACCTGATGTGCATTTGACTAGTCTGGCACAAGCTTAACCTCCTTTGAGAAGCAAATCCAGATTTTGTTTTTGCAGTGCCTGAGGTCTGTCTGCTCAGCTAGTGTGGTGGCCTCTGCTGTTGCTTTCACACTGCAAGAAGTGAATGCTGGTTGATTTTTTTTCAATTATTTATGGTAAAAAGAATTTGTTGGCTTCCCCTCTCTTCCTCTGTACTGCACTGATTCTGACTGCTTGTTTATTCTTACAGGTGGATTTCCTGGGTAGGATTCAGTAGCCTTTAACAACTCCTGATCACAAAGGCCAATTTTCTATCAGTGGTGGTTTTGTTCATGGTGACAAACAATTTTTTGTTGTTTTGCTACTTGAGGCCCAAGTCATAGGCTTGAGAGGAATTTTGAAACTGCTGTACCTTGGGAATTGTAACAGTTAAGAAAGAAAACTGGACTAGTATGGCATGAACAAGCACACGGGATGATGGTGACACATTCCAGAGCGCTCATTTGGGCTCTGCCACTGAAGCTGACAGCAACTTGTTTCAGCTCCTTGACTTTCTTTACCATCTGTAAAACCAAAATTCAAACAGCAAAGCTTACTCTACCAACACTTATCAATACCTGGAAGTCACTGAAACCACTCAAGAACACTTAATGTATAGTTGAACTACCAAATTAGGTCTTTAGTGACCTCACTATTTTCAACTAGCTCTGCCAGGCTTTTGGCTTCCTAACACTACTCCAAATAAAAACTGTTAGCAATGATTTTTTGAGAATAATATCATCAGGACTTAATGTGAGTACATGCAGAAAGTCAGTTGAGTGAGAAGGCTTTATTGATATGTAATTGCTTTTCAGAGCAAACCCGCATTTATTCATTATTCAAGGGCCATTTATGTCTGCTTGTAATTTTCTGGAAACGTGTCCATATCTCTTAAAACAACAGTATTTGTATTCATTGTTTCCTAAGGGGAGTTGTAGGTTCCTTTGCTCTCATTCGGCTGTTCTTAAAGCTGATACCTCTGCAGTGCCTCAGGCTTTCATCGGACTATGTCACCTTTCTTTATAAACTGCTGCTGAGAGCTTCATTCATTCACAGGACACTACTGTATTAATTCATGTCACAACTATTTTTCCTCAGGAGCTTGCTAGTTGCTGAAAGATAGCTGCAGTGATTACATTTCCTAACTCAGTTACTTGTCTTCCTATTGGTTATGGAAATGATTTTTTATTAGGCCCACTATACAGCAAAACTCAAGACTATTGCTGTTCTTGAACAACCCCGATTTATAACTTGTCATATTATTATCACTCATGAGCTAACAGGGTTAGCAATGAGTCCTTCCTTCAGCTCTAAGTGTTTATTTAAGGCATTTCCTGAGGGTAGGACATAATGACAATTCACAGCAAGTTAATTTGATTATTATATGGACCATTAATTAGGCTTTAAATTGATGAAGCAATGAACAGCATGAGGTTTTGCTAAGCATCATTTGGGACACTCGTGTTGTAACTCTCCCATGCACCAGTAACCGACTAATTGCCATTCATTATTACCACCAAAATAGGATGCACTAGCTATGCTTCAGTAATAAGAAAGGTTTTCCTTTGCTGATTTTAGGTGGTGGATGATGCCCAAACCCAGCTAATAAAAGTACTTGAATAGAAACCAGTACTTCTGTTTCCCAACTCTGCATGGTTTAATGGCTAAACTTGAGGACTTGGGGATGAAATTAATTGTTTCTTTTTGGATCAGAACATAGGCAATACATGATGTTACTAAGTGTGGCCGCAAATCTAAAAAGGGAGATTTTCAGTAGTGGATTTTTTTCCTCTTTCTGTCTGCTGTTTTCAGCTAAATACTGAAAGATGTCATGCAGCTGCGTCTTGTGCAGTGGAAGATGCATGATGACGAGGTCTGCTAGCCACGGTTTATTTATGATAGCTAATTGTGTGCTCATGTTAGTTGTGCCCCCTTGCTAGGTGTTACAGATCCTGGACATAAACTTGGTGCCCTATGGTATTGTGAATAAATATAGGACTTTATTATGGCATTTGGATTTGACAGGGGGGATGTGGGCCACTGGGTTTAATTCAAATCAGTCTCGCAAAACCTTTGAAGCAGAAAACACTTGCAAAAGAGTAAAACACTTCAAATTTTCCTTTTGCTGTTTGCCCAGTGATTTCTTGTGAAGCCTAGTGCAGCAGGATCCAGCCCTGTTACTCTGCTACCTCCTTAACGTTATTGCCTGGAAGGTAAAATGTTGCGGCCTTGCCTGCACCCTGCCCCAGCCAGGTGGGGTGATGCTGCTCCCCTTGGTGACGTGAGGTGGGCCACGTGATGGGCTACGTCTGTGCTTTCCAGTCCCATGACTCTCCTACTCTGGTCATGCTCCTGTCACGAGGCTGGAAGTGAAACCGTATTGCAGGACATGTGCCAGTTGGTGTTTTTCTGAGGGCAGGGCCACAGGGCGTTTGGAAAAGAGGTAGTGTGGCATGGGTGGGCGAGATTTCCCGGTGGCCTGAGCTCAAATCCTCACCTGTATCATTGCAGCCGCTGGATCAGATGAACATGCCAAGAGCAGAAATGAAGCTGCAACAACCGAGCTTAACCTGGTGTAGGTGTGTTGTATGGTGGCTTGCTGTCTTGTCTGCAGACACAGCTCTGCCGCTGGTCAGACAGGAGCGCAGTTCCTCCTTCCTTCAGAATGAGAGCCTGAAGCATTATCGCTGCTAAAAATGCAGCTGTCTCATCCCCAGAATGCTGTTGTGCACCCTTTTTGCTGGCTGCACTCCCTTGGTGTGACAGTCCCTCCAGCCCAGAGTCCTGTCTCCCAGGGTCAGCTTTGGTAGGTGCTCAGATTAATTAGTTGGTCACGTACTGAGTACTGGGGCTCTGCACTCAAGAGGAACAGGAAAGAGTTTGCACAGATGTCAGTTGCCAGTTTTTATATTATCCTCACAGTTTTGTAGTTCTTATGTAGATTGGTTTCATTAAAATAGCAAAGAAACTTTTACTGGAAGCCGCACCTCCACTGACTAATTTCACTTCTCAGTTTTTATTTCAGCCTCTGTTTTATTTCATCCTCTGTGTTGCAAAGTTAAAGGACATTATTTCTTTTCAGTAGATTCCCAGCGGGTATCAGTCTGCAGAGCTCTGTGGGATCAGTTTGTGCTAGCTGAGCATCTGTCCCTGGAAATTAAAAATGTGGTAGAGCTCAGTGGCTCATACACGCTTTTAAGAGTAGTTTCTCCAGACCTGAGTGACGTGTCAGATTGCCCGGTCTAACTTCACAGACAGCACTACATAGCAAAATAATCAACATAACCTTGTTAGGACCAGTGTGATGTGAATCTGTATGATTGTACTGTGCTGATGTCTGTGCTCACTGATGATCAGAGTCGAGCAGATGAAGCAAGTACAGATAAGGTGCTGCTTCCACGCACTGCTGCTGTATTGTTGCTGCAGAAGCTTGTTATGCGCCTCCTCTGAAGGCAGGGACCCTAATTAATTTAAATTGTACTTGGTTGTCATGAACATTTTTTACTGTTGACAGCACTGGCCATTTGAAAGCATTGAGCTTTGCTGTTCTTTGACACACATTTGTAGTAGTTGTTTTGCCACTGCCTTGCTCGCAGCCTTTAATTGACTGGTGGAGCAGATTCCTCAGGTGGCAGAAGTCAGTATAGTTTTTACTAAAGCAGTGAAGCTGTATTGACTTATGCTAGTTGAGTATCTGGCTTTATTTTAACATTGGACGAGATGCAAAACCTTCTGGGGTATCTCAAGCATGTGTTTGATTCAGTTTCGTTTCGAGTAAGCTCACAGAATCACGGACTCACAGAATGGTGGGGGTTGGAAGGCACATCTGGAGATCATCTACTCCAACCCCCCTGCTAAAGCAGGATCACCTGGAGAGGTTGCACAGGATCACGTCCAGGCAGGTTTTGAATATCTCCAGAGAAGGAGACTCCACACAGTCTCTCTGGGCAGCCTGTTCCAGTACTCGGTCACCCTCACAATGAAGAAGTTTTTCCTCATGTTCAGATGGAACTTCCTGTGTTCCAGTTTGTGCCCACTGCCCCTTGTCCTGTTGCTGGGCACCACTGAAAAGAGTCTGGCCCCATCCTCTAGACATCCACCCTTTAGATATTTATAAGCGTTGATGAGATCCCCTCGCAGTCTTCTCTTCTCCAGACTAAACAGACCCAGCTCTTTGAGTTACCTCACCTTTTAGAGACAAAATTCACTCCCAAATTAAGTTGGCTTTAGTATATTCCTTACTGGCTGAGTTCAGGCAAATCCAGCTGGATTTTTTTATCCCTAGTACCCTTTTTTTTAATCAGGTTGGCGAGCTTTTCTGTCCAGTGAGTGACTGCTCCTGCTGCAACAATGACAGCATGTTCTATGGTGTAAAGGACTGAAAAAAGTAACATGTCTGTGTTATAAAGCTATTGGTAGGGATCATCAAAATACAAAGATACCAGACTGTGCACCATGCCTGGGCAAAGGAAAGTGGAGAAGCTACTAGCGGTGTTGAGGTCTCTTTAACCTTTCTCCTAGAGCAGGGGGAAGGTACAGAGGTAAAGGGGTTGTTGATGACACTCGCAGGATGCCAGGTGCCTGTGTGGTCCTGGCTGTCTGCAGCCCCTGGTGGTGCAGGGGGGGTGTTTTGAAGGAGGGCAGGGGAGATGGCAGCCATGGTAGCTTGAAAAGGGCAGAGGGCTCCCAGCAGGAGGTACAAAGAAAGCAGTTTTCATAGCTGGCTGTTTCGGACTTCTTGCTGCCTTTATCCTAGCAGCTGTGCATACTGTCAGAAGCTAACAGCAACAGGTGAAGAGCCTCAATAAGTCAAGTGTTTTCCATTCATGTCTCATCCTTTTTCACTACATCTCCACATACAGTAACCTGGACTTTAAATATTACAAGACTTTCAAAGTTGACTGGAGGTGGCCCTGAGAAACTTGATCTGACTCTGAAGTTGGTCCTGCTTTGAGCAGGGCATGGAAATTACAACCTCCAAAAGTCCCCTCCAACTTACACTGCTCCATTTCAATGGGACACCAAAGACTTCACAGCCAGTGAAGAGGCAGCAAATTTCTTTCAACTCTGCAGAGCTTCACTAAAATACAGAGGATATTGGTCTGTTAGATACTCAGCTGACTTCTGAAGTTCTGAAAAATGATAACTACCCTGCCTGCTCTGCATAGGCAGGAGCCCTGCAAAGTCTACTTTCTCTTCCATTTTGATGTTGAGGTCCTAAAGGACGTACGAGGTCTGTGCACAACTGTGGCACTGGGCCTCAATGGCACTGGGCCCGAGTCCAGTTTGGAGTGGGTCAGGTTTAGGAGCAGGTCTGGGCTGTGTGGATGCTGAAGCACGGTTCTGTCTCCAGACGGCACAGCAGCCGTGGGGTTGGGAGTGTGGCAGGAGATGTGTGGTACACACGATGTTGATACCAGGGACTGACAGCTCGTCTGAGCTGTCACACAGGAACCGTCTACTGGTCTGCTTTTCCTTGCCAGGTCACATATACGACTATAATGTCCTTGACTGTTGTACTGATGCACTTCTACATGGATCTGGTTAGTTTCTGCATCTCAGGAGGCCTGGCTTTAAAAATAATTGCTTTCAGCCTGGAGTCTTATAAAACAAAGTACTTCAGAATTTCCATGAAACTAATGAAAAGCTACCTCAAAACTTAAAAATCACGGTGTCTTACTATAATAAGATTGAAATGCCTTATGTTATCCTTTTTCAGAATGTTAAGGTTGAGTCGACTATGAATTGTAGGTTTTTTACCTTCCACTCAGTGATAGCATCTCAATGAAATAAGATTTTATAAAGCAGAAATTTTTAGCTTAAGTGTGCTGGGACAGCAGCGGTCATAATCTGTAAGGTGTAAGAAAATAACACCCAGAGAACATGTTTAGAGGTAGACAAGAATAATGGATTTCATTCTATCAGCCACCTATAATCTCCTAAACCCAGGGACCGTCTTGTGTTCCAGGCACCTCAGTTGATCAAACAGGGAGAAAGTTTTCATATTATTTTTATGTTTTCACATTCCCCTTTCTTAACATTTTGTTAAATTTCAAGAAGTGAAATTCTCCTGCAATGAAAAAGTGTCCTAGGTCTAACAACTTTAACTTTGTATGTAGGTTTAGGTAAAAGGATTTCGTAGATGTTATAACACCGTAGCTATCACAGCTTTCTGGTAGTTCACTTGTTTCTTCTTATTTCAGAGCAACTCCTCAATTTCTTAATTTTGCCAATAATTGCCAGATTTCATTGTGAGAGAGTGTAAAAGACACATTCTGCATTTTCATGCACCAAAGCAAGGATATGTCATTCATATCCTTCTGCCTACCTCATACATGAGATACCTGCTCCTGACCTGTAGGATATCTACTTTTACATTATAATTTTTCCTTTAGTTTCTACTATGCAAGTTGGTTTGCATGGTACTGCATGTTATCTCAACTGTTTGAAATAGTATCATGTTGAAACTTGGCATACAAGTTGCCAACTTGGAATCACATTAAAAAAAAAAAAAAAAAAAGGAAAGTGTTGCTT
Organism: Grus americana; assembly: GCF_028858705.1. Classification (NCBI taxonomy): domain Eukaryota; kingdom Metazoa; phylum Chordata; class Aves; order Gruiformes; family Gruidae; genus Grus; species Grus americana. The sequence goes on from NC_072891.1 coordinate 21,104,746, forward strand.
TGATCCCTTTGGCCAAACTTGATATTTTGCCTGAGGGTGGATTAACACTCTTCTATTCAAATTTGAGATATGCCCCCCACTCCTCCAAACTCCAAAGAGCATTTTAGCCTTTTGATATTCTGAAAGACAGTTCTGATATGGGATGAGCAATGTAATATTTGAACAGCATGATCTCCTCCTATGTAGTGGTAGCTAGTGCCTAGCGAAAGCAGAGCTTTGTTTTACTGATTGTTTTGCAGAAGGATCCAGCATTTCAGATGAGTCCAAATTACCTCTGAACTTCTTAGGTCTGCAAAATTAGCCTAGGTAATCTTACAAGAATAAATTGTCCTTAATGTTTCCAGTAATTTCTGGTTAGGCTTGAATGACTCCGTTAAGTGGTTTTCTCTGAGCACTGTCTTGAAACTCCCAAATCAAAGGCATGTGAAAATGAGTAATAATTTATTACACTAATAAAATCGTGTACCTACAAACAGTCCTCGTCCCAGGAGGTAGCTCGGGTTGTTGGAGGACATGTCTTCTGCCTGGGGAGGAGAAGGGAGCAGCACTATCATCTGGCAGAAGGTGGCCAACACATCTCCTACAGCAGCTGGTTGTAATTCATGAGTGAAAGGGAAGTGACACTGCAAAACAGCTTTTTCATACTGATACTGACATTACTTTGATATATCTGGATTTTGTATCTCTTCGTGTGTGAAGGCTCTGGCAAATTGATTTACACTGACTTCTGTGAAAAGGCAGTAGGTTTCTACTTACCTACCAGGTTTCAGAGGGGTTGCCTGTGACACAAAACACAAACACTCATGGTCTGTACGGTGCTTTGAAAGAAAATAGAAGCAGGATCAGGTTTTGATCCTGCTTGCAAAATGGAAATAGAAGAACAGGCAATGTGCAGCTGGCTTATTTGAGGACTGGTGCCTGAACCCGTACTGACAGTTCAGTAATGAATCAAATGATCTTTGCCAGTCAGCAAGTTTAATGCCATTGGTGGTCCCTGGTCCAAGGTGCACTTGCTTGGGTTGCAGGGGAAACTGCCTGTGCCCTGTCATGGACATGACCCCCAAGGACTGCTGGCTGGCATCACTAGAACAATGCAGGCTTTTCTCTTGTGCAAATGAGGGTCAAATTTGGCCTCTAGGATCAGACATATTGAGGTTGCCAAGCCAACTCTTCAAGTATTTGTGAAAATATAGATTGCAATGTTTTTCCAAGGTGACTGGGAATTTCTCCTTGGGAGTCCTCTGTGAGTTTTTCCAGATGAAAGAAATTTTGCATCTTGGCTTTTGCAAAGTGTTGTCCCTACTGTGTGGCCACACTTTGTCCTGATCTCAGAACCCAAATCTCTCCAGGGCCGTGGTGAGGTGGTAGTAGGGACTGTAATGATCAAAATTTATGCTCCGTTTGAGCTTTCTTATGCTTGTCAGTTGCTTCCAGACCTTGTTATTTAATGGCTTTTTGTGGAGGTCTCTGGAGTTGTTTTCAGCCAGATTTATTTTTGGATGAAGGCAAGATTTTGTTTTTAGAAGTATCTTTGATGAAATAAATGATGGAAAGGAAATGAAAAGCTGTAATACAGTCAAGACATTCACTTATGGCATAGCCTGTGATAGCAGCTTGATGGAATTAAGATTTGTCTGTTCAGTTCAGAAGCAGGTATTTTTATGTCAAGCATAAAATAATAATTCTTTATTTTTATAGTAATGACAAGAGGATTTACATATTTTTTCAAATAAATATAATGTAGAAAATAATTTGTTTCTAAATACAGATAAAAAATAGCGTACTCTTAATTCAGACATAGAATACATAGTTTCATTATTTATATTCTTTTGGTTTTCTGTTAGTGGTTTTGGCAGTACATCTGAAAATGAAATGTTATGGAGAAAATTAAAATCAGAGATCCTTAAAACTTTATTTATAATGGCAGGATACAAACAATTATTGTGATTGGAGAAATGGAGTTGCTATATCAGAGATGATCTGGCTGGAAACATCTGACCCATCTTTGGTAAGGAGAGTTGGAATAAAGGTCTGGCCAACTGCCATTAACCATCACTGGGCCATTTTGTGGTGGTTGTGCTCCTCCACTGCTCTGGGGACACTTGCAATTTCCGAATTCCTTTCTGTTCCCCTACAGATAGTGCTGTTATTCAAAGCACAGCTGATGCAGAACTCTTCAACAGCTCGGGGAAAATTATATTTTGCTGTCCCAATGTGTGTAGGCTGTGAACTTTATCCAGGGAGAAGCTCTGCAGACCTGTGTGTGCTGCTGCGGTTGGGGTGCTGGGCTGGGGGTGCGGGAGGTGCTGCTCCTCACTGGGGCCCATGCTCCCTCTTAAATTGCTTTCCAGTTCCTTCCCTGGGTGGCCAGCACTCTGGTGTGGAAAAAAATGCCTGTTTCCCTCACCCCAGCAAGCCACTGCCCATAGGCATCTGCTTTGTGCATGTACTGTCAATCCGGATAAAAAAAAATCATGCCTGGCACAATGTCTATACTACAGTAAATACTGACTGGCTTGTATCTTCTTACAAGCGTTTGGTTGCTCCATCTCCTAATCTTAGATGATCAGCCATTGGGTTTGGCTTGCAAGCCTCCAGATAAATGCTTCAAGATACAGTGAAAAGAAAACACAGAGGCCCACCCTATAATCAGGAATAGACTGAAGAGAAGTTCTAATTCAGTCTTCTTTACACCATCTTTATGCTTAATAAAGATTCACCAGAGTCCCACAGATACTGAATTTCTGAGGTAGAGTTTTGTATGGGGCAGTACATTGGTAAACTAGAATAAATCAACAAATAGTAAAGTAGGATATGGATTACATTTAATTTTTGTTGCTGGAATGCTATTTTTCTTCGGTTAATCCTTTGGTTTGCCTTTCCATATCAGCAAGTTTCTCAATTTACTATGTTGCCTCTGTGTTTTTTATCTTATGTCCTAGATAATCCTGACAATGTGGCTAATTGCTTTTAAATTTTGATGATAGATTATGTCGACCTATTGCATATGGAAACAACTGGTTTCTTTTATCTCCCATGCTCTCTGACCAAACAGATTTTGGATGAAGCAGGCAGCTAGCTTGTATCCGGGAGGATTACACAGTTGATGCTGCTGGGGTATAACAGCCATTAAAGGATAGTTACACTCACTGCTGCTCATTATAACATTGTGAGTAACTGAAATCCCTTCCCTTCATTACACCTGGGCAGAGGAAGAGATGAGAGAATTGCTGTTGCAAACTTCCTGAAATCATGGTCATATTCGATGTATTTCAGCAAAAGCACACTCATTCTCAGTTGAATCTAACCCACAAACAGTGTCTGTGGATTTATCAGGGAAGCCCCGCTGCTGTGGCCATTTCTGGAACAGCCTCCCAGATGGAAAGCAACAGTATCAAACCTTAGATTGCGTTGATTCTGCAGTTATCCTGATGGCAACATGAAGCTCGTTTTGGAATGGAACTACTGACCTGCCAGCCCCACCTCTGTGCCTTGAAAGATCATTGAACAGACCCTCCTCGGAGCTATGCTAAGGGACATGGAGGACAGGGATGTGATTTGAGACAGCCAGCATGGCTCCATCAAGGGCAAGTCCTACCTGACCAACCTTCTATGATGAAGTGACTACATCAGTGCACAAAGGAAGAGCTACAGGTGTCATCTGCAATGACTTGTGTAAGGCCTTTGACACGGTGCCCTACAACTTCCTTCTCTCTAGACTGGGGAGATATGGATTTGATGGATGGACTGCTTGGTGAATAAGGAGTTGGCTGGATGGTCACATCCAGAGAGCAGCGGTCAACGGCTCAGTGTCTGGATGGAAATCAGTAATGAGTGGTGTCCCTCAGGGGTCCATATCGGAACCAGTGCTGTTTAATATCTTCATCAGTGATGTAGACAGTGGGATTGGGTGTGCCCTCTGCAAATTTGCAGATGACACCAAGCTGAGTGGTGTGGTTGACACTCCTGAGGGACAGGATGCCATCCAGAGGGACCTGGAAAAGCTTGAGAAGTGGGCCCATGTGAACCTCATGAGGTTGAAGAAGGCCAAGTGCATGGTCCCACACCTGGGTCAGGGCAACCCCAGTATCAATACCAGCTGGGGGATGAATGGATTGAGAGCATCCCTGCAGAGAAGGACTTGGGGGTACTGGTGGATGAAAAGCTGGACATGAGCCAACAATGTGTACCTGCAGCCCAGAAAGCCAACTGTATCCTGGGCTGCATCAAAAGAAGCGTGACCAGCAGGTTGATTCTGCCCCTCTACTCCACTCTCATGAGAACCCACCTGGAGTACTGCATCCAGCTCTGAAGTCCTCAGCACAGGAAAGACATGGATGTGTTGGAGCAGCTTCAGAGGAGGGCCACAAAGATGATCAGAGGAATGGGACACCTGCCCTATGAAGAAAGGCTGAGAGGGTTGGGGTTGTTCAGCCTGGAGAAGAGAAGGCTCCAAGGAGACCTTATTGTGGCCTCTCTGTACCTAAAGGGGGCTATAAGAAAGGTGGGGACAGGCTTTTTAGTAGGGCCTGTTGCGATAGGACAAGGGGTAATGGTTTTAAACTAAAGGAGGGTAAATTCAGATTAGATATAAAGAAGAGATTTTTTTATGATGAGGATGGTGAAACACTGGAAGAGGTTGCCCAGAGAGGGTGTAGATGCCCCATCCCTGGAATCATTCAAGGTCAGGTTGGATGGGGCTCTGAGCAACCTGATCTAGTCAAAGATGTCTCTGCTCATTGCAGGGGGGTTGGACTAGATGACCTTTAAAGGTCCCTTCCAACCCAAACCATTCTATGATTCTGTGAAGGGGGAAAGGGTTCAGAGATGTTCTGGGCTGTATAATGTGCTGGTCAAACCGGTAGCACAGGAGGAGCTATGCTGTGACCCTGATCCTTCCCCTGCCTCGGTATGAGGTGTAAAAGCAGCACTGCTGTTAGACAGTGGAAATCCTACTCCTTGGAGAAAAAGCTCTTTATGCAACAAACAGAAGGCTTGCCATTGCTGGAGCATCAGGATTAAGACAGAGCCGATTACAAACAATTCTAACAGTATTTGTACCCATAAAAGAGTTATTTATTGTCTGTAACTTTTAAAAATTCTAGCTCGCTTTAAAGACTCTTCTGTGCAAGATAAGACATACAAACTATATTGTTGATGGATCAGCAGCTATTTTTGGTGCTGGTTGAATGACAAATTATGTCTTCTCCAGAGAATTTTGGTACATTTTACTTAAAAAAAATAGATCAAAGTGGGGTTTTTCATTACAAGGTCATGTTCAAATGTCTGAACAATATACAGGGAATAATTTATTTAATTAGTTACTTCTACCAAATGTCTATTAATAAATAGGTGAAAAAAGTCCATTATTTGCGTGGCGGTGTGTAACACATACCTTATACAGCATAGCAGAGTCAAAAGGCAGGATAAAATATTTTGGATATATTGCACCCTTTGCTTACAAAAATTCATATCAATAAGCTCCACTCACCTCCTATTTGCATGAATACAGGGGATTTTTCTTATTCAGGCAAGCTGGAGGCAAACAGTGTCAGGCAAACCATTTTCCTCTTCCTTTTGAACATCTATATCCCATGTTTTATGCTCACTTTTTGAAATCCCTTGGTTCCCTTCCAACTCACAGATGGAAACAAAGCATCTTGGCTTTCCACCTCCTGCCTTGCTATTGCTTAAGTACGTTATCCTCATTGCATTCTAATTAATGAGGATATCACTGGCAGGGGAACAGATAGCAGAACTGGAGATAAAATAGTCTTTCACATCAAACTCTGAGTGTTAATAGATATACATAGATTGATGAATATTCTTAAAACTGTTGTGCTGGTGAAAGGCTTGCTGCCTCTCTCCTGATGGAGTTATGTGTCCATCAAATCAATCTAGGTAGCTGATGTGATTTGAAGTCCCTTGGCAGATACAAAGTGAGTTAGGGAGTATTTAAACATACACACCTTGGATGGCTGAAATGGGAGAGAAGGAGGAAACTCTGGCAAAGGAGGTGGTGATAATCTGGGGGTTACCACCCCTCAGCACCTCTGATGTGTTGGGTGCTCTCAGGAGGAATTCAATGGTAATGAAGACTTCACAGGGCACTGAGGTGCTGTTGGGGCGGATTAGCAAACTGTAGGCCTGAGTTTACAACCTTGGATCCACTGTGAGGCATAAAGTCTTGGCTGTGCTTTTTCAGCCATCTGTGCTCATTTATTATCCCCTGGAGAGGCTTGTGGCTGCTTTAATTTATTTTACCATTCATCATGAAAAAACACCAATTCTCAGAAGCTATAGGGGAAGACAGAAGACAGAGCTTATATTGTTGTCAGCTTAAGATAATTTCTATTATCTTTCTATACAAATTACAGGAAAGTTATGTTGTCTCTTTGAAAAGGTTATGGAATTGGAGAAAGTCAAACCATCCATTTAAAACAGGGGCAGGGATACCAGGTATAGAGTGTATATGAAGAGCATGGAGAATCCCATAATAATTTACCTTGGGAGGATGATGGTGTTTTTTCTTTCTCAACCCATTCATACATTTGATTTCCCCCCCTTCTAATGGATTAATATTTTCCCTCTTTCTCCCTTCCCCAGCCCCCTAGAGCCAGCTCTTCTTTCAGATGCAGTTGGTGTTTACAACTAGTTGCCATTAACACACCATAGGAACAGAAGTACAGGCTTCGAATGAAGACTGTCTGGTTTCTGCAGTAAAGATCTGGTTGAAAGTAGGCTTTCTGCAGGGGTATGTTTGCCTGACAGGGAAGAATCCTATTTAAACTGTCATATTTTCTCTGTCAAGATGTTGCTGCTTTCCCTTCTTCTCTCCCCAAGTTACTCGGTACCTTTTCTTTTTCTTCTTCACAGCTGTCTGAGTTTCACCGGCTTGACACAGCATTAAAAGCATTTGCGCTTTGCCTGTAGCAATAAACATCAGCAAAATTGTCACAAATGCTCCTGTAATACATTGCCATTAAATACAGCTGCACCTTTTCGGATGTGGGAGGGAGGGTGGCTACGGCTCTCATCCGAGCCGAGGATAAGCCCATTTGCTTGTGCAGAAGTAAGATGACAGACCAGATTTGCTCAGCTGTGTTTATCCTCCGGCCCACACATGTGCCCATACAAGCATCCCACCAGCCGAACGTCAGGCTAATCAAAACAACATAAAGCCGGCTGAATCCCAAACCAGCTGCGACGAGGCTTGTCACGCCTATACCATTATTGTTGTTTCAGTTTGTAAAATTAGCCTCTGCTGATGGCCCTGCCTGCAGCTGCCTCTCCTCCAGCCTCTCTGCGGCTCCTGCGTCCCTGGGCCGCGTCCTGCGTGCGATAGCTGTGCACTCCCGCCCCGGCGTCCCCTGCAGCCCCTGGTGGGACCCAGGGCGCTACGATGGCCGGTTCCCACCCTGCTTCCAGCCACTGGGGTCTGCTTTTTGAGCTGCAAATGAATTCAGGAACCTCCCTGGGAACAGAAAGGCTTTTCAGCTGATCAAATGGCTGAAAAGGAAAACATAACCACGTGCTGCTGTGTGAGCTCGCTGCAGATACGCGGATCCCTTTGTTAAAATTTCTGTGCCCTGCCTCACCCTTGCCTGGCTCCAGTTGGGGGGATGGAGGAGTTTTACCGAAGTGACCCTGTTCCTTGTAGCCCTGCAGGGCTTGGCAGTGGCTGCTGTGGGACCGTCCACCTAACTCATGGGCATCTCTGTCCTCCCCTCTCATGCGGTATTGTCCTGATGGGCTGCTACTGCATTCTCCCACTACTAGAAAAAAAATAGTGTTGCTTGATGCTCTTGTGTTGATTTTTGGTGGACTAACTGGGCTTACAGGGTTCAGAGGTGATGGTACAACTCTTCCTCTTGCTGTGAGAAACAGGGAGCACTATTCGGGGTTTTGGGTACAGAGACGAGTTTGGTCTGCTGCTGCAAGCACACTTCAAAATTCATGCCAGCCTTTTGAAATGTGTTGATTAGTTTACAGGAGAAAAGAAGAGCGAAAAGTGAAAAATACAGCACGCTGAAATGGGAACCAGGTGGTGCCCAAAGTGGCTTAATCAGAACCTGTGAATGCCCCTCTCTCGGGCAGGGCCGCTGCGTGCGGTCTGTCTGCTGGTCTTTTGGAGCGGGAACGAAGGTGTCAGTCCTGCTGTCAGGACCACTACACACTGCAGTCCCTGCTCCTGCTTTTGACAGAAGGAAGAGAAGTGTGAAAGGGGAGAAAAATCTCACTCTCCTGGTGCTTCCAGGATGGGAGGTGCTGCTTGCTCATGCTGGCTCTGCCAGGCAGGCAGGTTGGGTTGCCCACCGCAGCCAGATGCTCAGGTCCCGGTGCTCAGCTCTGCTATGCACGTGGCATTGGCCTCGTTCGGACAGTCTTCATAGGCTGGGTGGTGCCCAGGGAAATATTGCAACATGCTGTGATCTCAGGATCAGCTGAAAAGCAGAAAAAAAGTCAGGAGAAAAGGAAGGTGGAGGGGAAAGGTACCAGAGGGGGCTGTGGCAGGGTGTCTGTGTGCCTGCCAACATTTTGATCTGATCCTGATTACCCTCTGGGGCATCCCGGCTCACCAAAGAGCAGGGTCTGCACGGCTTATTAGCTTTTCAGCAGGGGATCCTACAGTGCTGCTGCACACTTGAAGTCTTAGAGGAAAGGAGAGAGAAGTGTAGTGGGAATAGAGGTTAATGCCATAAACACAAGCACTGAAATAACTGATTAATCTAAATGATTGCCTAACTTCTGTGTACCTTGCACAGCTGCTGGTGAGCGTTGCAGCCCCTTCCCTGTCCTCCACATCTCTCTACACCCCACTCCCACCTGTTTCCCACTGCTGAACTCCCAGCTGGTGCTGTGAACAGACCTCAGCCATTGCCCCATGGAGACAACATGAAATAATACACAATGCTTCCCTGTCCCCAAAGCATCAGCCATTAAATGTCACTGAAGGAAAGCTCTTTGTACTGCCTTTCTGACCACCTGTAGACTCCAGTACGGCTCCAGCATGTGGGCTATTCTGGTCAAGGGTCTGAGCTTCTCATCGGTATAAACTGTATGAGAAGTGAGAGGCTACAGTAAAAAATAATTTATTCCTCCCAGTTTAATCTCATGCTGGTTTTACACCAGAGTAACTGTGCTTCCTCAGTGCTACTCTTCATGCAAGGTTAATTGGTGTATATAAAGCAAGCATGATGATCCTTCGCTTAAAAGCACACTTCGGAATTTGCTAATCTCCCTGAAGGTTTGGCCAGGTTCATCTGTGTGCTCCTGGTTTGCATCTGATTTCTATTATTTCAGACGCATGCTGCAGAACCCTCTGCATGCTGCTTAGAAAGCTGGCTTTAATAAAACAATCCATCTAATATACACCTCTTTCTGGAGAGATCTGATTGAAAATGTTTCTTCTCTTCCCATGATTTTTTTTTGGTTTATCCTTAAAAATATCCTTTTTAACCCTATTTTTCTACTTTCAAATTATCATGTGATCTAGATCTGTTGTAACCATTTCCTTTTTCCTCTTCCGTTTCTACTCCCGTTTTTCATGGGTGGTGTTAGTGCTGCAGGGTGCTGCTGACAGCCCTGCCAGCACGTCCCAACATCTGAGGGTGTCCTGGCCACACACTGCTACCCATGGCTCTACTGAGGTCAGTGATGGGCTGTCCCCTGAACAGCTCTTTAAGAGAAGGGTCAAATTGGCAGGTAGGGCAGGCCATCCTTGGGGATGGTCTCAAAACTGCTTTTGTGATGTGCCTCTGAGGGATTTATGAAGGTAAGCCCTCATCTGTGGATGCACCAGGACTTATTCAAGTCACCACATAATATAACTACTACTAAAAATCCCACTCTTGTTGATGGGCTTGGATTACTCTTTCATTTGTAGATCTGGGCTCAGAGATGCAATACGTCTGTACCCTGCCACGGGTTGTGAGGTGGGGTTGGAGGGCCTCAGTCTTGAGCAATGCTGTTCTCATCTCGTCTGGTGCAGATGATGTGGAGAGCAAGGCCAAGGCTCATTCATGCCTTTTCACTGACCGTGTTGTCTGCTGCCCTCAACAGATGCCTCAACCACCGTCACCTGCATCTGGCTCCCCGGATTTTCTCTACAGGACAGGACATGGTATCTCCTGTTCACGGATTCAGTTATTGCTGAACTTCAAACCTGCATTTCAAAATATGTTTGGATGTACGTAACTTATTTTTATTCTTTCTCTGATCTTTTAAAAATACACATTCTTTAGCTATATATAACCACGGATAGTCTTCATAGTCAGATCAGCCACACTTTGCTGAGAAAGCTTGCTCTTGGTTTATTTATAGAGTTAGAGTTCTTAGCATCACTGTCCCTTGCTTTCTTTATACAAGGCTAGGGCACACTGGGATAAAAACATGACCTTATCCTTTGAGTATGCAGACTGGTCATTCAGAAGTCCTTTTTTTTAATAGAGCTTGTGTTCTAAAAGGACAAATTGTAATTTGCAAATTTCTTAGTTCCTTGTGCCTGATTGGGTTGGTGTGATAAATGCATGCTGAATTCAGGGTGCTTTTATTGAGTCTTGTAACAGTTGCGCATGTCCCACATCAGTATCATTATACTACAGCTTCATTATCTCTGAGCCACAGAGTTTTTCAAACAATCCACAGGGATTTTCAAACAATCTGGCTTTGTAGCCTTTTGGGTTGTGAAGGTAACATGAGATATATGTTATAAAACGATGGCTACAGGAGGTTTGATCATGCATTTAAACTTAATAGTAACATAGATGTCATGTAATTGATTAAAACTAATAGTTAGTTTCATTAAAATATCCACTTACCTTGAATAGTCTGTAACCCCCCCCCGCCATGGCTGTTGCCACATGACAGAAACTTGAAATCTCTCTTACCTGTCTGCTAGCCTTCCCCTCCTCCCAAGTCTTCTTTCCCAGTTTCTACAGCACCAGTCTTCAAGACTTACCATTAAAAATCTTCCAGCCCCTTAAAATAACAAAGACCAATGGGCATATCACAAAATTAATTTTTTATCAAATGAAAAGACCTTAGGAACACTGACCTTCAGTCTGTCATTCACATCATATTTTATTCTATGAGAAAAAATTTTCACTTACATGAGAAGGGTACCAACATCTGCAAGAAAAAAAATGTTGCATGGAAATCTTGTTGCTCCAGGTTTTAGGTCAGTCTTGGTGCATTGTATACAAGACCTTTATTAAAAAAAGTTTAATGATCTATTGTGAAAGAGAGCTTATGTTCATTACATAGACAAGCCTGATGCGTCCTTTTCCTGAACTTTGGGTCAACGGTGATAGCAGATATTGTTAGAAGTATTGTGCACCATGGACTGACATATTTTTCTATGAAAATTTAAAATGAATGTTAAATACAGTTGGTAGGTAAAGCAAATAAGCCCATTGGACAAAAAATAACTTCCAACAGCTTTCATCCAGAGAGAATTAAATCTGCTTATGGCAAGACACTGCAGAGCCCCCAACAACTGGTATCTGCCCTAGGAGCTGGAGCAGTCATCAATACTCCTGGCAATTGCACAACACACCTACTTGTATACGAAAAGCTTTCTGCAAAATTAATAGCCCACATTAATTCCTGGTGTGACTCCAACTGAAATCAATGATGTTACACCACAGATGAGTATGGACAAATTGTTTTAACAATTGCCTACTAAGTAGCAGATTAGTGAAAATCACTTTGCACAGCAGGCAAATCCAGTCCGTGGAATGTGGCTAGAAATTGTTGCTGAAGGAGAGGGGATTTGGGGAAAGGTTGAAAGAGTGGAGACAAGAGAAAGAGTAAAAAAGTTTCTTGTTTTATATTGGCGGAGTGAGGTTTTCCAGAATTTTTTGTCTGACCAAAAGAACAGATGCAAAGCTATAGAGATTAAGAACTGGTGCAAAGATACAGAAATGGGAAAACTTTATTGTTCCAAAGTGGCTGGATAACAGCAAGTAAGTCCTATAGGTCCCAAATCAGCAATGGACAAAATTTGTTTACCTACACTTGGGGTTAGTGATACCACTCTCCAAGAAGACTGAGAGGGGGAAAGTGGAGAATGCGTAAAGGGGAAAGAAAGTGTACAGTACACCCCACCCAAGGTGCACGTACGTGTGTGTGAGCTCATCCCACAGTTGTGAGTGGAGATGTCTGTCTGATAGACTTGAAAATTAAAGAACCCACAAATAAGAAAGGAAAGTATGGGGCTGAAAAACATTACACAGTATCATAGAGGAGATAAATTTAAAATTCTTAGAAAGTGCAGTAAAACTGGAAGTAATGCCTCATTGCTCTTTTTCTAAAGACCTTAAAGGCTAGACAAAACACAGGATGATGGAAAGTAGTCTAAATACCAGTGGAGTGAAGCAAATGATGATTGAATGATTTGCTTTCAGGATGCTGGTGATTTTATTACTTTAGTGGAAGGTGTTGGTTATGTTCAGAGTTGCAGAATCAGATCGTAGTCGTGCAGGTAGGAGGGGAAGTCTGGGGCTTTCTAATCCAAAATCCTGCTCAAAGCATGTCCAGTTGAACCAGGTTGTTCATGGTATGTCTGGTTGAGTTTTCAATATCCCCATGTATGGAGATTTACAGCATTGTTTCAGAATTTGACCATCCTCAGGGTGCAATTTTTTCCCCTTATATCAAGTCAGAGTTCCCCATGTTCCAGCTTGTGTCTGTTGCCTCTTGCCCTTCCACTGAGCACATACGAGAAAAGTGTGGCTCCATCATCTCTAAACCCTCCATCAGGTGGCTTGTGACAGCAATAAGGTCCCCCTGAAGCATTGCCTTCTCCAGGCTGGACAGCCTTTCCTTGCTGGGCATGTGTCCATGCATCCTAGTGGCCCTCCACTGGACTTGCTCCTCTTTTGCAATGTCTATCTGCGCTGAATGCTAGAAACAGGCTGACCGATGGCTGCACTGTGACACATGTGCTGTCATGTGCCTTTGGGGCAAGTGATGAAGTAACACTTGAGATACCATTATGTGGACATCAGGAGAAATAGCTCTTCTGGAATCCCGTTCCTTACTTTTACCAAAATATGGAATTACACACCTATTGGCTTATTTTTACTAGATTACAGTGATTAATGTAACTGTTTCCATGTAGTCAAGAGACAATGTGAGTACTTCCTTCTTGTGCTGGGGGATCTCCTGGTCTATCTCCTCCCAAAATCAGTGCCCTGCTCAGATCTGCTTGTAGAGTTATGGTACCTCTCCAAACTCCAGCATACATCAGATGCTCCAGGGTCCTGGAAGGTGAGGGCCAATTAACTTCCATGTCTCTGTGAGAGACTCTGGAAGACAGAACAGGACTATCAGCTTTGCATGCTGCTGTTACTGGTTCAGCTTAAATTTCAGGTACTAAATCTTGTAAGGTATCAGCGAGCATCTGCCAATCTGAACTCACTTCTTGTGACTGCTTCTTGGGAAAAAAATTGTGCTGTATATTTGATCCTACCATAAAAGAAAGCCTGACCTTGTCCAAGCCTGAAATTTAGAGAAAGACACGTTTTTCTGTAAAATGGGCTTTACGGTCTTTACTTTTATTTTAGTTTTTTACTTCCCTCATCCCTGTTGCACAGCACTGGGAGAAGTTTAGGATGTATACCCCAGGGGAGCAGACATGCAATAGAACTAATTCTCTCTGCATTAGGGTGGTACCCCCTGAGAGAGGTGGTATATCTGCATGGAGTAAGCAGATGATCTCATGGACTTCAGAAAAGGCTTATGGCATAGAGGGTTACCTCTGGTGTTCAAGCATGCTTCACTTCTTCTAGGGTATGCTGTAGGTTTAGTGAAAAGGAAAGCCACCCTGAGTTGCTTTTAACCTAGGGTTCCCTTCCTGACTGCTGGCTATATGCTTTCCCTCTTCAAAACCCGGTACTGTAGACAGTGCGTCTGGAGAAGCATGTGTGTGGGAGAAATGCATGGGCTCAGTTTTCCCTAATACATGTTCAGAACTAAGTCCACTGGGCTTATACTTCTCTTTGATGAGAGGAAATGAGGTCGGCTGTGGCGCTGGGGCTGTCTGAGGGCCCTAGGATCTCTCTTGGCCAATTACTTCTTGCAGGGAGTAATTCAGCCTCTTGTGGTACGTGGACTGTAGCAACGTGGTCCATGGCAGGCTGGCAGGTAACCTTGCCCTGGTCCTAAGCCTCCCACAGTGCGTCTCCTGCGTGCAGCTCCCTCTGAGTGGTCTGTGTTTCCCGTTGCTGTGTCCTGCATCTGCTCCCCATGGAGACAGCCCTCCACTGGATTTATCCTGCTTTCCCTGCAGCACCAAGAGAGTGCTTGAGAGCAGAACAAAGCAAAAATCGTTTTTCAGTGAGATCTGAATTCAGGATTTTTTTACAGAACTGAAAACAGGTAAAATAAAATGTGAACTGCAATTTTTGTCTAAGCCTAGACGTTAAATATCTTCCCACTTCCTCAGCCTCTCCTCAGAGTCACCTTAGAAGCATCCCAGCTCCTGCAGTCAGGGTCCAGACTTGCATGGTGCTCCTTTTCTGCCTTCAGGGCAGACCTGGAAAGCAGTCACCAGGGTGGAGGAGGAGAGCCTCCTCCAGCTCCTCTTTTCCTCCCCTTGGCTTCCACCTGCTGCTGAGGCACACCCGAGCAGCGGGGGGGCCTATCTTTGCAGTCATCATCACTGCAACTATCTTTAGTGTTCAAAGGGCTTCCTGGTGTCTTCTGTACCACTCATCCTGTCCCTGTTTTTTTCCCAGGACGTGTCCGCACGCAGCCCCAGCCACTCCTCCCTGCCCAGGCCAGGCACTTGGTGAGGCTCATCAGTGCTGGGGGGGGCTGCATCCCCGGGAAGCCCACACGTGCCACCTCAATTGCACAGGTGATGGGCTGCACGCTGCGGTGCCTAATATATCCACGTCTCCACACCACCTATGCACTTTCAAGGATTTTTCTGTCACAGAAACTTGCAGGTTATTGAGCGAATGTGGTCTTTCGGAAAGATTTTCAGTTATTACATTTTGGGCTCTTAGACATGGTCACATTATGTTTGAATCATGCTGGTAACTACAGATGAGGGAACTAAAAATTTGTTCATCTGCCAGCAGTGGCTTTTCTTACAACACACCAACTGCTTCTGACTTTATAGAAGATTAAAGTAACTACTTGTACATTTTTTGTGGTTAGGAAACCCCTTCCTATTCACTTAAAATCATTGCCAAATCTTGAAATAGTTGTATTTGTGGAGACTTGAAATGTCTAATTTCAGTCTAATAAGCAGATCCAGACTTTTTGCCGGTGTGCCCAAAACAACATGCTTCATTTTAGGGAGTGTAACAAAAGTAAACAGATTTAGAAAATTAAATTGCTCTTTGCTGAAAGCTTTCTGTTAAATGGGAGATGGCAGGAGGTCACGGGGTAGATAATGAATAACATATTGTTCTTTGATAGCACCTTTAGCAAATTTTATAGGAAAGGATCAGATTTGCAGTGGGTCAGAGCAGAACTTGGACCAGAGCTCTTATTTTTTCCTCTCCCTGTGACAGTCTCCCTCACTCACTTCATGTAACTTTTATATTGTATCTGGAGGTATAAAAGTTTCTTTCTAAAAGTTTTTGTAAGCGTAAGTTTCTAACTTTTATATTGTATTTGGGCCTTCAAGGTTAAGCATGGCACGGAGGCATTAAGGAGTATGAACAGATCCCCGTGTATCTGACTTCTCATTGTCTTTCAGCAGCTGTCTTGCTTTAGGGCCAATTTAAAACTGGTAGAAAACCCAGTCATCTCATTCAGTTTTGCTCCACTTTGTACTTGTACTGACTAGATAAATGTGGCATGCAGCAAAAGGGAGTTGTGCTCCAGGTTAATAATAAGAGAATGGACAAAAATATCCCTAACGGATTCACATAACTTAAGGCTCCCAAAATTAGACTAGAGCTCTTAAAAGGGCAAGCCTTTTCCGAAATGTAAATACATTTTCATTTTAGCAATGCTTGAAATGTTGTGAGAGTAATTTTTCTCATGGCATTTTGGCCTTTCTACTTCTAACAGCAACCAAAACAGAAGTACAGAGAGAAGAAAACTGATTGCTCAAATGAATTCAGCAGCACATGGAAAATATACTGCTCTATAGCTGTTATGCAGAATAAGAAAGGAGCAGAGAAGATAAAATGTGATTAGAGAGGAAAAGATCTTTGTAGGAGAATGACCTGTCTTGCAGACCAGCTTCACTGTCCGCACAGCCCCACCATGCAGGCAGTGAACTCCAGCCTCCTGGGGATGAGCATGTCTGAGGGCACAGGAACTGCTGCACTGCACTCCAGATGAATTGTCTTAGCCTGCGCGAAAGTAATATGGAAGAGCTCGAAAATAGCACTGTATTGCTTGGCCAAGAGGCAAAGATCCGGCACGCTGGATGCTCTGGACAGCCCCCAAATGGCAGAGGCTCCAGCATCCTCAATTTAACCTTTTCTTCCAGGTGCTCGGAAAAATAAAAAGAAACATTCTGAGCGATGCCTACAATGCATACTTAAGTTGTAAGGAAAAGAGACGGTTTTCAGGCTCTGTACTTGTCTAGCAGTAGCACAGTTTCATGCTTGTTTGTTATTGGGGCTCCCAGGTGTTGCCAGGAAATTGGACAGATTTTATGTGACGCTGCATAAGATTAGCTGTTTTACTGGGGCTATGTAGAGGAGTTACTCTTTTCCAAAATGTAAATGGACACTTCAAAAGGAACACCCTTCAGAATCCTTTTACAACAGTTACAACTTAGAGATGAAGCAGACACAGTGATTTCTGCTGCATGAAGATTGATATTGATGCAAGTGAAGGCCACTAAGCAACTTCTGAGATGGATTTAAAAATTTGTATTCAAAATTTGCCCTCCTTTCCCCTCCTGTGTTCTTCTGCCACATACTTTTTTTTACTTTAATATTGGATGCTGCAGAAACAACATGAAGGGTGAATTTAAAGGCAAGGAAGAGGTGACTTTTCAACACAACAAATTCCACAGGAAGAAATTAATGGCTCATGGTGTCCTTGCTAGGATCTTTCTTCTTATACTTCTTCTTTTTGCAAACAGGCTCCAGAATTCTTAAATGACTCTCACTCACATGGTTTCATTATTTTGCTTTAACCTTCCCATTCTTTGTCCTGTTTGCCCATTTATTCTCCCGGCTGTGCTTCAGCCTGTATGCTTGTATAACCAAAATGGTCCCTTGCCTGTTTTGTTCTTATTTTTATTTCCTCTGCTTGTGTCAGCAGGGTGTAGTGGTTTTTTCTTCTTTAACTGAAATCTTCAAGACAAAGTCAGTTGTGAAGAGGAGAAGAAAACAGCCACAGATTTGGTTTCTCTCCAGGACAGAGTTTCCAGGCTGACCTGTTGGAAGGAGGGTAGAAGGACAGACATGAATCCTCTGGCAGTGTTCCAGGTTTCTTCTTAACACTAACTGCTTTTTACATATGGGACATGACTAAAGAAAGAAGTGATGAAACAAAGTACCAGGGACAGGGGCTGAGGCAGCTGTTTAAATACAGGGAACAGATCATCTGCTCCAATGTCTGCTTTTCGATGATGTCCCAGTAGGAAAGGAGGCTCACACGAGTCCGTCTTGGAGCTGAGGACTCTCTCAGTAAATGAGCCCTGCTGTAGCTTTACACAACTCCGTTTTATCCAGCAGCAGAGGGTTCCTGGCATCCCCCAGCACTGCAGTCGCCCCTGGGTGCACTGGCTGCCGGAGGAGCCTCGAGCTGCCGGCTGCTGCAGTTGCAGAGACTGCGCCACTTCAGATTTGGGCTTTTAACCTCACTAAGCCTCTTTTATTCTCTCTTGTTGGCTCCACTCTGCACATCTAAGTAATTGATTTTGGACACCTTCCCATTCAATTTTTGGAGTAAACGTTCTTTGGAAGTATTTAAAAAATAATGCAATAAACCATCAGTCCTATATAGAAGTTTTTGGGGGTTTTTTTTCAGTATTGCAAAAGAGATGGGGTTTGTTTTTTTCATCACTGCAAATCTAGTTTAAACACATTGTTTCAGTGAATTCTTATTAGTTTGCACTTCAGAAGGACCTCAATACTTAAAGAGCTGTGTGTACTAGCAGTCTTATATTGTACTTTTGTGAGGTCTATCTTCCTATTAGGTATGTGAACAATAGCTAGTCCTGACGCTTTATTAATAGTTCAATATTGCCACCATCACACCAATTAAAAATAGTTCCATCATCAGCAAATTATCCTCGGGTTGCCTATATTTAAAGTAATTAAAGAATTTAAAGTCAAGCAACACTTCTTCCACCAGTGCTTTCCATAGTCCTGTAGGGACATGCATTATGGGAAGGACAGGAGGGATTTTCTCTTCTTGCTCACACTGACTTTATCGAAGCTTCCCAATGGCCTCCACTATGGCAGTACTTGAGTGCTCACCTGCCTGCGTTTGTGTGCTCAGGGTAGGGTGGTGAGTGAGTAGTCATCAGTAATTCAATTGGAGTTAACATAGTGAGAGTAAGAAAAGCAACCCATACTGTATTAAGTGTCTCTTAAGTAGTTTTGAAGGAATGCAACCTTCCCTTTGTAAAAGAAGGGTGGCTTTTTAGCACAGTGTTGCCTTGACTTAGCAGGGCCAGTGCAGCACCTGAACCAAGATGTCCTGTTGTGGTGCTAGGTTTTAGTGAGAATTTCTTAACCTTTTTTCAATAGATGTGCAGTGCCCCTATTCAGCGTCTGTACTCTGTGTATCCTCATTTGTGTCCAGTTTTGGGAGCTGAATGTAGAAGTCTAATATTTAGTCAACAATTACTTTCTCAGAAATAATATTATTAGCTTCTCCTTAATTTTATAGGTATTAAATTTTCTGCCAGTGGGCTGACTTAGCAAGATGTGACCCCCCTTGGTGTATCTGCTCACAATGCCAGCAGAAGAGAAGGCTCTTGTGCAGGATTTCCAAACTCAGTGTTCCCGTGGCACCAAGACCCTGAGCTCCCAGGCAGCATCTGTGTATCTGAGATTGGTGCAGCCAAGAACACGGGTGAAGATATGTTTGTCTTTTGAGAGGTGATACACTCAAACTGGGTACCCACAGCCTGTAATCAAATCCTTGTTTCACTTCATTTGAAATAGGAACTCGAACCAAGTGTTTTATTCACAAAGGTTCGTCATCTAGTAGATCTATCCTCTTAGGTAGGAAACTGGGGTGAACTGAGTTAGGTGTCCAACTCCAGGTTTGTCACTGAAAATCCCAAGCAGAGATGAAAGATAGTTAAGAACCCAAATTTGGCACTTTGGTGCTTGCTAGTGTACATGAATTTCATACTTTTGCAGATCTGCTCTTGAGTCCAGCTTTAATTCAGTTTGCAGTTGCCTGGGCTCTTGGCTGTGAAAGTCAGAAGTTTAATCCTAGGGAATGACTAAAGTACTATGTATTATAAAGACAGGAAAGATCAGACCCCCAACTTGTGATCATCTGGATGCAATTACGAACCTCTAGAATGATTTCTCAGATGTGGATTTCTTCTGCACAATGAGGAAAGATACAAAGAAGCCACATCCTCCGGAATACAAAGACAACATTGCATGTCATTCTGTATTCAGCTGTGCTTCATTTAGAAGAGTAGAGGAAATAAACCCTTATAATACCAACTGCTATCAGTTTTCTGAGTAACAGCTATCCAGCTAGCAACAGGGTTAACACTTTGCAATGCAGGAGTCAGTCTTCAAATCATGTATGCATTCTATGTTAGTTTTTCAATATTTGGGGTGCTTTGTTCTTTATTTCTCCACTTTCATTCTGCACCTCAAAGTGCATCACATTTGAACTGTATTTTATCTCAGGAGACAAGAGCACTAATCCTGCCTTGAAAACTTTGGGAAATACGATTCTCTCCACTCTCCTCCTCCTGCCCCCACTCATTTTGTAACACATCCTGGCTAAATGCTCTGCTGAGAGCACAAAGCCAGACTAGTTACATGCGGTTGGTAGCATATAGCTGGGATTAAAAAGGTTGAGGGCGATTTTCATACAGTGCCGTCAAACTTTGTAACTACCACATGTTTTTATGATGCTGCCATTCAATTATGAGCAGTGTGTATTCCGCATCTAAAAGTAAACAGACTAATTCTTGGTGATTTCCTGTTCACTGTAGGTTGTGAAATGTCAGCATGCCAGAAACAAGCAAATCTTGAGATGACATAGCATGGAGTATTTGAAGTAACAAAGCCACAAGAAACACACATTTCTGTCTCCTTCCTCTTTAATATTCCAGATACAGAAATGAAAATAACACCTCATGGCTGACTGTGTTGAATTAGAACAGCTGTCTGGCTTTTCATTGCCTCTGCTGAGCAGGACTGCTCCATGGTTTTGTGCAGAGCAGAGATGGATGCCCTCCTAGACACAACAGAACAAAGAGTAACCGAGTTTTGGACATTCTTGACATAAAAATGTGCATTTTTGGGCTCCTGAGACGAACACCTTGTGCCAAAATTCAGTTCTGTGTACATGTATTGCCAAGCATCTAATCAAAGTATGCCAGTTTTTGAACAAAGGAGAGGAAATAATAAACAGTCAAAAAGAGGGGAACACAAGGACATGTACGATGAATCATTCCTCCTAATGCCATCAGAAAAATGTGTGTGTATTTTCTTTAGAGGTTTCACTACTGTTCCTGCACTTGTGCAGTTAGCTTTGGAACAGCTGATTGTACAAGGCAGTGAGCGTACAAAGCCTCTCAGATGGCCTCAAAACAGTTTTCAAAGGAGCTTTGGTGTTCATTTTTCAGTGACACATCTAGGAATTATTGTGCAATTGTAATAATAATTTTCTCTTTGCAACTTGCTAATCCCAACAAGTAAAGGCTTGTTCGCACACGGGTTGTATTTTCATAATTGTAAGAGCATGGTTAGTGTGTTAAATATGTTTTCTGCCCCAGTATCTTGCATGGATTCAGTCATAGTGTTGTGACGGTACCTAGTGCTGGCAGACATGTTCCTACAGATAACGAGAGAAATAAGTTACTGTAGTGTGTGACACAAAGCTACTTACATCTGTATCCACATGGGGACAGTGCAGTTCTACCAGATAGACAGCCTAAGCAACTGCTTCATCTTGGAAAAGGTGGAAGATCTTCCCTGCCTTGTCCCTCCTAGCCTCACTGTAACCTGTACAGACCTAGTTCTTTCTGAACATCCTCCCATGCATCAATTAAACTCACAGAGTAGAAAACCTTTGACTGGTTTTAGTACATTATGTTTTCGCCAGGGTATTAAATTTAGCTGGGTTATTGAGAGGTGCAGCAAGACCCCAGACTGAAGGAAAGGGCAGCAGCTTGTGCTGTTAGTTGTGTTAAGTCAGTTCATCCCACCATGTCTTCCTTTGCCCTTGAAGAAATCTACGCTTTATTCATTTGGGAGTTGTGTTTGTGCATGTAGGGAGGAGCTCAGTATTGAAATTCACAAGTTAAATTAGTGCAAACCAGAAAAGAGCTGTAGAAAAGCATGGGGACTGTGAAAAGGCAGATACCCATGAATATTCTGGAGGTTAAATGGGTCACATGTTGAGAATTTTGTGAGACAAACTGGAAACTTGTCTATCCCTTGCTCTCACGTGTTTAGCATTTTCTTTTGCATTGAGCATATTATCCACCCCCCAAACCTTTATGCCCCCCCAGCAGGGAGTTTTCAATCAAAGAAAAAAATTCATGAAAAAGCTTTTTGTTAAACTTTTAAGGAGCTCTGTTGTCCTGAATAGCATGTAGTGTTCTACAGGAAGGCATTCTCAATTGGTCTGTAAGACTAGATCTATGTTAAATAAAGAGAAGTGTTTGCCTCTATTCAAGCAAAT
Organism: Grus americana; assembly: GCF_028858705.1. NCBI lineage: Eukaryota > Metazoa > Chordata > Aves > Gruiformes > Gruidae > Grus > Grus americana. The sequence goes on from NC_072891.1 coordinate 21,126,565, forward strand.
ATAAGAGACTCTTGCTTTCCTTGATAGTTTTAGAAGATAATGTGTTGTTGTTCTCTTGTGTTGGAGCTGATAGGCTTGTTCATGAGGCAGCATTAGCCATTAGTGCGATAGATATTGGGGCTAAACTTCCGCAAAAAGTGGAAGAACAGCCCTGTAAAATAGTTAAGTGGTTTCTGTCTTCCAGGAATGTAACTAAATACTGAATTGAGTTACTTCTTTCCTACTGTTTGCTATGAGAATACCAATCCAAACAAGCCCCAGAAACTTTGCCCTCCCTTTCTTGTTTTCTTTGGTGTCTTAAGGCTTAAGTGACCTGTAGCATCTGAAGAGTCAGAGGGGTGCCATCAATATGAGAGCTGCAAAGAACCTTTAACAGCACCTCCGTGCCTGATGTATCCTGTCAACTTTCGTCCATGTGCCCTATTTCAAAACAGAAGGCTGTAGTGGGAACAAGGTATCTCAGTCCTCAGGATACCGTAGGGTGAACCTTGCACAGAATCAGGAGAGGCTAATATACCACAGATACCGTGTATCTCCTCCCTTCAGGGTACAACACACTGCAATGTCTTAGCCACACTATGTTGCTGATCCTTTTTACATTCCCTTCCAAGGTGACCCAGGGGAAACTTCTCATCTCAGATGTGCTGTCAATACAGCCCTGAGCAAAACTCCCCTGGCTGGCGTCCGAGAGGATTTTTTCTGCCTCCAAGAGAAGCTGCAGGGCAGCTGGAGATAGGCTGTCCTCTGTGCTCCTCTGGCTGGAGGGCAAAGGGAGAGGGTCTTGTTACACACCAGAGACATCATTTCCTTCCTCACCACCACTGACCTGAAAGGGAGCAGTAAGCTTGGAAAGATGAGTGTGTACAATGGCCCTCACCAAAATGCTGTGAGATCTCAGAGAATAAGTAGGAGGTGATAAGTACTGAGCCACCCTCCCCAGCAGATTGTGGACGGTGCCAGCCACTGACTTGGGTCCTCCCACCTCACTAGGTCCCGATGGACTTCTCCTTGGCAGGTAGAGAACACCCCCAGAGAGTCAAATCACCTCACCATTACAATATTCAAACAAACAGATGGAGTCGGAAGCCACCATGCCACTAGAAAGCTACCACCTAGTTGCCATTACTGAAACTTGGTGGGACAAATCCCAATGACTGGAACATGGCTATCAATGGCTTCAAGCCATTCAGAAGGGACAGGCAAGAAAGGAGGGGTGAGAAGTTGTCAAGAAATGGATAGACTGTGAAGTGCTGTCTCTGAAGAATAGCCATGAACAGGTTGAAAGCTCATGGGTAAGAATTAGAGACCGAGGCAACAAAGGGAATCTTGTGGCTGGTGTTTACTACAGGCTGCTCAATCAAGGGGATCCGATTGACAAAGTCTTCTTACTCCAGCTACAGGAGGCATCGCGCTCACAGGCTCTCGTCTAGCTGGGAGAGTTCAACCATCCCAATATCTGCTGCAAAAGTAGCACGGTGAGCTGTAGACAATCCAGGGGACTCCTGGAGTGCATTGAGGATAACTTCTTAAGCTGGGTAATAAACAGCCCTACCAGAGGGATTGTGATACTGGACCTGATGGACACCAATGCAAGTGAGCTAACTGGTCATGTTAAGATTGGAGGCAGCCTGGGCTGCAGTGATCATGCACTGGTGGAGTTCGCAGTCCTGAGGTGTGTGGGAGGACAAAGGGTAAAGTCAGGACTCTGAATTTTAAGAAAGCAAAATTCCATCTGTTCAAGGAGTTAGTCAATAGGACCCCCCAGGAAACTGCCTTCAGGGACAAGGAAGCAGAACAGACCTGGCAGATCTTTGAGGACGCTTTCCATAGAGTGCAAGAGCTGTTGATGTCCATGTGTAAGAAATTAGGAAAGGACGGCAAGAGACTGGCATGGCTGAGTCGCGACTTGCTGGTCAAACTAAAGGGCAGGAAGCAAATGCATAGGCAGTGGAAGCAGGGACAGGTATCCTGGGAAGAGTGCAGGGATACTACCCAGTTTTGTAGGGATGGGGTTAGGAAGGCCAAGGTGCAGCTGGATCTGAACTTATGAAGGGACGCAAATGATAATAAGAGCTTCTACAAGTATGTCTGGCAGACCAGTAACAACAGAACAGGAGAAGGCAGCAACTCAGCAACATTTTTGTCTCAGTCTTCACTGGCAATCTCACTTTCCGCACCTCTCAAGTGGATGGACTGCAATACAGGGTCTGGGGGAGCAAAATCCCTCCCACTGGAAGAGAAGATCAAGTTTGAGACCACTTGAGGAACCTGAACATACCTAAGTCTATGGGACCTGACAAGATGCATCCCAGAGTCCTGAGGGAATTGGCTGATGTAGTTGCCAAGACACTGTCCATGATATTTGATATTTAACAAGGCTCAGTGCTGGGTCCTGCACTTGGGTCATGACAACCCCATGCAACGCTACAGGCTTGGGGAAGAGTGACTGGAAGACTCCCTGGTGGAAAAGGACCTGGGGGTGCTGGTCAACAGCCTGCTGAATGTGAGCCAGCAGTGTGCCCAGGTGGCCAAGAAGGCCAACAGCATCCTGGCTTGTATCAGAACTAGTGTGGCCAGCAGGACCAGGGAAGTGATCATCCCCTTGTACTCGGCACTGGTGAGGCCACACCTCGAGTCCTGTGTGCAGTGTTGGGCCCCTCACTACAAGGACATTGGGGTGCTGGAGCGTGTCCAAAGAAGGGCAATGAAGCTGGTGAAGGGTCTGGAGACCAAGTCTTATGAGGAGCAGCTGAGGGAACTGGGGTTGTTTAATCTGGAGAAAAGGAGGCTGAGGGGAGACCTTATTGCTCTCTACAACTACCTGAAAGGAGGTTGTGTTGAGGTGGGTGTTGGTCTCTTCTCCCAAGTAACAAGTGATCGGACAAGAGGAAATGGCCTCAAGTTGCATCAGGGGAGGTTTAGGAAACTAGGAAAAATTTCTTCACCAAAAGTGTTGTGAAGCATTGGAACAGGCTGCCCAGAGAGGTGGTGGAGTCACCATGCCTGGAGGTATTGAAAAAACATGTAGACATGGCACTTTGGGACATGATTTAGTAGGCATGGTGGTGTTGGGTTGACAGTTGGACCTGATGATCTTAGAGGTTTTTTTCTGACTGTAATGATTCTATGACTCTATGATTCTATGATTCTATGAAGAGTCATGGCACTCAGGCAAAGTCCAAGGTGACTGGAAAAAGGCACTCATTTTTAAAAAGGGTAGAAAGGAGCACCCTGGAAACTACCGAACTGTCAGCCCCACCTCTGTGCCTTAGAAGATCATTGAACAGACCCTCCTAGAAGCTATGCTAAGGGACATGGATGACAGGGATGTGATTTGAGACACCCAGCATGGCTCCATCAAGGGCAAGTTCTACCTGACCAGCCTTCTATGATGAAGTGACTACATCAGTGCACAAAGGAAGAGCTACAGGTGTCATCTGCAATGACTTCTGTAAGGCCTTTGACACGGTGCCCTACAACTTCCTTCTCTCTAGACTGGGGAGATATGGATTTGATGGATGGACTGCTTGGTGAATAAGGAGTTGGCTGGATGGTCACATCCAGAGAGTAGCGATCAATGGCTCGATGTCCAGATGGAGATCAGTAATGAGTGGTGTCCCTCAGGGGTCCATATCGGAACCAGTGCTGTTTAATATCTTCATCAATGACATAGATGGTGGGATTGGGTGTGCCCTCTGCAAATTTGCAGATGACACCAAACTGAGTGGTGTGGTTGACACTCCTGAGGGACAGGATGCCATCCAGAGGGACCTGGAAAAGCTTGAGAAGTGGGCCCATGTGAACCTCATGAGGTTGAAGAAGGCCAAGTGCATGGTCCCACACCTGGGTCAGGGCAACCCCAGTATCAATACCAGCTGGGGGATGAATGGATTGAGAGCATCCCTGCAGAGAAGGACTTGGGGGTACTTGTGGATGGACAAGGGCTAATGGTTTTAGACTAAAAGTGGGTAGATTTAGACTAGGTATAAGGAAGAGATTTTTTACCATGAGTGTGGTGAAACACCGGAAGAGGTTGCCCAGAGAGGTTGTAGATGCTCCATCCCTGGAAACATTTAAAGTCAGGCTGGACAGGGCTCTGAGCAACCTGATCTAGTTGAAGATGTCTCTCCTCATTTCAGGGAGATTGGACTAGATGACCTTTAAAGATGTCTTCCATCCCAAACCATTCTATGATTCTATGATTCTGTTCTATGATCTTCTCATGTTCAACAGTTGGAAGAGATAAGACTGGGAAACAACTTTGAGGTTTGATGTTGTTAAGATGATTTAAATATTTTTTTTGCTCCTGTGTGAACAGGACTTTGTCAGCTGTCCTGAGTGAAACATGTGGGCTCTGTCACCAGTGCAGTCCATGCAAATACCCAGAGTTATAGGATCATAGAATCATAGAATGGTTTGGGTTGGAAGGGACCTCAAAGATCATCTAGTTCCAACCCCCCTGCCATGGGCAGGGACACCCTCCACTAGACCACATTGCCCAAAGCCCCATCCAACCTGGCCTTGAACACTTCCAGGGATGGGGCATCCACAACCTCTCTGGGCAACCTGTTCCGGTACCTCACCACTCTAACAGTAAAGAATTTCTTCCTAACATCTAATCTAACTCGACCCTCTTTCAGCTTGAACCCATTACCCCTTGTCCTGTCACTACACTCCCTGATAAACAGTCCCTCACCATCTTTCCTGTAGGCCCCTTCAGGTACTGGAAGGCCGCAATTAGATCTCCCCGGAGCCTTCTTTTCTCCAGGCTGAACAACCCCAACTCTCTCAGCCTGACCTCATAGGAGAGGTGCTCCAGCCATTTGATCATTTTCACGTCCCTCCTCTGGACTTGCTCCAACAGCTCCGTGTTTTTCTTGTACTGAGGACCCCAGAGCTGGATGCAGTACTCCAGGTGGGGTCTCATGAGAGTGGAGTAGAGGGTCAGAATCACCTCCGTTGACCTGCTGGTCACACCTCTTTTGATGCAGCCCAGGACACGGTTGGCTGCAAGCGCACACTGCCGGCTCATGTTGAGCTTCTCATCAATCAATACCCCCAAGTCCTTCTCCTCAGGGCTGCTTTTGATCCATTCCTCGCCCAGCCTATAGTCATGCTTGGGATTGTGCTGACCCACGTGCAGGACCTTGCACTTGGCCTTCTTGAACTTCATGCAGTTCGCACGGGCCCACCTCTCCAGCCTGTCAAGGTCCCTCTGGATGGCATTCCTTCCCTCCAGTGGGTTGACCACACCACACAGCTTGGTGTTGTCGGCAAACTTGCTGAGGGTGCACTCGATCCCATTATCCATGTTGCTGACAAAGATGTTAAACAGTGCCGGTCCCAGTACTGACCCCTGAGGAGCACCACTCGTCACCGTTCTCTACTTGGACATTGAGCCGTTGACCACAACTCTTTGAGTGTGACCATCCAGCCAATTCCTTATCCACCACGTGGCCCACCCATCGAACCCATGTCTCTCCAATTTAGAGACAAGGATGTCATGCAGGACAGTGTTAAATGCCTTGCACAAGTCCAGGTAGATGACGTCAGTTGCCCTTCCTTTATCCACGGACGCTGTAACCCCATCATAGAAGGCCACCAAGTTTGTCAGGCAGGATTTGCCCCTAGTGAAGCCGTGTTGGCTGTCACCAATCACCTCCTTGTTTTCCATGTGCCTGAGCATAGTCTCCAGGAGGGTCTGCTCCATGATCTTGCCAGGCACAGAGGTGAGACTGACCGGCCTGTAGTTCCCTGGGTCTTCCTTTTCTCCCTTCTTAAAAGTGGGGGTTATATTCCCCTTCTTCCAGTCGGCGGGAATTTCACCAGACTGCCAGGACTTCTCAAATATGATGGAGAGTGGCCTGACCACTTCATCCGCCAGTTCCCTCAAGACCCGCGGATGCATCTCCTCAGGTCGCATGGACTTGTGCACCTTCAGGTTCCTTAGATATTCTCGAACCTGATCTTCTCCTACAGTGGGCGGTTCTGCATTCTCCCAGTCCCTGCCTTCTGTGACCTGGGCAGTGTGGCTTTTGCCAGTGAAGACTGAGGCAAAGAAGTCATTGAGTACCTCAGCCTTCTCCATATCCTGGGCAACCAGGTGACCCGTTTCATTCTGGAGGGGACCCACATTTTCCCTCGTCCTCCTCTTATCACTGATATACCTACAGAAGCTTTTCTTGTCCTTGACCTCCCTGGCCAGACTAATTTCTATCAGGGCTTTGGCTTTCCTAACCTGCTCCTTGGCTACTCGGACAGTTTCTCTGTATCCTTCCCAGCTTACCTGCCCTTGCTTCCACCCTCTGCAGGCTTCCTTTTTTTGTCTGACTTTGCCCAGGAGCTCCTTGTTCATCCATGGAGGCCTCTTGGTGGTTTTGCTTGACTTCCTCTTTGTTGGGATGCATTGCTCCTGAGCTTGGAGGAGGTGACCCTTGAATATTAATACAAATTACTATGGTGGGCAGCTGGTGTATTAGCTACGCTGGTGGCTTTGGGCAGTGATGCTGCAGGAGGCCTCACTTGAGCAGTCACCTTGCACCATAACCATGTCCCAAATGAAGTACCAAGTGACCCCATGTAATGCTGTGGATGGTGCCCAGGAGGGCAGACCTGAAGTTATTTTTGTGATGAGGGTCTCAGTGACGTCACCCTAACAAACAGCCATGAGTTTAGTCTTTTCCTGGAAACAGAAATGTACACTTGACCGTTCAATGCCCACATAGACTCTCCCTGGAGCAACTGTGATCTAGGACACTATTTTTTTGCATAAGTGGATTATGATCAGTAAAGCTAATTATGCAAATAGCTAATTGCAGTTGAAGTCATCACAGTCATCTGCCTTTCAGATTTTAAGTGCTTGTTGAAGTGTTTTCACATAGACTGCAGAGGTAAGTTTGTTTCAGATGTGCTGCACCAGATCTGCATGTAGAAAAGTGCTGTTTCTGGATGTGAAATACAGAAAGTTCCGGTACTGTCTGGCATAGATGGGAGAGGAACTTGCATTTAATAGGAGTGGAATGCTTTCTGCTTATTTGCAGAGTTTCATTTCAGCCCAAAGGGGTTTCATATGGTGGAGAGCAAGCCCAGACTATTTTGTGTTCCCATAAAGCAGGACTCGGACGGACTGTTTTCCACCATCACTGCAGACGATGAACTCTGATTAAATTTGAGCTCTTTGATTGCTTTAAAAGGATCTCCGATTTAAACGAATGCTACTCCTGTAAGAAAGAGCATGCTAGTCTTTAAGTAGATCAAAACTTTATGATTGGAGAGCTGCCTGCTATTCTAAAATAAATTTGAGAGCTATTTTAATCTCTTGTCTTAAGCTTACAGCTACACATTTATGCAGTGAGTGGTTTATGGGTATTATATGATAATGGATACTAACATTAGAACAAAATGATTGAATTGACTCCATCTTTTTTGCTTTATGGAAAACATGAACTCAAACACACTGTAAATTGCTAATTTACAATAAATTGCAACTTACCAAGACCAAAGGATCCTTACAGCATTAACAGATGCAGTCTCCAAAATACACAAGTAGCTAAAAAAATACTCTTTTTACACTTTTGACTAATATACTGATATTAGTCAAATTTGGCCTATTCATATTGCTAGTGAACAGCTTCATAGGGAACAAGCTCAGACTGGCATTTCTCCCCTGACTTCCTCAGACATTCAGACTAGAAAGAAGTTTAAAGTTCTTTTCCCCTTCTTTAACACAAGCAGTTTTGTTTCAGTTGTTGAAGTCAAATCTCAGATTTCATTACAAAGCAAATGTAACTGTGGGAAAACAAGACCCTATTGAATCCTCACAGAGCTGGAGGAGTTTCTGAAGAGACCCTGAATATTCTGGAACCCCAGAACCATTCTCTAAGAAGCTGTTCAGTGAACTTTAGAGGTTATATCTTGTTACCAGATAAATTTTGAAACGTGCCTGGAGAAGGCAGTAATTTAAAGGAAGTGTCTTTAAACCATATGTATAAGGTCGTAGGTCCTACTTGGGGTAGGGAAGAGATTTTGCATATCACTGGTAAGGACATTGCATGAGGAGGAAAGCAAAGAAAGCAAGTCTTACGTGAGTAGTTAATATTTTTCTGCCAGAGGGAATATTGTTCTTGAGGAGGTAAATATAGTTTCGTACACTAGGTACTTTAATCTACAATAGTTAGCATGGAAGTCCTTTTATGTGCAATATAGGAGCCAGATTTATCATACATACTGTAATTTGCTAAACCAGTCTGCTGGAAAGTGGAAGAGATGCTAGAATGGAGATGTCAGTCTAGATCAAAAACTTGTGCCAAGGTGGGAAAACTAATTGGACACTTATGGGACTTGGTGTCAAAGGCAGAATCTGTGAAGTCTGCAGGCATGGCTGAATCACCACTGCCCCCAGATAGCACCTTGCTTCTAGGTAAGTCCTTGCAGATGCTCATGCTGCACTTTATGGTGAAATTGTGGTTGTCTTGTGGATGCTACAGGTCTCAGTGGTGACAGCAAGCCCTGGGGCAGCAGACTGCTCACTTCTGTGGGGAAGCCTGTACTTCTCCTGCATGGAGGCAGTGGCAGCAGTGTCGTTTTCTTGCTCAGAATCTAGCACAACACAGCAGTCTATTGTGTCACATACCAGTCTCTACCACATACATTGTAGCACAGCCATAACAACTTTTAACTAAGATTTGCATAAGGTAATGAGAGAATTACATGGGGAAGCCCAAAGTTGACCCTGTCACCAGAGACCATCACCTCTTGCTTTTGGATTTTGACTCAGCCAAGTTATCTGTTTTGACCTACACAGATTTCACCCTCCCTGTGCCTGTTGTGCTCCAGAACAGAGGGGGAGAACAGCAGCTGGGGCCGGATCTTGCACTGGCCCAAGCTACTGTGTGCAACTGAAGATTTGAGTTTTTTCCTTAGCTTTCGATATTAGGAGAAGATGGTACCTCTAAGTCATGTATTCCCAGAATGCTGCTTTTGGCAGAAATAATATTATCTCAAGGAACTCCAGCCACTGAAGAACATGAGTTTCCAACCTGTGTGGGTCCCACCACTGGCTTTTTGGTAAATCACCCCTTTTGGTTTTCTGCCTGTAAGTAGCCTCCGTGCCCATGCTACCTCTCCACTATCAGTTGCAGTCATGGTAGAACCATTGGCCTCGGCAGGATGATTTAATCTATTCCTCTGAACTACAAACAGATACTTTCAGTGTCACATGGAAGAGTTTTGGGGAGGGCACAGGAAAGAGATAAATGTACTTGTTTGTGATAAATGAATAAAGATGGATAAGTAAGCGCTTCTGCAGTGCTAGAGAGGGCAAGCACATCCAAATATCATGTTCTCAGAGACAATGTGAGCCTTGACCACTAGATGCACCAGCCATTGAAAGCACCTCTGATAGGAGCTATCAAGGGCAACCACACTCCTACATCCACCCGCTTCTCTCCTTACCTGTTTCGCAGTTTATTGCCCCAAGCTGTGAATGGTGATTAGCTAAGGAGAAGAGGCAGATAGCCCTGCACCTACTGAACTTGTGACCCTGAAAATGTTTTATTCACTCCCTTGAAAGCCTGATTGCCTGGAAAAGTGTGAAGGTGAGATATGGGGACTATTTTTGTTGTGTTGACTTAGAAAAGAAAAAGATTGCAAAAGGAAAACCAGTAAGTTTAAGTAATTTATTTTTTCTTATCCTATGAAAAATTGTGCTGATATTTCCAGTGATGGCCATTTTATGATATTCAGCTGGTATCTGCATTTGGATGTAGGCTTTTTTGTTTCCCAGTGCTGAAGTGCTGTTGTGTTTAAAAGTAGCTGAGGGGCTAGGGGCTCTTTCTTGGTTAGTGTGGTCTGTGTTCTTGCTGCTGTGGTGTTTTATGGCTTTAGTTGTGCTTTTGAAAGGTTCATGGAAATTAAGGCTGCATGTAATTTACCTCTTAAGAATGTGTTTGTGTTGGCACTGCAATGATATAGACAAAGGTACTCTGACATAAGAAGAGAAAGTCGTGCAGTCTTCTCTAAATTCAGATCAAGTGTAAAACACATATCCAACTAATTAACAGACTTTCACTTGGCTTTTCTGCTGTTGTTTTGGGTCTGCTAGTGTGACTAAAATATAGGAGAAGTGGAGAGATGGTTTATTTGTTTCCTTATTAAATAAAATGTTTTCTAAAAATTTTTCAGATAAAGTTTAATCTAGGCTGTAAAAAAATCTATAATTTTTATTAAAATGTGTTTCATTGTTGGGGAAAAATATTTTTGTTTTTTCTGTGAGCACCAAAGCTTACTCTACTGCCGCATGGATGACAGCACATCTATTTTTCAGGGACTGATATGCCACTTTACTGGCAATTGTCATGACTGCATGAGTTTTAACTCTTTGTGCTGAAATATTATGCACTGGATGACTGCCTCAATCTGGCTTTTTTGTCAGGGATTGGCAAGAGAAGAGTTCTGAAATGAAACAATAAACCTATTTAAAAGTATGAATCAGAGGAAAAAGCTGTCTTTGACACTATAGCAATTTTTATTTTAAGACAACTTTAAGGTTTCCATGCTTTGGAGAAGTATGTTGGGTTTGCATGGCAAGGTTTTGGTAGCGGGGGGGCTACAGGGGTGGCTTCTGTGAGAAGCTACTAGAAGCTCCCCCTGTGTCTGACAGAGCCAATGCCAGCCGGCTCCAAGACGGACCCGCCGCTGGCCAAGGCCAAGCCAATCAGCACCTCTGTGATAACATATTTAAGAAGAAGAAAAACACTTAGAAAGAGAGAGCTTTTGCAGCCGGAGAGAGGAGTGAGAAGATGTAACAAACTCTGCAGACACCAAGGTCAGTGCAGAAGGAGGGGGAGGAGGAGCTCCAGGCGCCGGAGCAGAGATCCCCCTGCAGGCCGTGGTGAAGGCCATGGTGAAGCAGGCTGTCCCCCTGCAGCCCATGGAGGAAGGATGAGGGGGTGTAGAGATTCCACCTGCAGCCCGTGGAGGACCCCATGCTGGAGCAGGTGGAGGCACCTGAAGGAGGCTGTGGCCCGTGGGAAGCCCACACTGGAGCAAGCTCCTGGCAGGACCTGTGGCCCCGTGGAGAGAGGAGCCCAGGCTGGAGCAGGTTTGCTGGCAGGACTGGTGACCCCGTGGGGGATCGACACTAGAGCAGTTTGCTCCTGAAGGTCTGCACCCCATGGGAGAGACTCACATTGGAGAAGTTCGTGAAGGACTGTCTCCCATGAGAGGGACTCCATGTTGGAGCAGGGGAACGATGAGAGGAGTCCTCCCCCTGAGGATGAAGAAGTGGCAGAGACACCGTGTGATGAACTGACCGTAACCCCCATTCCCCGTCCCCCTGTGCTGCTGAGGGGGGGAAGGTTGAAGCTGGGAGTGAAGTCGAGCCCGGGAAGGTGGGAGGGGTGGAGGGAGGTGTTTTAAGAGTTGATTTTATTTCTCATTCCTCTACTCTGTTTTGCCTAGTAATAAATCAGATGAATTCCCTCTCTAAGTTTGGTCTGTTTTGCTCGTGACAACAACTAGCAAGTGATCTCTCCCTGTCCTTATCTCGACCTACAAGCATTTCGTTATGCCTTTTCTCCCCTGTTTAGTGAATGAGGGGAGTGAGAGAGCAGCTCTGGTGGGCACCTGGCCTCCAGCCAGGGTCAACCCACCACAGAAGCTTTGCGATCTGGTAAGAGGTAATTTTTTTATGCAGGACTTGTGCTTCTGCTGTTTTCAGGGCAATTTGTCTTCCCTGGGTCATGTTTATTATAGACACTTTATACTAAAATCCTATGCCCAGGATAGGGAACAGCAAAAAACCTGGACCACCTAAACTTGAGGGAAAGAGGAGTATTGTGAATAAGCACAGTACCAAAACCCAGAACTACAGGACAGAGAGCTGGTGTATGTCAATATTGAAGAGCTTGACAGCAGCTCCCATTGTATGAGGGATACACTTTGACAGCTTTTTTTTTTTTTTTTTTTTTTGAAAGAGAAGTAAAACCTTATTCCTGGTAGAAAGATTATCTACCATTATGTTTCAAGCCCTTTAGCCACCTATCCTCCCACCTCTAAAGTGAGTATAAAGAAATGTGTGAGCAGAAATAAAGGAAGGGATGTAAAATGATTTGCTGAAGGCCATGCCGTAATTAAGTGGTAAGCTGGAATGAGATTCATGATGCTGTAGCTGCAGCTCAGTGATTTGCGTGGGAGACCATGCCACTTCTCACTGAAGCCTATTGCAATGCTTTGTCCCATTTGGTGAGTAGTTTTAAAATGCTGACAACAGGTTCCCTAAGCAGATGCAATATTCATGAAGCATTGTTTACTGTATTCCTCTGTAAAACATAAATACCAGGGCAGATAGTTGTTCAAATATTACTTTCTACTATCTGGAAGATTTTTTTTCTTTTGCTAGTGTAGGAAACTGGAAAAACACTTGCGTTCAAAGGGATTTTTGTCTTCCTTCTCCTGATAAGACAAAATGGAATAAGGGAGTCTGATGTCATCTGGAGCAGTTCATTTACATAAACAATTTCTCCCTCGCCAATAAATATTAACAGATGGCACCTTGTTCCACTATCTACTCAGTTTCTAGCATCTGAGGAGAATGTATTGGTGCCTCTCCTGTCATGAAGTTCAATTATTTCTGTTATGGATATTTTAACATGAACTTTGTTCTCATTTTATTAGCAAGTGCACATGAAATAGGGAAGCAGTTCATGCAATCAGTTAGCATTCAAAATAACATATTTTCCTACCTGGAATTATTATGCATATTCAAATAAAATGGAAATACTGTTCCTATATAGTCCAGACAAAAGATAAATTACACTGGATATAAGCATAAATGCAAAGTCTTGGTGGCTTTTTAGTAAACCGAAACATCCTGATTAACACCACATTTAAGCTTTGCTTTTCAAATTGTTGATTTTGACAGGGTTAGTGGGTCGACACAAGTTTTTCAAATGAGAGAGAGGCTGGATAGAAAAGGTTTGAGATTTGACAGTAAGCCAGGTTATCTTTATGTGACTTCTCTTGAGCATTTAGGCTGTATGTTGGCTTGAAGTTTAACACTTGCAGAAAATGCTTCTCACTTATTTTCCTGGTTTTCTGTTTTGATATCTCTTTCAAAAGAGATGTATGAAAATAATGCAAACTGAGGCAATGTTAGCGGTATCTGTTCACTGCTTTCCTTTGTAGAGTTCATATAACATTTTGCCAGCTTTAACTGGCTCTTGTGATGTCTCAGTAGTGTGTCTTCACAGTCTCATGTGCGTTATTGCTGAAAACCAGTGTAGCATCATGACCTGAAAGGGGCCTCCTCTCTTGTCTTGTTAGTGCCTGACCAATGATCTTCAAAGGGCATGTTGGTCCAATAGCTTGTAAACTATTATTAGTTTATGATAGTATAAACTATTATCAGTTTATAATTCCATCTCAAAACCTGCATATTAAGTGCATTTTTAAGCAGCTTCTGAGATGAGAACAGTGAGGGTAGACTTGCCTTAGTTTGGAGGGGCTTTGGTGGGTGGGAGCTTGGGCACTCTCTGCTTCTTCACTGAGAACTTTACCTGGATTGAAGCATTTGTTCCCCTCTCTAACATACTTACATTTCTGTATGTGTGATGCAGGGGTGGCCTAGGTTTCCAGCTTTTGATGGTGTGCTCGCTGTGCAATTAGGACCATGCTAAGCCCCTGCATTTGAGTGCAGATGTCAGGCAATGGCTGACCTCCACTGGGGAGCTGCAGGATACTCTTGGGGAACTTCAGTGGTACAAACCCACTGGGTACCCTTTGCATGTCCAAAATGAGGATTACAAATGCAAGTCTCTTTTTCAACTGTTTTCTGCTGTTCTTGGATCCAGCCACCTGGAGACCGGCAGCCCCGGGCAGCAGCTATGCCCGCCAGTGGCACCAATGTTGTGTCCCCACCCGACTAGCAGCAGCTGGAGAAAAATGCCAAAATGCCTGAAACCAATGATTATTTGGTAGCGTGCCTGAATGCTGGTTTACAGGTAATGCGCAGCATGATGTACCTAACTGCTCTGGTGTGGCTTTGGTCTCTTCCCTACAAGGAGTGCTTGACTGCTCAGCTTGCACAGCTCCTTGCTCTTGGGCTTCACAGTGGGGCAACTGCATGGAGGTATGCTGGGGCTGGTAGGTGGCAGGGAGGGATGTCAACACATGGACTTACCCATGCAGCGCAGACACATCTGAGAGTGTCATCAAAATTAAAATTAAAAAATATTATGAAGTTAGCAGGCAGGTTTGTACCCAGCCGGGGAGCCTTTTACCATTGTGCGTTTCCCCAACCTGCTTCTCCAAATTAAGTTATGATGTAGCTCAGAATTTTCATGTCACTGGTGCCAAACGGGTGCAGGAGCTCGGGTCTCTGGGCTATGCCACCATGTTTACAAAGCCATTCATTTAGCCAGGTTGCTGAGTTGATCTGGATTAACCTTTTCCATCTCTTTCTTTTTTGGGAAAGGAAGGGGTGTGCACATGTGGGGTTTTTTTTTGTTTGTTGGTTTGTTTTTTTTTTTTAATTTAACCTAGCTAGTTTCACTGGCTGTTCTTATAGTACACACCTCAAATTGGTTGCATAAACCCAACTTAGGGGTCAGGGATAAGTTGGCAGAGGAACGTGGCAATCTCATGAACTGGTTTGGTTGCCAGAGATAATGTGACATGAAAAGATTTATCTTTTGTTACTGAATAATTCAAATAAATCCCTGCTCTTTAAGCCTGTTAAGTGTCTCCATGCAACAGCTGAACCCAAAGTGTATTTGTATATACTTGCTTTTAAAGGAAAAAAGAAACATTAAAATCTGCAGAAGGCACACATAAATAATGTGTGTGATGATCACATGATGATAATTCTTGTGTGTGCACTTTTACCATTTCTTCATATTATAAAAGGACGTGCCCAGAGACTTTATCTCTGAAGTGCTGCTTAGATTTAACACTGTGCTTCTTTCAGGCAGATACATGAATTTTACAGGTGAGGAAACTGAGACACACAAGAGATTTCCTCATTTGTGCAAACAAATCAATGCTGCGACAAATGTTTCTCAACCGAGCGGTAACTTGTACCCTTCTCCCATGGAGAAAAGCCCCATTCCTGTGCCAGGACCCTCTTCAGTCATGTGTGGGAAATGTGAGCTGCGTTTTCCCTGCAGCACTCTGGGGAGCGGCAGCACCAAGAAAAACTGCCCTGGTCAGAGACAGGGAGCACTGGAGGCTGTGTCTGTGCTGGCAGATGCAAGCTCCTCTGTTGTGCGATGCAGTGCAGGACGGCTCTGGGAGAAACTGCGTTACAGTACAGCACTCGTGTCATAGAATCATAGAATCACAGAATGGTTTGGGTTGGAAGGGACCTCAAAGATCATCTAGTTCCAACCCCCCTGCCATGGGCGGGGACACCCTCCACTAGACCAGGTTGCCCAAAGCCTCATCCAGCCTGGTCTTAAACACTTCCAGGGATGGGGCAGTGGCCAGGTCTTGGCTGTCCTCCTGGTCACTGCTGAAGCCAGTTGGGCTTGCCTCTGCAGGCAGGCATGCCCGTAAAAATCTTGGGGTTTGTTGCTAAGTCTGCTTTTTAGCTGTTTGTGATATTTTCTGTCCTGTGATTGCAGCATGTACAGTTGTACGTGAGCTAGCTTTAATTTAACTAACCTGAATATTAATAGCTACAAAATTGTACGCTAAGCTATAGACATCCTCCAGGGAATGTGGCAGATTACACAGTATTTAAATTTAGGTAGGCATGTGTCTTTGCTGCTAACTCCACTGATGACAGCTTAAGCATGGATAGTTACAGGTGCTGCAGCTGTATCTCCAATTGGAGAGCAAACATTGCCTTAGTCTGAGCAGGGTTTTTGAACTTTAGCAGCAATGCATTAGTTATCCTAATTTCTGAAGTGAGGTGTAGTATATTTGTTCTGTATAGGGTTTTATCAAAAGTAAGGAGCACAGGATCTTGAGTATCTTCTGGTCATGTCTACAGCAATTGCCTCATCAAGGGTAAAACGTGCCACGGAGAGCTGCTGAAATGTGCACTATGCTCTGCTGAACCTGAAAAAGGGGATATCAAAGAGATGTGCCTTCACCCTGGAGCAGGGATCGCAAGATTGTGATGATCATTAAATACCTGGAAAGTTCATGTCTCTGACTTGGACTAATTCTTGGAAAGTTCGTCCTTGTCCTGTGTTTAATGTTTGTGCTAGAAAAGCTATGTGTCCTTGAAAAAAAAGCTGTCAACTATGGGCTTTTAGATATTGCCTAGATGTTCTGCATCTTTATAGTTAAGATTTTGAGTCTGATAGACAATTCACTCTCTTCATGGAAGTGAGCAGAAGACAGGCTTGATGTGTTAGTGATGGCCAGTGGTACCCAGGAGACACTGCTATCACAAAATTGAAGTCCTAACTTACACTAACATTTTCATGCCCTGGGTGCCTGTCATTGCTGTTTTTGAGAGAGGCCTGGAGGTACAAATAACCCATGACTGACTGAGATTTGCGAGGAGCTTTGCCAGGTGTGTTGGGTATGCGTGGCAAGGTTTTGGTAGCAGGGGGACTACAGGGGTGGCTTCTGTGAGAAGCTGCTAGAAGCTTCCCCTGTGTCTGATAGAGCCAATGCCAGCCAGCTCCAAGACGGACCCGCCGCTGGCCAAGGCCAAGCCAATCAGCACCTCTGTGATAACATATTTAAGAAGAAGAAAAACACTTAGAAAGAGAGAGCTTTTGCAGCCGGAGAGAGGAGTGAGAAGATGTAAGAAACTCTGCAGACACCAAGGTCAGTGAAGAAGGAGGGGGAGGAGGTGCTCCAGGCGCCGGAGCAGAGATCCCCCTGCAGCCTGTGGTGAAGGCCATGGTGAAGCAGGCTGTCCCCCTGCAGCCCATGGAGGAAGGATGAGGGGGTGTAGAGATTCCACCTGCAGCCCGTGGAGGACCCCATGCTGGAGCAGGTGGAGGCACCTGAAGGAGGCTGTGGCCCGTGGGAAGCCCATGCTGGAGCAAGCTCCTGGCCAGACCTGTGGACCTGTGTGGGACCCACGCTGGAGCAGTTTGCTCCTGAAGGTCTGCACCCCATGGAAGAGACCATGCTGGAGAAGTTCATGAAGGACTGTAGCCCATGAGAGGGACTCCATGCTGGAGCAGGGGAACGATGAGAGGAGTCCTCCCCCTGAGGATGAAGAAGAGGCAGAAATACCGTGTGATGAACTGACTGTAACCCCCATTCCCCATCCCCCTGTGCCGCTGAGTGGGGGGAAGGTTGAAGCCGGGAGTGAAGTCGAGCCCGGGAAGATGGGAGGGGTGGGGGGAGGTGTTTTAAGAGTTGATTTTATTTTCTCATTCCTGTACTCTGTTTTGTTTAGTAATAAATTAGATGAATTCCCTCTCTAAGTTCGGTCTGTTTTGCTCGTGACAACAATTAGTGAGTGATCTCTCCCTGTCCTTATCTCGACCTACAAGCATTTCGTTATGCCTTTTCTCCCCTGTTTAGTGAATGAGGGGAGTGAGAGAGCGGCTCTGGTGGGCACCTGGCCCCCAGCCAGGGTCAACCCACAACGCCAGGATGGAAAACGATGATGCCTTTCTCGGGCAAGCAAGCATTACTTGCAAAAGCTAATAAGAGGGAACATGGCATCCCAAGAAGTATAAAAACACTCTTAAATGATAAACTTCATTGACCTTTGCTGGACATGTGCTTCTAGGAAGAAGAGACTGATCCCTCGGTTTAAAAAATTGGCTGTAATCCTTTTCTGTGTGTTCAAGTTTGAACTTCACTTTGCTCATCCCACTCTTCTGTTCTTGTCTTTTGTAAATTAAATGTCATAGCCATGAAAAACAATGGTCCAGATATTCTAAGACTTCTGTTTCTCCTTTATTACAAAGCAGGTTTTTTCCCTTTTTTTTTTTTTAATAATTATTACTTATGATAGAGTTCCCAGCACCAAATTTCTAGCATGTAGAAGGGAAGAAAAAGTAAATATACAATCTGAAGTTGTAGGTGTCAAAACCCATGCCTATAGAAGCATTTCTGGGTCCAGATGAAAATCTTTCATTTCTACGTTTTCAAGCTAAGTGAATTGGTAAAACCAATAATAATTTCAGAGTAAAAGCAACATGCTTAAGGTATTTGTGTGGCAAACTATGGCAGAATTTGCTGAAGGAGGAAAGGGGTTGGCGTACAAATTTTTGTGGTAAACAGGATACATAGCTACGCAAATCGGAGAGACAGTCTGCGGAAACGTGGTTACATCCATGCTCCCTATGCTAAGGGCATTCCCTCCCTGCTGAGAAAGGAACCACCATCCCTCCCTGCTTTATTTTCTTGATGTCTAATGTAAATGGAAGAGGATACCTCTGAGTGATCATCTCTACTCTGTGCTGCACACTGTGCTGTGCTTCCCATGGGACGGAGAAGGAGGAGGAGAGCCAGGGACAGAGCAATGGTCACAGCTGTGAGGGAACTGACTGAGAACATGATCCAGATTTCTGTTCAGGGCACATGAATATGGAAAGAGGATGTAATGAATGAAGCAGACTGTTTGCAGGGTCTATAAAACATTGCAGCAGAAGGACCTCTTTTTATTAGTGTGGAATAACTCAACCAGTAAAATTTAGGGCAAGAAATTCAAACTGAGAGCCCAAGGTACAATTCCTAAATGAGAACACATTATACTACTAGTTAGATTAATATACATATATATATGTATATATGGACATAAAAATTACTTTAAAAAAAAATTTGCTGTAGTCAATTGTTTCTTTAATGTGCTTTCCTCTGCCATCTCCATCTGATGCCATCTGTTGCCTGTTTTTATGTGTGAGGTTGATTTTTGAACCACTTCAGGCAGTTATGCATATACATATGCAGAATAATAGAGCAAAATAAAGTTATTGCCTTTTGCTGTTGGTAAAATTGTATTCTGTCAGTATTAGTGTATTTGCTCAATCAAATCTAGTCTTTCTATTAAAGAGAGTTGTGGGGGAAGAAACTTTGCTAGTATTTTCCTCCTGTCAAGCAGCCTGTGGAATCTCAGTGAAGGTTCCAAGTTAGGATAACCCTGTGCTCTCCTTTTATGCTGCATCAGTAACTCTTTCTACCTACATGTTTTAGAAAGAGAGGCCCATGGGCTGGAATAAACTCAATATTTAAAATACATGTGCTATTGATGGGTTAAAGCTAAAAGAAGATGAGATTTTCATGTAGCATAATTGCATATTGTGGAAGCTCTAGAACTCCCTCTTTCATATGGCTATAACTCGCTTTTCATGGACTCCCATATTGTCAGAAAAATGTTGTTATCAGGAACTTGTGCTTAAGCTGTTTTGAGGGCAAATGACTTTGGGCCCAAAGAATTGTCTGTAATGATTGCTGAAAATTAATTGAATTTTCTCACTATGCTTGTCTTAGAATCATAGAATCATAGAATGGTTAGGGTTGGAAGGGACCTTAAAGATTATCTAGTTCCAACCCCCCTGCCATGGGCAGGGACACCCTCCACTAGACCACGTTGCCCAAAGCCTCATCCAACCTGGCCTTGAACACTTCCAGGGAGGGGGGCATCCACAGTGTCTCTGGGCAACCTGTTCCAGTACCTCACCACTCTAACAGTAAAGAATTTCTTCCTAACATCTAATCTAACTCGACCCTCCTTCAGCTTAAACCCATTACCCCTTGTCCTGTCACTACACTCCCTGATAAACAGTCCCTCACCATCTTTCCTGTAGGCCCCTTCAGGTACTGGTAAGCCGCAATTAGATCTCCCCGGAGCCTTCTTTTCTCCAGGCTGAACAAGCCCAACTCTCTCAGCCTGTCCTCACAGGAGAGGTGCTCCAGCCCTCTGGTCATCTTCGTGGCCCTCCTCTGGACTCACTCCAACAGCTCCATGTCTCTCCTGTACTGGGGCCCCCAGAGCTGGACGCAAAACTCCAGATGGGGTCCTCACCAGAGCGGAGTAGAGGGGCAGGATCACCTCCCTCAACTTGCTGATCATGCATCTTTTGATGCAGCCCAGGACACGGTTGGCTTTCTGGGCTGCAAGCACACACTGCCAGCTCATGTTGAGCTTCTCATCAATCAATACCCCCAAGTCCTTCTTGGCAGGGCTGCTTTCAATCCATTCCTCGCCCAGCCTATAGTCATGCTTGGGATTGTGCTGACCCACGTGCAGGACCTTGCACTTGGCCTTCTTGAACTTCATGCAGTTCGCACGGGCCCACCTCTCCAGCCTGTCAAGGTCCCTCTGGATGGCATTCCTTCCCTCCAGTGGGTCAGCCTCACAGCTTGGTGTTGTCAGCAAACTTGCTAAGGTTGCACTCGATCCCATTATCCATGTCGCCAACAAAGATATTAAACGGTGCCAGTCCCAATACTGACCCCTGAGGAGCACCACTCGTCACCGTTCTCCACTTGGACATTGAGCCGTTGACCACAACTCTTTGAGTGTGACCATCCAGCCAATTCCTTATCCACCGCGTGGCCCACCCATCGAACCCATGTCTCTCCAATTTAGAGACAAGGATGTCATGCAGGACAGTGTTAAATGCCTTGCACAAGTCCAGGTAGATGACGTCAGTTGCCCTTCCCTTTATCCACCGACGCTGTAACCCCATCATAGAAGGTCACCAAGTTTGTCAGGCAGGATTTGCCCCTAGTGAAGCCGTGTTGGCTGTCACCAATCACCTCCTTGTTTTCCATGTGCCTGAGCATAGTCTCCAGGAGGGTCTGCTCCACGATCTTGCCAGGCACAGAGGTGAGACTGACCGGCCTGTAGTTCCCTGGGTCTTCCTTTTCTCCCTTCTTAAAAGTGGGGGTTATATTCCCCTTCTTCCAGTCGGCGGGAATTTCACCAGACTGCCAGGACTTCTCAAATATGATGGAGAGTGGCCTGACCACTTCATCCGCCAGTTCCCTCAAGACCCGCGGATGCATCTCCTCAGGTCGCATGGACTTGTGCACCTTCAGGTTCCTTAGATATTCTCGAACCTGATCTTCTCCTACAGTGGGCGGTTCTGCATTCTCCCAGTCCCTGCCTTCTGCGACCTGGGCAGTGTGGCTTTTGCCAGTGAAGACTGAGGCAAAGAAGTCACTGAGTACCTCAGCCTTCTCCATATCCTGGGCAACCAGGTGACCCGTTTCATTCTGGAGGGGACCCACATTTTCCCTCGTCCTCATCTTATCGCTGATATACCTACAGAAGCTTTTCTTGTTGTCCTTGACCTCCCTGGCCAGACTAATTTCTGTCAGGGCTTTGGCTTTCCTAACCTGCTCCTTGGCTACTCGGACAGTTTCTCTGTATTCTTCCCAGCTTACCTGCCCTTGCTTCCACCCTCTGCAAGCTTCCTTTTTTTGTCTGACTTTGCCCAGGAGCTCCTTGTTCATCCATGGAGGCCTCTTGGTGGTTTTGCTTGACTTCCTCTTTGTTGGGATGCATCGCTCCTGAGCTTGGAGGAGGTGACCCTTGAATACTAGCCAGCTGTCTTGGGCCCCTCTTCCTTCCAGGGCTTTGTCCCATGGTATTCTACCAAGCAGGTCCCTGAAGAGGCCAAAGTCTGCTCTGCTGAAGTCCAGGGTAGTGAGCTTTCTGCACGCCCTCCTCGCTGCCCTGAGGATCCTGAATTGCACCATTTCGTGGTCACTGCAGCCAAGGCTGCCCTTGAGCTTGATGTCCCCTACCAGGCCCTCCTTATTGGTGAGAATAAGGTCCAGCATGGCACCTGTCCTCGTGGGCTCCTCTATCACTTGGAGGGGAAAGTTGTCATCGACACATTCCAGGAACTTCCTGGATTGCTTGTGCTCTGCTGCGTTGCCCCTCCAACAGATGTCAGGGTGATTGAAGTCCCCTATAAGGACCAGGGCTTGTGAGCGTGAGGCTGCTCCTATCTGCCTATAGAGGATTCATCTGCTCAGTCTCCCTGGTCAGGTGGCCTGTAGCAAACCCCTGCTATGATGTCTCCTGCCCCAGCCCTCCCTTTAATCCTGACCCATAGGCTCTCAGTAGGCTCCTCATCCATCCCCAGGTCTTCTTAGCCTTATTTGTTTTCTTTTCTTAATGTTGGGGAATAGAGACCAAAAGCAGCAGTAAAGTAACACTAAGAAGTCACTGGTCAACTTTGTGGCTGGCAGAACAAGATCTTACTGCAGCTGATACATGCAAACCTTGCCAAGCCTACTTTAAAAAGTCTTCATAGTTGTTTAAACGTTCCTTCCCCCCCACTCCCCCTTTTTTTTTTCCTTCATTGCCTGAGAGTGAAATATTTTGTTTGTATCCTAGCAGTCCAACTTTGGAGGCCATTTCCTTATGTAAAAAGTATGGGCATCCTAAATTAATAAACTAGCTTTCACATGATAGTTTTCATAAAGAAAATGAGTCAGTTACAAGATCTTTGGAAGAAAACTAATGACTGTCACTTTTACCAGTGCATTAACATTACTTTTTGGAGAACTTAATGTGAACTATTACTCTTAAGTTTATTGCCAATATTTATTAGTTTCCTTGCATAACATCAGTTTCTGTTTGTCTGTGGCGTCTCTAAAATGGCCTGAGGTGACTCTTACACTCTTTGGTTTTAGGCCTTCACTTATTATTGCTTTTTTTTGGGGTTGTTTTTTTTCAGGTCATCTCCTCCTCTTTAAACTCTGTGACTAATTACTGCTATTTTATGTGTATGGCTCCTTGGACCCTTGCTCTTCATTACAAATATTAGTGTCTCATTGAAATTGGCAGCCTGGGACTGAGTGTCCTTGATGAACAGCAAATTGTACTGGAGGCCTTTCAATTTTCTTCAGATTGGAGCTGATAAAGCACCTCTCATCTTTCCCAGCTGGTGCAAGTCCTCAGTTGATCTCGTAGGGGATATGTGTTTTACATGAAAACCCACAAACTTTTAAAACCTCAGCTCTCACAGCCTACCCATATTTGTCATCGTTAGTCTGCTTCATGTGTGTGGTCCTCCAGTGAGGGCAGGCTTGCAGAAGGTTGAAGTGGCCAAATGAAAACCCTTACATCCAGCATGCAGTCTCAGGTTAGAGTTTAACAACTGTGTCTGGAAAACACAGTCATGCCCAGAAGTGGTTGTTGCGAGGTCTGGGTAGCCTCATATTTGATTGATGAAGAAAACCATCAGTCTCCATGTATGCTTGTCCTCATGGGCAGTGCCTGGATGCCCAACGGGTGGTATTCTTGTCACAGCCCAGTGAAATCTGGGACTGCTGCTGCTTCCTTACTGAGGCAAAGCTGAGTACAAAGTTAGGCAAAAATGCCTTGCCCAAAGTCTTGAGCTGTGGTCGCCTGGATTTCAGTGCGATGTCTTGTGGATTGTCACTGTATCTCCAACACCACACCATGTTACTTCTTGAAAGAAGACTAAAGGGAGAAATAATGGAAACATAGAATCATAGAATGTTTTGGGTTGGAAGATCTGTCTTAAAGATTGTGTTGGGTTTGTGTGGCAAGGTTTTGGTAGCGGGGGGGCTACAGGGGTGGCTTCTGTGAGAAGCTGCTAGAAGCTTCCCCTGTGCCTGATAGAGCCAATGCTAGCCGGCTCTAAGACAGGCCCGCCGCTGGCCAAGGCCAAGCCAATCAGCGCCTCTGTGATAACATATTTAAGAAGCAGAAAAACACTTAGAGAGTTTTTGCAGCCGGAGAGAGGAGTGAGAAGATGTAACAAACTCTGCAGACACCAAGGTCAGTGCAGAAGGAGGGGGAGGAGGAGCTCCAGGCGCCGGAGCAGAGATCCCCCTGCAGGCCGTGGTGAAGGCCATGGTGAAGCAGGCTGTCCCCCTGCAGCCCATGGAGGAAGGATGAGGGGGTGTAGAGATTCCACCTGCAGCCCGTGGAGGACCCCACGCCGGAGCAGGTGGAGGCACCTGAAGGAGGCTGCGGCCCGTGGGAAGCCCACGCTGGAGCAAGTTCCAGGCAGGACCGGTGGACCCGTGCAGAGGGGAGCCCACGCCAGGGCAGGTTTGCTGGCAGGATTTGTGACCCCGTGGGGGACCCCACGCTGGAGCAGTTTGCTCCTGAAGGTCTGCACCCCGTGAGAGGGACTCCATGCTGGAGCAGGGGAACGATGAGAGGAGTCCTCCCCCTGAGGATGAAGAAGCGGCAGAAACACCGTGAGATGAACTGACCGTAACCCCCACTCCCCGTCCCCCTGTGCCGCTGAGGGGGGGAAGGTTGAAGCTGGGAGTGAAGTTGAGCCTGGGAAGATGGGAGGGGTGGGGGGAAGTGTTTTAAGAGTTGATTTTATTTTCTCATTCCTCTACTCTGTTTTGCCTAGTAATAAATTAGATGAATTCCCTCTCTAAGTTTGGTCTGTTTTGCTCATGACAACAACTAGCAAGTGATCTCTCCCTGTCCTTATCTCGACCTACAAGCATTTCGTTATGCCTTTTCTCCCCTGTTTGGTGAATGAGCGGAGTGAGAGAGCGGCTCTGGTGGGCACCTGGCCTCCAGCCAGGGTCAACCCACCACAAAGATCTTAAAGATCATCTAGTTCCAACCCCCCCTGCCATGGGCAGGGACACCCTCCACTAGACCACGTTGCCCAAAGCCTCATCCAACCTGGCCTTGAACACTTCCAGGGAGGGGGCTGCCACAATCTCTCTGGGCAACCTGTTCCAGTGCCTCACCACTCTAACAGTAAAGAATTTCTTCCTAACATCTAATCTAAATTGACCCTCCTTCAGCTTAAACCCATTACCCCTTGTCCTGTCACTACACTCCCTGATAAACAGTCCCTCACCATCTTTCCTGTAGGCCCCTTCAGGTACTGGTAAGCCGCAATTAGATCTCCCCGGAGCCTTCTCTTCTCCACGCTGAACAAGCCCAACTCTCTCAGCCTGTCCTCACAGGAGAGGTGCTCCAGCCCTCTGGTCATCTTCGCAGCCCTCCTCTGGACTCGCTCCAACAGCTCCATGTCTCTCCTGTACTGGGGCCCCCAGAGCTGGACGCAGCACTCCAGGTGGGGTCTCACAAGAGCAGAGTAGAGGGGCAGGATCACCTCCCTTGACCTGCTGGTCACACCTCTCTTGATGCAGCCCAGGACACAGTTGGCTTTCTGGGCTGCAGGCGCACACTGCCGGCTCATGTTGAGCTTCTCATCAATCAATACCCCCAAGTCCTTCTCCTCAGGGCTGCACAAAAAAAAAAAAAAAAAAAAAGGCTAGATTTCTCAAATTATTTAGTGAGGTAATGCTGAAACCAAACAAGCCAAGTGAGACATAGCTCCTTGTCAGACTGATTGGAGAGCCCAGCTGTTATGTTCACCCCTAAGGTATTGTGGGTGTGACTGTGGGTGTGACTGAATGCGACTGAGTGGGTTGCTTGGACTTCTCCGTTCAGACCAAGGCCCTGTTAGTTTTTCTGTCCATTTGCATATCTGCTTGCAGGGTTTTCTCCTAAACTCAAGCTACCTTCTCTTGAGTTGTCCCTTGTCACCAGCATGAGTTGTTTGACTCGAAAACCATGGATTGGCTCAAGCCTTTTGCATTTGCCAGTTCCCTGTTTAGGGCTTGCCACAGTCACAGAGTCGTTGGATTTAAAGAACGGTTAGTATTTGGGTTGAGTAGCACCAGGGAATATGAAATATCTGCCTTTACTGCACAGTCCTGATGCCAGAACTGTGTAGAGGGTCTGGGCAGAGAAGCCTAGGCTGCAACTCGCACCCACCACTGCATCACGTAAGGGGGGGTTTTAGCTGGAAAGGATGGACAGATGCATAAAGCTGGACGAGGAAATCAGGGAAGGGTTCCTTGCTAAGGAAACCTTGTTCTGAGGTCATTGCAGAAGAGGAACTTTGTTGTTCCCATGTGCAGCTGCTTCCAATTTAAGGCAAGTAATTTTGCTTCTTTGTAAGATTTAATTTCTTTTGAAGTACATGATATTTCCAAATCTCTTTCTTTTTTAGATGAGTCTTTGTGATGGAGTTTCTCTTGAATGCAACTGAAGCAAACACAACCTGGTACCATCATACAAAAACCCCAGAGCTACATGATGACTGTTTCTAGAGGTAGTTCATTTACCTTGAAGAAAAGGTGGAGAGACAGAGGCAGAAAAATTACTATCTATTTTAGTTTTCATTATTTTTCTTCAGTCTCGGGGAAAGTAGAAAACCCAGCTGCAACCCTTTTTCTTTGTATTCTTGCCCATGTTACATTAAGTTCAGATTCTTTGTTTTAAACAAGAAACAAAAATTAAGCTGTTATTGCATCAGAGACCTGGCTAGTTGACAATTTATTTATTAATAAGTAGCATTTATTTTAATTATGACCCAAGTCCTAACTGTCTATGCCACACTACTAATTATTATTCTTGTTTATAGCTGTGGTAAATTTCACAAAGGAATTTTAATTAAAAAGATGTTTGAACAGTGAGTAGGTGTATTTGCTTGTTATTTCAGATAACTAACACAGCAACATGGTCTGATGATGTTTATTAGTCTATTATTTGAGAAAGATGGTCCCACTGGAACTTTGGGGTTTCAGCTCCTCAGGTACAAAATCAAGACAATTGTAGCTGTTCGTGCTCAGTACCACAAGATGACAGTGGTAGCGTTAAGAAAGTTCCTTCATCCCAGGTTTCCTACAGCTGAGTTTCAGGCTCTAAGTCTCATGAGATAATTTATTTGGGTGGTACAGCAGTTGTAACAGCTGGAACTGGGTGCCTCCATAGAGGCACCCTGAACAAAGAAATCCCTAGGCAATTATACCCTTAAATCTAAGTTCCCCTCCCGTGACAGTTCAGACTAATAGTAATATTAGGATCTGGGGTCTTCCTGTTCTTCACTGGGTCCTTTTCTTGTCCTAGGTGGGCTGCTTCTTTTCTTATCTCTAAGGTTGCTGCTTCTGCTGGTGGTTGTACCTTCCTTATCTTCTGGCTTGAACCAGCTCTGGGGCCTTCTTTTACTTAAAATAAAAGGCAAAAGTTTAACAAAAGTTCAACATATGTAGGTGAAAGTTCACAGCTTGTGGCCTAAGGTTTTAGCAAATTTAGCCACTTAGGCTAAGCTAGTTCACCAACACTTATGCTAAGCTTGACAACTAATATTTCCCAACAGGTAGCAGCTTGAATGTTTATGTTCTAGTGAATGATGGTATCTTCCTGACCATTCAAGACTTGGCACGCTTGAGAAGTACAAGAAGTTTCAGATTTTACTTAATAGATTTTTTTTAAAATAAGTGATAAGATCAGTTAGAGTTACTGCTGTATGAAAAACTTACAAGAACCCCTTTTCAGGAGGGAAAATAAGACAGGAGTAATGTAGATAAACTGATTCACTAAGCAATAGATAATGACAGGTAAGTGCAAACTACCACCAGCCAAGGCAAGATGAGCTTTCTGGAAAAGGCACGAAACAAAGACCAAAGTCTGGGGAATTTGGCTTTTTCTGACTTTCTTTGCATTGTAATATCACACATAGAAATAACTAATGCAACAAGGAGAATGGAACAGTATAGAACTGCCCATTATCCCTGCATTCACTAATGATTTATCTTTCTCTCTCCCTCCCTGTCCCCTCTCCAGGGCTGCTCCTGCTCTCTGCCTTTCATAGGGGGCATCCACAACCTCTTCCAGGACAGCCCAAGGACAGCTTGCTCAGCAGGCTGGGCCACGCTGGTCACCGCCTGTGGCTGAGATCCTTCCCATCCAAGGGATGATTGTCCATGTCTGTATCCACCTGTGAATGACGCGGTGAGTGACAGGCAAGTCCATGCTGTGGACACCAGGAACACCTCCGAGACACACGGGGTAGTCCTGGTCTTGGCTCTGTGGTTAGAATCCACAATCTTGCAGCACTGCTCTTTAGTGGGTTTGATCTGCTCCCAGCATCAATGGTTGCTCAGCTACTCCATCTGCCCTGGCACTGGGGATAGTCCCAATATTGTAAATAAGATGACACTATTTACAAGAATCCTAGCCCCCAGCTTTGTCCAGCTAAGCTGCACATATGGAGGCTGCTTGGGGCTCGGTGGAGTGGTTTGGCAGCTCCGAGAGCCCACACACTGGTGGCTGAGTGATGAGTGGGGCAGTGGCATTGGCTGCACAGCTCCTGGAGAAGGAGAGCAGAGCGAGTGGCAATGTGGTGTGAGAGGGTGATTCCTGGCACATCTGGGGGAGGATGGCTACAAGGGAGGTTTCTGTGGCACTGAACCTGCTCAGCGCTCCAGCTCCATTGCCTGAAGCAAGGTGGCAGCTCTGTGAGGTGCTGCCCGTATGTGCCAGGGCTGGCCATGGCCATGGGGCACCGTACCACGCTCTGCACCGTGGGCTGGACCTGCCCTGGGATTTATGGCAGGGGAAAGCAGCAGCGCGGGCAGAGACCAGTGGTATTTCCTGCATTTTCATGCTGTACACCAAGCTGGATGAAATCTGTTCTCCTGTGGCAAGCCTCCAGGGCTTGCTGCTCTCTTTTAGTGCTCCTATCAATGGCGTGGGCTGCAGGCTCAGGCGAGGTATCTCAGGGAGGTATTTTGAAGTTTTTTAATGGACACTTTAGAAAAATTTTTCCTGAGAGTGCTTTTCCACTTCATCTTCTAAAGCTAGAGGAAGCCAGGTTCACTTAACCAGAGCTAGTCACAGAAGAAAATATATATGTTTATAAAGTAATTATATTACATATGTATCTAATTATACATTAGGATGATGACACATTCACAGTTTCAGGCTTCTTGGAGGTCGCTGCCTTTGTCCATAAAAGAGGACAGAACTGGACTAAGAGTTTGTTTTCCACATACATTTAGTATCGTAGACATGTCTGAAGTCCTTCTAAGTGGTGGGTGCTGGCCTCTCTGAAATAACAGGGGATAAAAAAATGCTCTCTGAATTGTATGGTGCTGCAAAATGAGGAAGATGGAATGGGAAAAAGCTTACAGTTATTCTCTGCTTTCATCATATTTAGTAGGCTTTTTTTTGGGGGGGTGGAAATGAGAAATTCATGAAGCAGGAGCAATCGTGTGGTGCTCCAAAAACTTTAAATTAGACTTGCTATAGTAAACTCTTTTTCTTGGGTTGAAACAAGAGCTGGACTCTACTACGAAACTACAGAGCTCTGTCTTCTGAAGTAAAAGAGGTGAGATGTTGAGAACTAGGGGAAATTCCCAAAGACGAGAGAAGATGTTTTCCATAGCTTACCTGGAGGAAAAAAAAAGATGTTTCAAAGAAACACAGTGAGTAGATTTACCCTTTATTTTTCTTTTTACTACAACTGGAAATCTTCAGATTTGTTGAGGGACTTCTGATGCCAGTTTCTCCTCAGGGCACTCAAAAACATTTTTATAGCGACAGTTCATAAAATGCTACAAGAAAGTACTGTATGGGTCCAATCCACTTTTCCTTTGTGATCTCTCCTGCAAGCTGGGTTTTTTTTAAAAATTTTTTTTTTTTTTTAATTTCCTTTGAGGCTGTCTTCCTAAATGACTTTACTGGAGTAAGTTTTTATGGTTTCCTGGACTGGAGGCAGACTGCACACTGTTTCACAACAAATAATGAGCTTTACCAGCTGCAAAGCAGATCCCTTGAGGATGTGTCGATGACCCTTCCCAGAGCACCTGAGGACAGTTTGTTTTGTTGTTGGTCAGGGCTTTTATTGTTGTTGTTGGTGGTTTTTTTTTCTCCACTTTGACATGTCTGCTTTTACCCTTGTTGAAGGAGGCATTTTTCCTCTGAGCTGATTTGGGAAAGTACTGGCCTGCCCTGACATCCCAGTCCATTACTAAAACATGTGAATTTGGTGGTGGAGAGGAAAAACATGTTGTATGGCCATCTGGACTGGAGACGATATAGAGGAAATCCTGCATTAAATCTGATACATGCATAGGGGAGAGGGTAGATGTGAGGAAGGGGAAAATCTGGGGTGCAGCTTTCCTCCACAAGAAGTCTCCCAACTCATCTGAGAGAGCAGCAAGTGTATGGGCCTGGATGGGTATAACCTCTGTGGCTGGATGTAGGTGTTTGTCTTGGGTTTAATATTGATTGCTTTTACACTTGTTAGAAATCCAGCAAATCTATTAGTGGCTGACCCAGAACACTGTCCTTCATGCTCGATGGCCTGCATAAAATGCTTCCCCTCTCCCACTTCTTGTTTCAGTGCAGTTAGTTCATCAGCAGCACAGTTAGGAGAGAGCATCACCACAGCTGATATTGACTGGCCTCTGCGTTGCTTATCATCTTGTGGGATCCCTGTGAGCCATGCTGCCTTCACATGGCTGAGGGCAGAGCAGGCAGTCGCGCTTACCCTGCTGATGAGCAGAGGACTTAATTTCCCAAGCACATTGGCCCTCAGCACTAAATGCAGTTGTCCATTCTAAGCATTTCTTATAGCTCTGCTTGGAAAGAAAGCTTTTGCCGGCTTTCAGCTCTCGTAAAACTATTCATTATATCAGTAGGACAACTAGTATTTTGTCTCAAGTTAACTTTGAGTTTCCTGATCCCAGTTTTGTATTATATATGTTCAAAGATGCAGTTTTGTTGTTTTCAGCAACTGCTTAAAGATATTATTGGAATTAAATGTCCTTAGCAGAAGATACAACTCAGAAGGCATTGTATTGGCTTTTGCTGAGTGTTTTGGTCATATCATGCCAGCTCTCATAACATTCTTCTGCCACTTGGATAGAATAATTATTAGTTACTCCTTAGAACCCAGCATCCTAGTAAATTAACAGATTCAATATCTTGGCATAACACTTTAGATGTTATCTCATAGTAGCAGTGCATTTTTACCTGTAGAATATGCTTGAATTTTGTTGATAAACCCCATTCAACCAAGTGCTGAATCTTTGCTACTGGTTGCAATACGTGAATCATACAATTTTCCTGCATCAGTCTTTGGACAAATAATGCCACAGTGCCTTAAAAGAATTTCCTGTCTTTTTTGGAAGCTAAATCAATCAGAGAAGGCTTCTTGACAGTTCAGAGACAATCTATTCTCTTGTAGGAGCTTGGCTTGTTTATTGTCCAAACTGTAGTTGAGTTCTCCTCAAAATGTTCTCTCATAGTGAGACGCACTGGATTAATCATCTCATGTTAAGAAGCAGCATGATTCAGGTGACAGCTCAGAATAACTGCAGGACCATGCATAAACTGAATCACAGACTCCCGAAAAAGTATCGCTGGCTGCATTATGGAGATGCGTACAATGGTCTACAGCTGTAGCTGTGCATCACTTCAAGTTCTCTGAATCAGTTGAGTGGACACTGGCGTGTACCCTAGTTTCTACACTCTCTGCATAATGAAAAGGATTTCTGAATCAGAAATTTTCTAGGTGGAGAGATAGGTTTTCCTCTGTAGCAGACTTTGTAACTAGCCTGGATGACAGTCCATTCCCATTCGACTAAATTTTGTTAAATAAATGAATGAGCACTTATAATAGCTGAGAATATGTGACAGCGTTGCCTGTTTGCTTGCACTGATGATTGCAGTTGGAATAATTCCGGAAAATGCTTTTATTCAAGTCATTGCTATCTTTTAGACAAAGTTGGTATTAACTGTTCCTTATTTCCAAGTCCCATAATCCTTTTAATGAGCCTTGGGGAATTACAGAAGAAAATTTGTTCGCACTTTATAGAATGTAGTTTCCACACCCAGTGAAAATATAAAGTGGGCTGGGAAATATTGATACAGGATAATATCCATTTTCATAAGAAACTTGGACTAGGTGAAAAATGAAACCTCTCCGAGCAGCATCCTAAAAATTTCCTGTACATATGTGAGAGGCAGATGTCTTTTCTTCCAGATAAATGGTTAAAGAGATCATGGCCAGACTCTTTTCAGTGGTGCCCAGTGACAGGCCAAGGGGCAATGGGCACAAACTGGAACAGAGGAAGTTCCCTCTGAATATGAGGAAAAACTTCTTCACTCTGAGGGTGACTGAGCACTGGAACAGGCTGCCCAGAGAGGCTGTGGAGTCTCCTTCCCTGGAGATATTCAGAACCTACCTGGACACAATCCTGTGCAACCTGCTGTAGGTGATCCTGCTCTAGCAGGGGGGTTGGACTAGATGATCTCCTGAGGTGCCTTCCAACCTCTGCCAATCTGTGAATCTATGATTCTGTTCCTGGTCTTCTTTTCAGTTTTTTCTGTTTATGTGGGGTTTTCTTTTTGTTGTTGGGTTGGGTTTTTTGTTTCCTTTTTTTTTTTTAAACATGTACCTTACCAGTACTTTGCAATGCACTTTGTCATTTAACAAAGCTGGACCCTCCTTGGCTGCATAGTGCCAGTCATTATGGCTGTGATCAGCAAGAACAGTGAACAATACAGGACATGCTGCTCTCTGTTGATCATTACTGTATATGGGTCAAAGCCCTTGTTTTGTCATTTTTTATCTTATGCTGTCTGAGTTCATTCATGCTTGATTACCCTTCTTGGTTTTGACCTATAGTCTTGAAAAATGACAATAAAAAGAAAAAACCCTCAAGCAAATCACCAAAAAAAGCAAATCATCAATAAAGTGCAATCTTCTTCCTTTAAAAAAAAAAAATCTATGGGAAGCCAAGTGTGCCTGTATGACCTTGGGACATTATCAGTCCATCTTGCTTGAGTAGCTGTCAGTTGTATTTCTTTCACTCCAGACAGGCATTAGAGTGCAAGCTGAAACAGTTCAGAGGTGCTTTCCATCATGTGTGGACTTACCGCTCCTTTTATGAAATATTCCAACTGCTTTGTGTTGATATGCGGGGGGTGAGGGGAGAGGTGGCCTCTTGCCTGCCGGGTGGGCAGAGGCTGCAGGGGTGCCTGGGGCTGCTCTCTGTGGCTCCCTGAGCCCCTCTGCTCTCAGTCAGGGCTGCAGGGGCAGGAGGGCAGGCATGACCCACGCTGCAGTTTTCACATAGGATTCAAATTCCTGTCTATGTACCAAAAAAGTGAAGCTTCGTATGATAACTGCACATGAGCAGCCAGCCCCCTGCATCTCTAAGGGCCACTGCTGCAGGCACCTGTCTGCCTGAAGAAGCTCAGGGGGAAACGTGCAGGCTGCTGATCTTGGCAGTGTGTGTGTGTGCACGTGTAAGTGAGTGTGTGTGCCCCCTCCTTGGGGCTCTCACTTCCCGGCATTACTGACTGTCTGTGCTTCCTCTGTCCTCTTGAACCCCGTTTGTCAGTGACCCCTCTCTGCTTTCATGGAGGTTAAATCATCCTGGTGTGATACAGTGTTATGCAGAGAGGAGAGCCCAGTTTTGAAAGGGCCACTTAGATGATTGAACCCAGTCAGACATGTTAGCATGATGCTTTTGGGCTGATTTAGCATACTTTTAATAGCTGAGCTCTGTCAAAGCTTGCCAGGATATTTTTGCACGGTGCTGCTTTTTGCTATGTGGACTTAGTTTGCACTGACAAGCACAAGGTCATTTTGTCAGAGAGCAACAAGGAATGTTTCTCCCCACATGACTGTGCCTGTGTGAGGGAGATGAATATGAACCAAACCTGGACATCTGAAGCATGCTTCAGTTCCTCGTTTGATATGGGGCTGAGTGGCATGAGGGCAGTGGGTACTGCTGTCCCTGGGATGTCCTTGTGAGTACCAGCTCTGCAGCACGAGCCTCGGGTGAAGCAGTACGGTGCACCGTGCTGTATGTAACACACTCATGCTCTGAGGGGGCAAGAGGCCACTTGACGGTTTTTACCGTCTCCCTCTCTGTAAGCACTTGTGGCCATCTCTACGTGCCCTGGGAAGCAAGCTGTAATCCTGCCTGCATGTCTAGGCAAAGGTGCTGAACTTTCCCCTCTTAAAAAATTGTTTGTGAACATGTAGTATCTCTTTATCTTTTCACAGGAGTGTTGTGCGGAGGAAGATGGTCACTGGGATGGAAGTGTGTCCCCTGTGTGCTAGCTGTAGGATTAGTGAGAGGTCTGCATGTATGTGTGTGAACTTCAAAATATTGGGAAAAAAATCTGTGGTGCACCTAGGTTTCAGAGTAAATTCTTCTGGCAATATTAGGCTGACTTATGACTGAGCACAGCTGAAAGGGCTGGAGACAGCACTTAGAGAGGCTTGTGCTACACATAGAATAGCACTGCAGCCTTTCCCTATTAATCTCTCTTTGCTGGAGCAGTAATGAAATCTCAGCTTGACTGGTATTACACCGGGCAGAACGAGACCCACCAGTTGGGTCCAATGTTGTACGGACGCAGCATTAGTAACTCGTACCTGTTTGCCTGTCTTCATCTCTCTGTGACTAGAATTGAAGAGTAGGGACTGAGAGGGAGAGCCGTAGACAGCCATCATTGCATTGCACCAACTTCCAAAGTCATGCAGTTGGGAAACAGATCTGCTTCCACTTAGTGGAGGGTCAGTCTTAATGAAGTAATGTATTTTACGGTGGAGAAGGCTGATGTTTCAACCCAACATAGTTGTTCCACTGCCCAAGAAAATACTCTGTCCTCTTGCTTATGGTATTAAGTAAAAGCACGCATGGGGCCCCATTGCTGTTGAGGGACTGGGGTTGTGCTTTGCATTGCTCAGGGCCCAGCACAGTCCTGCTTTAAACAGTGAGCAGCACAAATTAAGATGGGATCAGGGGGGCAATGAACACAGAGGAGAAAGCTTGCTGAAGTAAGGCTCCACTGTATCCTCTGTAAAATGCTGTCTTTTCCTTGAGTCTTTTTGTAAGTTTGTGACACCGAGATAACTGCCTTATCACCTGCCTCCCTCCCCCTGCTCCAGTAAGGTAAAGCTACCTTTACTTTCAAAGATGATCAAATTGATACGTATCTAATAAAATGGTGATAGTTTGCTCTCAGCTTGTATTTGCATTTGCAATATTCTACTTCTGTTTTAGACACCAAAAGGAGCTCGTCTACTCTTTGAGCTGTACAATTTAGTCTAATAAAATATACCACCACTACTGCAATGCTTTACCGAGAGCCTCATTCATCTGAATTCCACTGGGGCTAAGCCTTGTTCTCTCTTCTTTTGGGTCACAGCTAAAGTAAGGACATCGAAACAGAAAGAAATGAGTCAAGCACAACCCACTGCAAACCACTTACTTCTATCGTCAGTTTGAAATGACGGGGATGCAGCCCTTTCGGTTCGTGTGCTCGGTGCTTGGTAGCAATGCGTTGACAGCCTGAGTAATCGCTAAAAGCCTTGAACATTTTTTAGAAAAATCCATTGTAACTGAAGTGACGTTGGTTTGATGTGTTAAACTACTTGCTGCCCTGCTATGGTTTGCAGGGCCCTGGTGGGTATTTCTGAGAGCTGAATAGTAAAATACAGACTAGATGAGATGGTAGTTTTGCACATATGTGGAGTTGTATGTATAAATACATTTAATCACAAAGAGGAAAGAAAAAAGTGAGAGGGAAGATAGTTTTTCATTCTTCACTGTGTGGCCATAGTATATATCGTGTGTCACACTTACTGTCTGGCACCTGAGGAGAACAGCAAAGATGACAGTTGTTTTAGGACCTTGGCTGCAAACAGAGCCCAGGGCTCTGCTCAGACCCCTGTTCCAGCCTGTGGGATCACAGCTGCTTGGGTCTCAGAAAACTGCAGCCAGTTGCTAAAATGCCACAGATAATGGGATCAACCTACTGGATGCTTGAGGTGTCCAAGATCGCATCTGCGCAGGCAGTCGAGCATTATGGCAGCTCTGGTTTGGAAGCTGTGTGCCACACTGGCGTAGCGTTGCATCTGAGCCAGCACGTTGCTCCACAGGGCTGTTTTCTAATGGGCTGTGCAGCTTTTTGGTGACTGGGGCTGGCTTATGTTTGTCTTTCCAGCAAACACCACAGAGGCATTCAGATCTGTCTGCACTTGCTGGAGCAGATGGACATGCCCTAAGGCTGTGACTGAGCAGGAGACTGCCTTTTCCCTGTAAGCCTTGCTCTGTCAGATTAGAAAAAATTGCTTTCTCATGTGGAGCTCTGCTTCATTCTTTCAGCTTAAGATAAAATCTGGTTTTGGAGTAGGCTAGCTGAGAGCCAGCTTCTCTGCTTGATTCAGTATACCGAACACCACACTAACACAAGGCTTCCTAAGTAAGTAAAGCTGGAATTATGCTTACCTTTGTCCAAATGGTACATGGGTTGTGAGGCAGCTCTTGTAAGAGCCATGTTTCTGGTTTCAGTTTCAATGAATCCACGGGGCTCTTTGTAATTCCTGTTTCATAACCTTTCTCTTTCCCCAGAATCTCAGTAGGGCAGCTCCAGGAGGGCTGACTGGGCATGACCTGCACCGTAGGCTGCCTGTGACAGTGGGAGCTGCTAAATAACCTACATAAGGCTTTTGACAGATTGCTTATATTAAACTTCAGAGATATAGTAAAACAGGGATCGATGGCT
Organism: Grus americana; assembly: GCF_028858705.1. Lineage (NCBI taxonomy): Eukaryota > Metazoa > Chordata > Aves > Gruiformes > Gruidae > Grus > Grus americana. The sequence continues at coordinate 21,162,839 of NC_072891.1, forward strand.
TTGAAGTTGTAGAGTGATGTGGTGTGTGGCCTGGATATCATGTTGGGAGTCATGTGCTGGATGGATCCTCCACTGTGGATAAAGACTGGAGGCCAATGGTGAGTGCAAGTGCTCTGTGTCCTTAGGGGAAACCTTCCCAGGCATCTGCTCCAATATCTAGCTGCAAAAAGGCATCCTTGAGCCTGGCTGCCCTGCGTGCATATCCAAACACAAACTCATGTTTCCTCTCTGTTGTTTTTCTCAGTTTCTAATGCTGGGCAAACTCCAAGACTGCAGTTTACAACTTGTGACTTATTTCCGTTGCCACTGAATTACAGCTGCCTCTGGCAAGTTCATTTCATACGCGCAACTGAAGTGTGAAGGTGCAGTGCTGCTTTCTTTCGATTTCATATTTGTAAGCTTCTGTGTCAGTGGAACCCAGAACTCTGAATGGATACTGGCTGAGGGAGCTTTTTAGTATGGAAATCTTATGACCCAATATATTTCGAGTTGCAGTGAAGGACAAATTTAAACTGAGATTACAGGGCAAAAGTCCAACAGGAAAGCCAAGATGTGAATACTTAGGGGGAATTTTGCTGGGACAGTGGATTGCCTCCACTCTGTTGCAGATAAGATAGTCGAAGGGCTGTACAAAGTCAGTTTTTCTGTTTCACACACTCATTTTAAAATCTCCAGCTCTTGTGGTTTCTTTTCCTCTCTTCAGTGTGTTACTGGAGGCAACAGTTTTGCCTACTCAGTTCATGTGACTATAAAGGATATCTACTTTGACTGTTTTTTGTCTAGTGTAAGAAAACTACACTTGCCTTTAATTCGTAGCACGTTTTTCCTCAGCAAATTGTTGCTGCAGCAGGATCATTTGTGAAGCGGCGTGTGTGGAAGGACAGTTCAGGTCTGGAAAGAGACTCTGCAGGGTCTAAATATGAAGTCACTGCAAAGCTGCTCGTTGTGACACATGTGGCACAGAGTGGTTTTGTGTATATAACAGTGATCCTCCCTCCATGACAAAGTACTGTTCCCTGAGAAGAAATTTCCTGCAGTTTTGTATTCTACAAGGTTAAAAGATAATTCATTCAACGGTATCTGTTAGCGCTCTCTGGGAAGGCAGAATAACGTCGTAGCTTCACAAACTTAAAGCCTATCAATCAGCATTACGAACATCTTCTCTGACTATTGTAAGGGAGGGGCCACGTTTATCCAGTGGTTCCTGATTTGGGCCTATAGCTTCTGGGTGGACTGAGCAGTGTCACTGAGTGTCAGTGCCGCACCGTGAGAGGTCTTGAAATGACAGCAGAAATGCCAGCTTGCTGCGGTGTTGCTTTCTGCTTTAGCTCTTGTGCTAAAGCCGCCCAATGCTTTGGCATGACGGTTGCCGAGCTGCACTTGGTGTTTGGCTTCCCAGTTTGGCCCAGAAGCCAAGCTGGTGGAGAGGCAGAGAATGTGAAGCCTTGGTGCGTTGCTAGATTTGAGATTAAAAGGCAAGGCATGCACGTTGCTTCTGCTCCATGGTCAGCCCATGGGGCGAAGCCAGCTCCTCAAAGAGAGGACAGTGCCTGCTGGGTGTGCAGACAACTTCATGTCAGAAGTGATGAAAGAGGAGCTGAGAAACCTGCTACCTCCCTGCTAGCAGGGGGCATACCTAGCGAAGAATGTCCTGCTCCAAAGCGCATCAAACGCAGGGCAGTTCTTCAGCAGGATTTGCTCAAACACCTCATTTCACTCTGGTATGGTTTTCTTCACCAAAGAAGTGTTTGTCATTTTTTCTCTGTGAAGGCACAGAACAGCTGAGTCTCGGCATCCCTTCTGCTGGGGACTACAGGCCATCAGCATGGCCTTGTGGTGCCCTGCTGCGCCCCGGTTAAGTGCTCCTCTCTGCTGAGCTGGCAAGTCACCGGCTAATTGCCAAAGCTCTTTGGAAGGGGATCTCTTTCTGTGCTGATATTCCTTCGCTTTCCTATTCCTGCTTATGCTGATCTAAGATTAGAAGCATAGAATCTTTAAGGTTGGAAGAGACCTCTAAGATCATGAAGTCTAACCATCAACTCACCACCGTCATGTCTACTAAACCATGTCCCAAAGTGCCACGTCTACACATTTTTTTAACACCTCCAGGGATGGTGACTCCACCACCGCTCTGGGCAGCCTGTTCCAATGCCTGACCACTCTTTCAGTGAAGAAATTTTTCCTACTATCCAATCTAAACCTCCCCTGATGCAACTTGAGGCCATTTCCTCTTGTCCTATCACAAGTTACTTGGGAGAAGGGACCAACACCCACCTCACAACAACCTCCTTTGAGGTAGTTGTAGAGAGCAACTTGCAGCTGACTGGTTTCTGTACAGAGAGGATGTGCTTTGACACCTTTGCTTTCGATTGATCTGGTGCTGCGAGTTCCGGAAGGTCCCCCACTGCCACTGGTTATGCATGGTTGCAGCTTAAGGCTTTGCATGGACATGGGTTGAATTTTGCTCCTTGTTCTCACCTGCCTAAGTTTGAAGAGTATAGGATGCTCCAGCCTGCAAATGAGCAGTGGTGTGTACCAACAGCCATCATGACAGTAGTAAGGAAATCCTAAATAATATCTGTGTGCCCTTCTGTAGGACTATTTCATCTACCATGGGTTAAAGCATCTTGCTGAACATAGGGCAGTAAAAACTGTATGAGCAGATACCGAGTAGCACACATTCAACAATTTGGTGGAAACATGTTCTTTCTTAAACTCCTTAAGACACTACCACTTATGAATTGTTGCCACCATATGCATTTTTAAGATAAATCAGACAAGTTGCTACTCAGGAGTGTGAACTGGTCCGATGGCTGCATTTGCCCAGTGCTGCTGCTCTTTGAGGCTTTGCAATGTAAAGTGGAGGCTGCAGGTAGAATCCCTTTGGCAGCGTGTTTGTTCTAGCTTTTCCTTCTGCTATCGATTTTAAAGCTTTACCATTAATTGTTTCTATCAAGGTCTGCATCCTTTTGTGGTTATACTAGGACCCTTCAAGCACTTAAGTGCAGCAGACTGATATTGAGGGTGCAGATTTGCTAAATGATAAAATAATGGCACATTTCAGAGCAGATCAAACAGCAGGACACTTCCTGTTACTGACATTGGAACATTTTGCCAGGCACAGCACATGAGCTAGTGTCTCTGCATCACCTTAACTTGACCTTGCATGCTGGGAGGGAGTGTGGGGGGAGAGGGCTGGGAGATGGGTGTCTGCTATGTCTCTGAACATAAGCAAAACAGTAAAAAATTAAAAGGGAGAGTAATATATGTCTTTCATAGCAAGGGCCCTTAGAGAGCATTGCTATTATTTGATGACTTTAAGAAATGCCTGGACACCTTTTTAAGCACAGTCTAGACTGAAAAAAAAAAAAAAAGAATTGGAGGATTGATATAGGAGTAGAGGGTGGTGCTGTAAGGTTTTGTGGCTGGGTGGTCTCCAACTTGCAGACAGAAAAGCTGCATGCTCATCAAAAGACTGTCTTGTCCTGTCTTTACATCTTCCATTATTTCTGTCTGCAGCTTCCCCCTTCCCTCACCTCTTGTTGTATGTGTGTTTCTTGGGAGGGAAATCAAATGGATTGTATTACTCTCTGCCTCTAGCCAATTCTTAATTGACCTAATTGCTACTGAAGAGTATGGAAAGTTTGAAAGCAATCGTGAAGAAAAGAGGGGAAAGAAAAAACATTCTTCTGAGGCTGAGGTGTCTCGTGGGGAGAACCTGCCGGATAAAACAAATGGGATAACAATGCAGCTTGCGTATTTTACTTCTGCTAGTGTTGCTGTTTTCTTTTGAGTGATTATAAGACGTGCTTATTTGGGGACTTTTCTCCTTAGATGGCAGACATAAAAGCAGTCATCACACCTAGAGAAGAGAAGCCCTGATCTTGAGAAAGCCAGACTTGCCCCTGCACTGAAAGGGAGATCTGGACACATCCTTGCAGTAATTTTTCCTGGTTCTGACAACAAAATTATTTCTTTGGCTATAGTCTTGTTTTTCCTTGCAGGAGGTGCATTGGTGGGTTTTTTGACTCAACACACTTAATAAAACTTGCTTTTCAACATTTCTTTAGGCAACAGTGTCTTGGAATATTGCAGCAGCCAGAGTTCACATCTCCAAGGCTAGGTTTACTTATACTCCTACCTGGAAAGAAGAAAACCTGTGATAGCTTCCGCAGTACATATTTCACTTCACTGAGAATGAAATTTTAAAATTGACTTGCCTTTGAAATTGAAGCTGGCAGAGGTGGTGGAACAAAGATTGTGTTGGAAGAGACAAGGGAGAAGTGAATCAGGCAGCACTGCTAGCACAATGTTTACAAGGTTAGTAGTGACTCGAAATGAAGAAAACCAACCTGAGAGTTAACTAGGTTTAGGTATTAATCAGGAATGTATCTTGCTGGTAAGAGACTAGTAGGTCAAAATTATAATAAAAACTAGATTTTTCTCAATGCTTAGGACAAGTGTTTTCCAGCACTTCACTCTTTCAAATGTGATCGTGTTAAAATCAATATAGAATACTTGGACAATGCGAGAAGAAGAAGAATTTTCTTACAGTTGCACATAGATACTTATTTAGGACTTTTCAGGATAAAAAAAAGGAAATTATTATTAAAAAAGCAGGGGGGAAATGATTGAAAGTTGTGGACATTTGAAGAATCCACAGCTGGTAATTTATTCCATTACACCGTTGGCAGTGTATATAAAGAAAAAGAAAAAACCAATCTGGATGTAATGATATCTCTGTGCAGCCATTATAAGGATGGAGACTACAAGTAGTATTAGCAATTTGCTACCAGACATGTGGTGAGCAAATTAAGCCTTAGTTCATCCTTGTAATCTTCAGTTTGCTGTCATTCTATGGCTACTGCAATTTGGGGTTACTGGTGGAATATAAAGTTGCTTTAGTCTATTAATTTTCTGTTTAAATAATATGGTCTTGATGCACCTCTGCGGAAGCTTGTAAGTAGACTGGCCAATGTTTGTTAAATATATAAGAAATCAAGATAAAAAAATGGACTGTACTTTTTAATGTCCTGTTTGTGAGGGTGAATCCGGGCAGGCAGACAACCAGGAGGGAAAACTGTTTACTCCTACTAGAAAAAGTGAAACTGCTGGGTTTTGTTTAGTACACAGAGCGTTTTATGTTAAGAGTATCAGATGTCTGTGGTATAATCAGCTGTTCTTCCCCATGTTCCCCATGCAATACCTCCACAAGAACAAAACACTCAAACTCTAAGTTCCCTGCAAGGTGAAATTTATTTGAGGTTATTTCATATTTGATTAGGATGCAAGCTTTTTTTTTTTTTAATCTTAAGGAGACAAAAGCTTTGTATTTATAAGAATCTGCTTTTTAAAAGCTGTCTTTTTTTTAACCAAGATACCCTAGATAAGACTGTAATTGTTGCAGGGGAAACAATACTGTGCTCTGGAGGTTTGTCTGACTGATAGATGTGGCTAGAAATGAGCCTGTAGCACTCTGGGAACTGTAAGGCACAGGAGAAAGCTGTAACAAGGCACTCGTGCATGCTGGAGACTCTAATTATTCTGTCTGAATGCAACTAAAGGATTTGATTAGTATATAGGAGGTAGCATAGCAGTGGAGTCTGCCTGATGACTCTTGATTTTTAATAAGCCCAGAATAATGAATTGTCTTCAGGAAAATATTATCATAAATTTATTTCCTGTGAAGAATTAAGGAATTAAGACAGTGTGACCCTGGGGCTTTCATTTTAACTTGTTTTAACTCCCTCGAGCCAGAGTCTCTTCTGACTCTTGGTATCTATGGTTTTTGTTGGTTTTTTTTTGTTTGTTTGGAGTGGGGTTTTTTGGGTTTTTGTTTGTTTGGTTGTTTTTTTCTTTTTAAGTTTCTTTGCTGTCATTATCAAGACTACTCAATATTTTCACAGATACTCCTCAATTAGCCTTTTTTATGTCAGTTTTGCCTGTGGAGCTTTTCTACTGCTGATGCAAAAGTGTACATTCATGTCTTGTGAAGAACCATCTCCACCTCACGCCCTGCCTCTCTTTGGAAAGAAACACTGCTGCTTTTTCTGGGAAAGTGCCTCCTCCTTTCCCAGGGAGTGAGAGTACAGTTTTGGTTTTGCATTGGTTCAGCCTCATCCCAAGGGTGTGTGGCTGCTGGAAGAGAGGAGGAGCTGGTCTGCCTTGACTTTTAATGTCCACAGCAGTGGGAACTGGTAGTCCCTTGGGACTGTTGCAGTTTGGGTGTCATGGGAAGTACCGGCTCCTTTGAAGGCAGTTAAGAGTTTTGTCCTTGAAATCTGATTTCTGGTGGAAACACTGTCATGCTCTGCCAGAAGAGCCCAGGGAAGGCTCTGGCACTCCCTAGATCAGCTCTCAACACCAACAAGACAAGGCTGTGTGAAGACACTTGCACGAAGATAAAAATAAAAATTGGGGTACACAGTAGGAGTCGGAAATTGTCCAGGAACAAAATCCCTGCCTGTTTGGTTGTGAGAGCAATAGCCACAGGGAAAAATCATTGGGAAGGTGAAATGTCTTGAGATCGTTCAGGGTTTTCTGAAGTCTTCATTCAAACTCCAGGAGAAAAAGAATATAATCTGTTTCTAAGTTTGCAGAGCATAGAGTAAGATGTAGTGTGACTCCTGCACTGGGTTGGAGATGCCATGAGACAAAAACCCTGGGGATGCGGTGGAGGTTTTTAGGAACTGGTTGGACAAGCGCCTACCGGGACCATCATCAGCATCCTGCCCGGGGCAAGCAGAAAGACGAGATGACCTCTTATGATTCCTCAGAGCCAGAGAGACGAGATGACCTCTTGTGATCCCTCCCAGCCTGTTACTGCGTCTTCCTAGAACGGGTGGACACAGGACGGGAGGGAACGCTGTGTGTTGTGGCAGTGGGGAATGCAGGAGTGACTCGGAGTCAGCTCCTTTTCCCTGCACGTTTAGGTGCTCCATCACCCCGTGCAGGATCTGGCAGTCCCATCCTGCAGCTATAGGTCCTCTCAGAGGCTTCCTTAAAGACTCTGGGACCCCCTGAGCTCCCTGCTGTGGGGGAATGAAGCACGAGATACATCGTTCACATTGCTGGTGAAAAACATGGGCTAGAAATCCTGCAAATACAATATGTCCAGCAGCTTCCCTCCCTTCCAGAGTGAAGGGAGCTATAGGGGGAAGAAGCGTCTTCTAACTATTGTACCCCATTTGCGGTTGTTTTGGGCACTCCAGTTGAACAGGACTGGTGAAAAGGCTGTGCTGGTGAATAGGCTCTCAGCAGTGATGGGGCTGGGAAGATGCATGTGCTCTCTTACTGCTCTGCAGAGACTTAGTCCAGCTCCTTCATGTCTCTGTATCGGGTTTTGTTATTGTGGTCCTTATAAAGTACAGGAAGGAATGTACTTTAAAAATATTTATATTTTCGGGCAAGTAAAGTGAAGTTATTTGTGTGCAAAAAGGCTGGCTTGCCACTCCATGTGTTTATTTTAAATTTTTGCCATTTGCTATTTTTTGGCATTCATGGACTGTTATGCCAAAGAGTCACTCCTCTGAGGAAACAACTCACAGACACCCTCACAGTAGAAAACTGCTCCTCTGGACTATTCAGAGGCTGATATTTAGAGAAACTTGTGGAACACAGGATCAATTTGTGAAACAATTCACTGAAATAATCCCCATGAAAGATGCTGACTACCAAGTCATTTTTCATGGCTGTCTTGATGCACCTGTTTTAGTTTGCTAAGCACTTGTTAACCTGAAAAATCTCCCCCCCCCCCCCCCCCCCCTACTTATGACAGAAAGGAATCTGTGTGGTGTTACTCTATCTGTGGCTGGTCTTTCGACCTACCTAGTTTCTGCTGACAGTAACAGCAGGGTGCCCATTGCCTATAAATGCATAAAATTTTTGTTCTTCTAAGACCCATTTTTTTCTATTGTCTTTTCTTCAGGAAACAGTCACAAGACAACCCAACTGAAAACACAAGGTAATAATTTCTCAGGAGGCTTCCTGTCAGCTTGGCCAGCCAGGTAGCTGTATGCCATCTCTGGCTTTTAGTATTGCTTCTCTTTTTTACTTGCTTTCCTAGACAGCAATGTGATATGATGTGACCTCTTAAAGGAGTCACAGCCTGCTAAATCTTATCTTATCCCTTGGGGAATAGCGTTTTACTTTCCCAAGGGCTCTAGATGTACTTGTGTGTCAGTGTGAAGTTGAATATTGACTAATATAAATTTTCTTGTTAAAGGATGGCATTATTAGTAGTTGGCACGCTCACTTTCAATCCAAACAAGAAAAAAATAAGCAATAGCCAGAGGAAAATTTGGTTTATTTTCTTGTGGCGGATTTGTAAAATCACCAACTCTGGTTGGGCATAGAGGATTTTTGTGACCTGCATATGGGAATACATGATCGTGCTCCTCTGAGCTCACTGAATTGCCAGTTGGTGTTGGTGTTACCAACAGCTACAGTCAATAGCAAAACTCTCCTGACAGCAGTTCCCTGCTTGCTTCTGGAGATAAGACAGTTTCTTAAGGCTGAGATGCACCACATGAGAACAGGGACGGCTTGGGCCACTTGTGTCCTGTGAAGAAGATGCTGCATTTCCAGAGAGAGATAGTTTAAGTAGCATTTGTACAATACATACTAATTAACTGCCCTAGAAAGACAAGTTATGACACAGGCCCATTCGCCGCTGCCAGCCAGAGCAGCAGGAGATGTCCAAGGAGTCCCTCTCAGCACCGTGCTGCTGCTGCACGATCCTCATGGCCCCCGGCTCGTGGCGGATGCACAGGGACGTTCCTCTGCATGAGACTTGGCCCTCCGCTTCCAGGCAGGCCTCTGCCCATCAGGACTGCCCCCTCGGGCTCTCAGATGCGTTTTGTTGCTTCCAGGCTTTCTTTACTTTCCCCTGTTTCTCTTGGCAGCACACAGATGCATGCAATTGTGTTTCAGCCCACTCTATACCCCTTGTATTTGCAGTTGTTTCCCAGAAAAAGACCTAAATCTTTGGTTTGAAGGCTTTTGTTCCTTAGGCTCCAGTGGTCAGTGATTTGAGCAGTGGATTCCCTTGTTTAAACTACCCTGTTGCACAAAGGAGCTTGTTTTCCCTAAACGGATGGAGGAAGGATGATTAAGGCCTCTCTGCTCTCACAAGGTCTTTCTGTTCTTACGGACAGAAGAAGGCTTGGAGGTAGTTACATTCTATTGCAGTCCAAGTATAATTAGATTCTCCAAATAATCTTGAATGAAATGCTAGATTAATTCTCACTGCTGTATTTTGTCTGATGGGTCAAGTATTTATTTAATATTCCTTTTTAAATAAATGAAGAAGTTCCATGTATCAAAGACCTGAGATTCTTTTTTTCATGAATGAAAAGTCCTGAATATGGTGATGAAACATGTCTTCTCTCATAAATGTTGTTACTACTGCATATGGAGGTTCAAGAACAGGGTATGTATTTTTGATGAGTGGTGATGACTGGGTTTAGATTTGGATGAAGTTTGCTGAATATACAAATATTAAGGTATGGGCTTTTTCCAGTGAACTTTCTGCTGTTCTGTTAAAACTGCATTGATTACTGGTGTTCTGTAAAAGCCGTCGCTTTTCTTGACCACTAAGTAGTAGACATTGGCTAGTTTTATTCAATCTAAGTTCTATGTTTGTACATGCATAGACGATATTGCCAAATCACCACCATGATGGTAAAAAAATGTAAAGATTAAAATCTTTGCTTCAGTTGTTGCAAGGCATTTTCCTACCTCTGGAAAACCGTCACTGGACAGAGCTGTGCGTACCAGTGCTTTAGCTTAAAAGCAATCACTGCATCTCACAGAATCATTGGCAAGGCAAGGGCACCTCATATGAAAAGTGATTGTACAATTAAATGAGGATTTTCCCTGAGATTTACTGAGATTTTACTACTACCATATTGGTTACCACTAATTATAGTTTACACTGCGTCGTTGCAGGATTTTTTTAAAATACTTAAATCTGTTTGCGAGTATGTTTTACTTGTCATGCTTTTAAGAGAGATCAGACAGGAGGTAGCTGTTACCTCTATTGCAGCCTTTTGAAGTTTCGTAGGATAAACTTTGTTGAATAACCCATAACATAAATTTACTATAGACTAATTGGTGTCTCTCAGTTTGTTCCTAACAGAGTCTGTCTTGACAACAACATAGCAGTCTGTCTTTGTATTTCAAATCCTTGCTGCTCCTCCATATTGGAATTTATATTGCATGTGAAAATTCACTAACTGGAACCAGATAGTTTTCCTCATTGAAAGTACCTACCAGCCTCCAGTGGGGTAGGTAGCATTGCAGTCAGGCTGCTGGCACCTCGTGCAGGACCTGGGAGCATGTTGGGCTGCATTTGGGTTCCCTGGTAGCTGGGATCAGGGCTGCAAATGTCCCATGCTTGGATTTCTCCCTGCAGCCCGAGTGCTGACTCCCACATCTTTCTTTTCTTTTACAGAAATCACTTTTGTTGCTGAGTGCTTGGGACCTGGTGTCATGCATACTGTTAGCGACTATTTCTGTTGCCCATCATGATGGGACAGCATTTATACTGCAGGGGGTGTTTTTTGGTTTGGAAACAAGTGTGTTCAAATAAAGAAGTCACACTTTTTCCTTTTTTTTTTTTAAATCTGGAAAAGGCAGCTGTCACACTCTCACACCCACCCCCGCAATGCTGCTCACAGGCCCCTGGAACGTGCGGCGTTGAGGCAGGGCGAGTGATCCTCTCTGCTGCCAGCACCTCTCTGCTCCCAGTGCTCGAGGTGGCCCTTTTGGTAGTACTCCACTTCTGCAAGTCTTGATGGATGGTCTGTGTGGCTTTCCTGAACGTTGCTCAATTTAAAGCATGTCTTCAGGGTCTTTTTCCTGAGGGAGTGTCACCTTTAGGAGATGCTGCCATGGGAAGTTTCCACCCGCCAATGCTTTATGGAGGGACAGGGCAGGGTAGCTCAGCTGTGCAGCAGCAGCAGCGCACGCAGAGACCACAGAAGAGACACTCTTTCCTTCTGTTTAGAGGCTGAAGTCTTTAATGGCGTGGGGTGATACAGTTAACGTGTGGTCTAAGCTCAAATCTTCCTAGGGTGAGGATCTTTCTGCCTGCTGAAGATTTGCTGCAATAAGTTTTGCCTGTCCTGTTTTGCCGCTGATGTGGCAGAATCTATAGTGTGTTGAGTAACAGGGGCTGTTTCCTCACCTCTACCCAGGTTCTGATCTGATGGTATCAAGCCAGGGAAAAATTAACACTAATAGGTACGATTTTTTCCCAGAGTCAGAAGGTTATGTTACTTAACAGTTTTGCCTCACTGGCTCAACATCTGTCTGCGTGAACAATTTAAAGAATAGTAGCCTGGTTTCTGGATACTACCTTTGCAATGGTCTCTGCAGTCTGAAGGGAGGCTATCAGCCACCACCTTCAGGTGTGCCAAATACTGATTTCACCTTGCTTTTCCTAGGAGATGTCGATATCTGAGGCTCTGAGAAGCTTAATTGAAAAGGAAGTCATTGGGCTGAGTTCTTGCGGTACGTGCGGTATGTGCAAAACTGGTGATACTGAATATTTCACTTGACTAGATCAGCAATATGAAATTTCTACAGTAGCAGCAGAACCTGCAGCAAATTTCTGTAATTGAGGGCCTATACATTATTGTCTCTGGCTAAAACAACATTTTAGAAAAAATAAAAAGTTATAAAATAGGAGCAATATACATATGAAATATGAAATCCTTGTGGTACTGTTATTAGGAACTGGGTGCCAAAGAAATAGAGCAAACGGAAGTCATTGGTGCAAATGCATAAAGCAATGATGTCACTATTCTGGTGGCCAGTATCCAAAATACGTTGTTCTGGACCAGTTCAATCCTCTACATGCCAAAAGAAGACATATTAGGGTTTCACACTTAGTGTGGTGCAGTTGTGAAAGTGATTCAGGAATTGCTCTGCAGGAGAGAAGGCAAACTGCATGTTAAATGTCAGCTCTGCTTCAAATGAAGTTTTAGGCCAGGGTAAGCATGAAGTGACATACCATGTAATACATTTTGGCAAGATACTTGTCCTTTACTAAACCAAGGTCTTTTTGCAATTGAAATAAATTGCACATATAAAACCAAACAAGCCAGTTCTGATCTGGGCACATGCTGAATGCTTTCTGTCAGGTGCTCAGTACCTTCCCCTTCATCACCTTGGAGCACCTTCTAATGCCAGGCTCTAATTGGTATCAAACCAGGATGAAACGTGGCTTTAGAGAAAGTGTAAGCCAGGAAATAGTTCTTCAATAACCGTACCTTTCTCAGTAAATGCTAGGCATGCAAAAAACAAGCTTCCCTTCAAAAGTCTTAAGACAGGCATTTCCAGTCACAGATCATTTCATAGAATCATAGAATCTTGTTGGTTGGAAAAGACCTTTAAGATCATCAAGTCCAGCCATTAACCTAGCACTGCCAAGTCCAACCACTAAACCATGTCCCTAAGCACCACATCTATGCGTCTTTCGAATACCTCCAGGGATGGTGACTCAACCGCTTCTGAAAAGCTAGGCCTGTATATATTTATGTGTGTATATTCATATGCAGATACTTCTTATACACACACACGCACTCTCACACATGTATTTAAAAATGTATATTTATATCACATGGCATTTATTTCACAACAACTTCCAAATGCAATATTTTCCCACCTTTTGCCAGTTTCCCTCTTCCATACTGTTCCCCTGTCCCTGGCTGCCTCAGCACCTATCCAAACATGTCTGGCATGTACTTCACCTTGGGATTTTCTGGACTGAGGTTCAGTCCTGGTTTGTAGGCTCACTTCCTACCCTTTCAAATCTTTACTGATGACTCGTGTCAGGTCTGTGACCTGTTGTTACCTTCTGAGCTGCTTACTTCTGGAAGAAAGGGATTTTGTGTACTCTGCTTGATCATCCTTGGGCTAGTGAAGACAGTATATCTGCACTAAGGAATTTGGGGTGTTGTGATGGTGAATGTAAATTGCGGTTGTCTTTGGCTTAAAATGAGCGTAACTGGTGAGAATGTCTCTTTTTTTTTTTTTTTTTTTTAAATTTTATTATTCCAGTAGTCAGGGAGTCTCAGGAGTCACAGACCCATGTTATTAATTCATACATGGAAGCAACAGTGAAAGCTTTTGCTCTCCCCTTCCTCCCTGTTGAACTCTGTTTCAGGCTTGTGAAGTTGCATCTCCTGAGTGGACTTTGTTGCCTTTGCTCCGAAGAAAGACTGAGCAACAACAATTAAATTTTGCTTGGTTTGATCTTCAAACCGTGAACTGACCATGGTTCACTTGACATTCCTTGCAATGCTTTAGGGACTCTTTAGACCTTCAAGCTAGTAATGCAGTTGACATGAGCTTGGGGCCTCGTTTTCTGATGTGAGGAGTACTCACCTCCAAGTTGAGCAGAGCACTTGTGTACCTATCCTATTTTAAGATTACAAATAGTTCTACTACAGTTGGTGGGACTATTGGCAGGCAATAAGCTACAGGCGCACTGCAGGTTTAAACCCTTTGTGTGATTTGGAGACTACTGTTTCCTGTAGCTTAATAAACATTTTAATTTTGGACTGATTTTAGCAGGGTTTGGGGGTTTTTTGACCATTTTCATAATATCTTCTTGCAGCAGAAAAAAAAGTAGTTTCATCAGTTACAACTATTAGTAGTGTAGTCAATATTTGCAAACTAATACTAGACAGTTATTATTCCAGAAGGTGTTTGCATACTTAATAGGTCATGAAGAGGAAAAGAACACAAAAGAAACCCTATCCAGCTTGCCTTTTCTTGTGTTGTAGTGATTGAAAATCCTTCTGGCTGTTAATTGTCTTTATTTTAATCCAACACATGGAGAGATGAAGGTATGAACAGAAGGCCACCCATCCAAGATAGAGGCACAGCCATTCACTGTGGGCTCTGTCAAAGAAGAAACTGCTACAGCACACAGTGGCAAGGCAAACAATTACCCCCTTTTTGTTTATATACCAGAAATGTCAGTTTAAAGGGCTAAACGAGTGATAATGATTCTGCTTGAACACCCACACATTGGCATGACCACTCTGAGGCAAGTCGGGGTGGAAAGGGAAAGAATTCATTGCTTTTGAGGACAAAAGTGCTACAGATGAGTTAAACTGTCAGCTCCAGATTTTGTGCATTTTTATTTAAGGATTTTTGAAGAAAGGAACATGAATTGAGGGTGTAGAAATGTGTCCCATTGGTCTTTATTTAATTTATTTCATGCCCCCCCATTTCATAGCGGCCAAAAAGAAAGCTGGAGAAGGACTGTTTACAAGGGTATGTAGTGACAGGACAAGGGGTAATGGGTTTAAGCTGAAGGAGGGTCAATTTAGATTAGATGTTAGGAAGAAATTCTTCACTGTGAGGGTGGTGAGGCACTGGAACAGGTTGCCCAGAGAAGTTGTGGATGCCCCATCCCTGGAAGTGTTCAAGGCCAGGCTGGATGGGGCTTTGGGCAATGTGGTCTAGTGGAGGGTGTCCCTGCCCATGGCAGGGGGAGTTGGAACTAGATGGTCTTTGAGGTCCCTTCCAACCCAAACCATTCTATGATTCTATGAATTTTCTTTTTGTTTAGAGAGACGTGTGCTTTTATTTCTTTGAGGCAATTCTGAAGACTATGCCTCTAGTTTTGGGGTGGTCTAAATATCATAGTAAAACATATAAAGTTGTGTACTCAGGAGCGCCTGAAGCCAGTTGTCAAAATCTACTTTCTAATTACAGACCATATACCATGTTCATCATGAAGATCATACTAAAGTTCTCAATTCTCCATTCCCTTTCTGTTTAAAATATTAGAGGGTGCTTGAATGAAACACTCTTGCGCATTTTCATTCACGTTGCCGTGAATTGAGTGGTAATGATCTTAGCTGTAAAATAAAAGATTACAGTCCATACATGGTTACTTGTTATTTTGATAGTCAGGTCACCAAAATACAAAAATTTAACAAAGTATTTAAGAAACCTATGGCTTCTTTTATAAAAGTGAAAAATGTGTGCAATATTCTTGTTTTCTATTTGGTGTATGAGAACTAGGAGTGGACAGCTGTTGTATTGTATTCAGTGGTAATACTGGTAGGTGAGATCCCATTTTGTGTCTCAGCTAGAGTGAAAAAAAAATAAAACTATATTGGAAACCAGTTTTTTCCTTGTCAGAAAAGCTGAGATTTTATGTGGAAACAGTTTGCCTTTGGAAAAATTTGCTGTGACAAGAACTTTGATCCTGCTTCATGGAAAAAAATAATCTCAGGAAAGCCTTGTAAGTTAGGAGCGTTAATTCCTTTTTATAGGCTGAGACTACTAACTTTTATACTGAGCACTTCTTCACCAAAATCTTGCAGCACTTCATTTTTCTAAGTCAACAGAGACTGTGAAAGGTCTCTGGAAAATTGTGTAATGATTTAGATGAAAAGTCTGTTTTGTCTCATCCAGCAGGAAGTATGCTTATCAATGTGGCTGTTAAATGGCGAATTTTCTAGGGAGCACTACATGTACAAGTTGATGATCTTGATCCATAAAAGTGGGCTCTTAGACATGACTCATAAACCTGTCTGTGATTCTAATGTGCTTTTCAGTTTTCAATAAATGAGTTGTCCAATGAGTTAAATAGGCCCCCTCATGCTTTTATCTATATCCAATGTAGGGTGTTAATCCTGTGATAGGTAGTTACATTGCACATGGTGGACAACAGGTCAGTCCTACAGTGGCTGGTTCAGGAGTAAATGTTATAGGAGCAGATACTAAATACAAAGATTATGTTTATTAATATGAATACTTATCTTCCACTTTTTTAGTTCTTTGGTTTTCTGGGAAAATTACCACAATGTTATCAAAAATAATTTCCCCCATGTGCATGTACTGTGTTGATTAACAGGTTTAATGACTTTCAGTGTTTTTATAGCCTTCTAAAGTCTTATCTGTCTTCCTGGCTTTTGTGCTTTTTCTAGTCATTTAGAAAATCCCGAAAGGAAGACAAAACAAGGGCTTTTGAGACACTGAAGTGAGACAGCTGATTAGACCTAAGGAAGCTTCAAAGTAGATAAGCAGACTAGGTCAGATATGTAGTAAGGACAAAGATTAAATAATTTAAAAGGATCATTCATTCAGGGGTACAAAGCATTTGATTGGAAGATTTATGAAACTTAAAAAAGCATGCTCAGAAACATTTGGATTAATAAATAACATGGCTGAAATGCCTGGATGTCTTCAGTTTATAGTTTGCTCTTGAAAAATTGAGAGTTCACTGAACTATGAAGTTCTGAAAAGAGTTTTTGTTTATCTTCTGCCATCCCTTTCCTTTCTGTGTGTAGGATTTTGTTTTGTTTTTGAATAACCAAAGCAATATTTTTGTTTTCAGATTAGTGAGCTGCAAAGAATGAGAGATGATGATGTTTTTTTCCACAGTTTGCACACGCTTTTCAGCAGTAGATCTGTACTTGTCCACATCAATAATATAGTGAGTTTGTGGGGTTTTTTCCTCCTCAAACCACATCTCCAGTTGTTTACCCATTGTGGTTAGGCTTCAATCACATTTTTCAAATGTTATTGCTGATGTTTTGCCTCTCATCCCTGCCTTAATGGCAGTGAGTGCAGAAAGTGCCAAGCAACTTCCTCTGCAAATCTGTCTTTTCTGAGTCTATCAAGCAGTAAGATGAGCATTGTCTTATTTCACAAGTTGCATTTCAAAATGCACATCAACAGGATTTTGCATAAGGACTTTCCTTTGAATTTAAGGAGCAAGTAGCAGGTACAATTTCACCCCATTGGCAGAGGTAGATGCTCTACATAATAAAAGATTTTTGCAATTCTTTAAAAAAATAAAGTTTTGAATAGAAACTAGATAATCTAATTTTTAAAGGCATTTTAATTTAGCAAATGTGATTCCTTCCATTCCCTCATCAGCCCATAATAATTTAGGT
Source organism: Grus americana (assembly GCF_028858705.1). NCBI lineage: Eukaryota > Metazoa > Chordata > Aves > Gruiformes > Gruidae > Grus > Grus americana. The sequence continues at coordinate 21,179,767 of NC_072891.1, forward strand.
AGATGGATATTTCTTACTACAAGCTGATCTCCTTACCTGTTGTGTTCCCCACAAAGGTCCTAAAACCAGACAGCAGGTAAATGCATTAAATTCCAGAAATGACTCAACTATCTGAAACTGGAAGGAAAACATGTGCTGCCACCAGTGACCTTTATTAGTCTACCAAGATGAATTGTGTATTTTTTCCCTTCCTCAATGACAAACACAATGTGAGTCATTAAATCTTCCATTGCAGACAGAATTGTTTTGTGGAGAGATACTTGCCATGGACAAGGTTTAACATATGTGTTTTTAAGGGAGTAAAGACCTACACTGAGAACTGTGTCTTTGAAAGGACAGCAATCCCACCTCTTCATAACTCACTGCACTTCCTTCAGTGATGTTAGATCTGTTCTGTCTTTATTTGAAAAAGATAATATCTCTAAGAAAGGTATTAGCTGTGCTTAATCACCACCTGCATGTTTTTTGATGAGGATTGCTCAGCACATAACATTATACCAAGCAAATTACGTTTATGTTAACTGCCACAGCATCAGCAACAAATGGGCAACACTTGCCTGACGATCTGTACATGTACACATTTGCACATCTGCATTTGAGCTGTTGACTCTGCACTTCTCTCATCATCAGCGAAGGAAAGCAAGTGCTCTAAGGTTATCATGACTCCCTAAAGCTGATGTCTACAACGGTATTTTTTTTTTTGTTTGCTCTAATAGTCAAGCATGACTAGTGCTTTAGCTGTCTAAACTATGGGGACATGAATCCCACTCTACATGTTACTATTACCCAGTATAATTACACTGGGAATTCTGGGGTGTTTCCACAGACTGCAGTTCACTGAAATACTTTTGCAGTGCTGCTATCATTTCACTACAAGAGAACCTTTTCATAGCTAAGGTTGCAGGAAAAATCATAGAATCACAGAATGCTTCGGGTTGGAAGGGACCTCAAAGACCATCTAGTTCCAACCCCCCTGCCATGGGCAGGGACACCCTCCTCTGGACCACGTTGCCCAAAGCCTCATCCAACCTGGCCTTGAACACTTCCAGGGATGGGGCCTCCACAACCTCTCTGGGAAACCTGTTCCAGTGCCTCGCCACTCTCACAGTAAAGAATTTCTTCCTAATGTCTAATCTAAATCTACTCTCCTTCAGTTTAAAGACATTATATATAAATACAATTAATATAAATATATACATAAATATAATTATATACATGATCTTCTCTGTCTGAGTCAGATTACTGGATATTGTGTGTAACCTGAGTGAGACCTGACTCTAGGCATAGGCGAAGCAGGCGCTTACAGGCAGCAGTGCTGAGCCATGATTGTTCACATTGATTTATGCAAGCCAGAGAGAAGTGTAGGGGAGCAGGCATGGTTCTGGAGATGGGGCACAGCAGGCCCTCCGACCCCTTCACCACAGGGTTTCCCCATGCTCTCCTTCTCACCCCGTCGCTCCTGTCCCCTACCCTGCTCCTGAAGCCAAGCTCTTGCCTCATAACTGGGGCAGATAAACAGAGTTTTACTGACAGCAAGCACCTGAGTATGTGATTTGAGATGTGATTGAGAAACAGCATTTAAACTATTTCCTTCCTGGTACTATTTCTTAATATTTTTCTGTTTTCCAGTATGTATGTACTAATTTGCAAAGCCTGGGATGTAGGACATTTCTCTTGTAAATCTAGGGCGGCCTTTTTTGTTACTGTTCCTTTAAGGGATGTTGATGCTCTGATTCACTTTGTAACGAGCATAGTTGAATGATAATGTGCATAACCGTTTTCAGGTAACTATCCAGACATATTTCAAATGCTCTTCAGTACCTTTTCAGCAGATAGGAGTTGTACGATGGTGGAAAGCAGGACAAATGAGCTTCCTCGTTTCCTCTGCAAATGAGTCAGAGGTTCTGTAAGCTGGCAGGCCTCCTCCTGCTGATAAAAGTGAGGCCATTCAAGCCTGGAAAGGGAGGAACGGTGCTTGATTTACAGCACCATTTCTCTGTCTGAGCTTGGGTTTTTATTCACTTGTTTTTAAGTCGAAGGAACTCCTAGCCTTAAAGAAGTCCAAGGACTCTTTTTATATAGTGTTGTCCTTGTGTTGTTTCTGACAGATAACCAAGAATGATGTTACTGGTTTTTAATTATTTCTTATACTTAGTCCCCCTCATTTTATTTTCTTGCCAGTGTGTGTGCATTTCTGAGGGAGATTTGTTGCAGGATTCCTTGCTGTCTTGCAAACAAACCAGATGTAGTCCAGGGATCACTGCTAGAGAGATGCTGGTGTGAATGATCATGCATGGGACTTTTTGCAGCAGTCTGGGATGAATGAATATCAGTCAGTGGGTTGCAATGTATTTACACAGTGTATCTGCACTACTGGTGTGGCTGTGAATAGCTTTGGGGTGAGAAGCGGGAAGACAGCCTGATTTACAGTAAATTGTTCATTGTGTTCTTCCTACACTTCCCAGCCCAGAAACAGCTATGTGCATACCATTTCTTCCCCATTTCTTTCTCTTTCTTTCTTTCTTTCTTTCTTTCTTTCTTTCTTTCTTTCTTTTGCTCTTTCTCTCTTTCACTCTCTCTCTCTTTCTCTCCTTTTCTCTCTCTCTCTTTCTCTCTCTCTTTCTCTCTCTTATGATAACTTGGCTTCTCTTTTATGATCTGTCTTCAGCTTGTAATTTCATACATACGTGGTCAGAAATATTTTATAGCTCGCTAGAAGGAGGGAACTCATTGTGGAGTGTGTTGGGAGGAGGGAGGGGGACAAAGGGACAAAGAAGAAAGAGGTATTGGAATCTTACCTGTACAAGAAGCTCCAGCTTTCTAAGCTGCTATAGTGGAGACATAAGGAGAAACAGATTGTTGTTGCTTTTTGCCATCTGCTCAGTATGTCACAGATAGCTTTTATCAGCAGGGAGCTATTATCGCTAGTTAAAAAACATGCTCTCTTTAGATACTCTCTCTCTCAAAAAAAAGTAACAACAGAAAGATAATTTTCAGCACTTAGATACATTTCTATATTTTTCTCCTACTGGGCTGAATTTTTGTGCTTGCAAAAGAAGCTCTGTCCCATGCCACACTCTGGGTTGTTTGTGCGTGCCTGTGAGGTATGGTGAGACCTTCCTGGCAGAGCCCAGCCAGCCCACCCAGCCTGTGCAGAGCTTCTGCTGCTCTCTGCCAATGCTGCTTGTCTTCAGAAGTGTCTGCACTGGCCCGTAGTGTTGACACTATATAATTCTGTAGGACTTTGTTTTTATAGCACTCCACCAATCTCTAATTCATGAAGTGAGCTGTCCTGAGATCACCGTGCAGGCACATTTCTGATCCAACCCGTTCTGGAGCTGAAGTTACCAAAAGTGAAAGGCCAAGATTTATGCAAGTGAAATGCGCACAGATCAGTTCCCTATTCCCTATTCTTATCACAGCAGCTGCAGTGTTAACACCGGCTACTATGCATCTCTCCACAGGTACTTCTGTGCCATTTCCCATGAAATCTCCTCTTAACTCCCACCTGTCACAGCAATGCCTGTCTTCATTTTGGGGAACATGACGTACTTAGGTGCAGGCTTTCAGAAAGGCCGTGTATTCACTCCCTGGGACGCTAAACTGCACTTGAATGTAGCTCTTCCTCCTGCTACTCTACATTTTATCTCCCTGGGGCAGTACCCGGCAGCCGGGGTGTAAGGCAACCTCCTTACACCAGGCACTGACTCCATTTCACATGAAACTCTTTTTCCCTGCGCTAAAAAGTTTTCACTTTAAATTAAACATCTTATTTTCATCTTTGCACATCTTATTTCAGATGCAGTGCCCCACCCGAATTTTTAACTGAATCCCCATATAAATCTTCTACAGCTTTCTTCTTGCTTTCCACATATGTACACTAAACTAGGTATATGTGTATTTTAGCCTATGATGTACCTTTTAGCAGGTAGGTTCTCTAAAGCAGCTACTGTTTCTTTTCCAGTGTGGTAAGTCCTGGCCCTACCCCATCTGGGGAATTGTACAATTATAAGTAACATGTTTTAGAATGAAAATTATATTAATGATATAGAAAAAGAAGGAAAATCTGGTATTTGCTGAATTTTTGACTGGACGCTCCAGAGATTAATTAGTTTCAATACCAGTGACTTTCTATTGCAGGATGGGACCTTAGACCAAAAAAAAAAAAAAAAAAAAAAAAAAAAGAAAAAAAAAGTTCATTGCTCCTTGTCCTAAATATCAAGGCATGGAAATCAAAAAATGTTCCCTTTTTCTTTGTAAAAATCTTTTATTTAATGTCTTGTACTTATAGACCAGTCTTTCTTCAGCTCGTTTCTTTTGGGGTGCCTTACCTATTCTGGGCATGGCATTCCAGACAATACAGTGGAAAACTGTCTTCCTTTTTTTCCATCTCTTTATGGTATCTAGCTTTTAAAGAGTAGGAAACATGAGGGTTAATGATTTCTGTGCAAAAGATAGCTGAGGTGTAAGCAACAGTTCTTGGATGGATGGATGGATGGATGGATGAGGCAGTTTCTGTTGACATACTTCAGAACATAAAAAAGAGCATGAGAATGAAGAGATTAAAATGGCATTTAGTTGGGGGAAGGTGGAATAGGTGATGGATGAGTGATGGGACTAGGTAAAGAGAATTAAGGGCTAAGAGAAAGTCGGTATGGTTTTGTTTTTTGGCTTTTTGAGAGAACAGTGATATATGGTTTGATCTTACCTATGTGAACTGGGCCACTAGAGACCATTTATACTGTTTGTAAGTTTTTGGCTTTTAAAAAATGTTAACCGTCCCTCCCAAGTTTGAACATTCATCAAAGGAAGTTGCACCATGCAGCCAAAATTAATTTCTATACTAGTTGAAATCAGTTGGACAATTCAGTTCTCATAATAACATAGCTCCTGTCCCACTGGAACTGCTTTCCTTGCTAATGCAAACCATAATAAGTACTTTGCAGAGATTTATTTTTGATTGGTCTCCTCTATTCCAGGAATGTCAGCATTGTGGATTAGAGAAGACTTATGAAAACATGTATTTATTAGAAACATACTTCTCTGAGATAAGGTTTTTAGAGATTTAACCCCCAGTTATTTTTATGTTATGGAATTTTTTGTGTGGTTACTTATTACTAAATTTTTAAAAGAGCAACATTAATTGCCAAAGGTGACATGAATCTTAAGTATATTGACATTAAAATAATATGTTGCTGAGATCAGAAGTTTGTCTTTGTCCAATTTGCATGATATGTGTATTGGATTACCTGCAAGCTTCTTATTCAAGGTTTGTTATAAACATATCAATAGGATACTTTTGATTGTGAAATAGTATAAATGAATTGGTAAAGATCCTCTTTTGAAGGAAATTCCAGGGTAAGAAGTATATAATACAGTAAGGTAGAAGGCAAAAGTGTTCTGGTTTTGTTTCTTGATTTTGAGGCATTTCTGCAGAAGACCAGGACCAGAGTACAAACGAGATCAGCGTGCAGGTGGCTCTTTTATGGGCAGCATCTGGCACCAGAGTGCCAAGATGGAAGACAAGGATGGTTTTGGAAAAGAAATACCTTGGCCTTAGGCTGATGTGGGATGTCTAAGAAGTTTCCTCCTGTTTATCCAAAAAGTGATTCTGCCTGTGATGGATGTGCAAATGACTTTGGGTCAACTGATTTGGAGAACCTGGACTTGGCTTTCACAGGGCAGATTTGGTTAACAGTGTTATAGTCTTCTGTCAGCAAGTAGGTGGCTGTTATAAATACTGTCTTGTTCCTTTTCTGCTCATCTCAGCAGATGTCATTAATTTATAACATATGACTACCATAGTGGGAATGACACTGAAACAAAACTTTCTCATCGTGAATACGGTAATTTGATATTACAAAGCAAAATGTTGACCGTACTTTGACTAAATGATATACCAAGGCCTTTTGAATCATTCTATGACTCTCTCTATTTATTTTACTTTGCGAGCTGTAGTGGAAATAGCAAATGGCATATCTGGCTGTTCAGCTAAGCCAGGCATTTCTTGGTTGTATCACTGTTTGCTGTTTCTGGAGAACCTCTAACCTTGGCTGTCCAGTCTTTGTAATTTATTCTGATGTTTTCCTCGAGGGTGCTACCAACATGTGAGCTGTACTTTCCTTCCTTGTTTGTAGCTGCGAGTCCTGCAAGGCAGACAGAAATGAAAATTAAAATAGCACTCTGCCTTATATCAGTACTGTCTTTGCCAAACTCTGTTGTCCTATTGCACATAACCCTGCTGCTTCCCATCATCTGCTGATAAGAGCTGCAAGGAGGCTACTGTGGGTTTGGGCCATGCAAGAGAGTTTCTCCGTACAGTCTCTAAGAAAGAGCTGTTTTGCCTAAGTAGCACAATGTTTTCGTTTAGTTCTTGGAATCCTGTTTTCATATCCTATTAATAATCAGATTAAATACTATACTGCTGGTTTTAGAGGCCATCACACCCACACATGTTTAACTATTGTTTTGAGGATATTTGAGACACATGATTTTTTTTTTTTTTCATTGCATTACTGTATCTCCTCTCTCTCTGTTTACCTGTTTGTTTCCATTGACAGTTACTTTTTAAAGTTACGCTATCTCTCAATAGATGCCAGAGGAGGTCACACTGTGCAAAAGAAACTGAAATATGGCAGCATTTCCTCCTCCTATGAATGAGCAGCTATGATGAGAGCAGATCTCTATGCCACTCTTCCCCAATCATAGAATCATAGAATCATTTAGGTTGGAAAAAACTCTTGAGATCATCAAGTCCTACAAATGCTGAGACTTCTCCTGAGTCTCCAGGCTGGTTTGCAGCTGTGCCAGCAACCACAGTCGCAGTGCCACTAGGCAGCTGGAGCAGCGTTTCGGGGCTCACAGCTCAGGTCATTTTAGGACAGGCCTTTCAGGTCAATTGCACCAAGTGTTGGCAGTTTTTCTGCTAGCACAAAGAACATGTTTTTTCAATAAAGTATTTATAAGCCATACTAGATTTTTGTCTTCACATGAGACAGTAAAATATTAATCCTGCTCTGTGCTGTCAGAGTTGAATGCGGCTGTCAAAGTCTTTAGGGCAGAGCTGAGGAGAGGGCTGACGCAGAGCCCGCCTGTGCAACAGGGAGTCACCCTGCCCCGTGCTGGCCTGGCCCCAGCAAGAGCTTTCCAAACTCTCACCGATGCATCTTGCAGCCACTTAAGCTCCCTTTTGTGGCCGTATCCCTCTGAGGATGTGGATTGTTTTACTGCGCAGTTTGTCCTCATGTAGCTTTAGTAAAATTGCAGCTAATGTAAGTCTTCTTTCTAGCTGGCCTGATTCTGACATGCCATCACATCTTCTTATTCTGTCTAAACTGTAATGTTAAAATGCATGCAGAGCTGATGTTTACGGCAGCGTCCTTGTCTTTGGGTACTTTACATGAGTGATGCCAGGTGTCCCTTGCAGCTTCCAGCTTCCATCCTGCCCTGACATTATGTCTCTGCAGTGCTACATCTGAGTCTGTGTTTTATGCACCTCCTATAAAGGAGAAAAAAAAAGTCCATTAGCTTTTTTTTTTTCCTTATTTTTTTTTTTTTTTTTTTTCCTTTTGGCAAAGACCTGACAGAATTGCTACTCATCCTAAATACTGGAACTGTTTCAGGAATGGTAAGTGTTGCTTTTGGGCCCCAGGAGAAGAACTTTGTTCTTTTTAGAAGGATTTCTCAGGTTTGGAGAATGGAGATAATAAAGTGGGAAGAGGAATTAGTATCCATATAATATTAACACAAGTAAGTCTATATAAGCATCCAGTCTGCTCTACCAGATGTCATTATTCACACCATCATGTCTACCCAGATAAATCTTTGGTGGTTTCTCAGCATGTCTGGCAATCTTTGCTGTGCTGCCACTGTTTTCAGGTTTTAGTAATGCTATTCTGTAAAGCAGATTTTGAACTGTGAAAAGGGAGGACTTGCTCTCAGATACAGACCATAACGAATTTCTGACTGCTATTGTTGGTCTGACTGAGCTTTTGACTAGAGAATTTTAGGGAAGATATTTTTAAAATGCCTAAATAAGAAGCTTGTGAAGAGGGAGACTACAGAGAGTTGAAGGAGAGAACAAGAGGGATGGGTCAGAGGAAAATAATTTGAAGCAGAAATAATAGAGAGGATTTGCTAGGGGTTATGGAGAGGATACAAATAAATTTTCAAACAGTACCATGACAAAAACCTTCCAGATATTAAACAGTTTAACTTCAATGGACTGGTATGTACTTGAGGGAGCAGCAAAACCAGCAAGACCTTGCCAGATCCTAAAACTCATCGGAACAGATGTCCAAGTACAAGCCCCCATACCATGAAGCTGTGCCTGCCTCTTCTGTCCAGTGAGTGTGGACACCTGGAGAGGCTGGTGCTTCATGTTGGGGTGTCAGGGGCCAGTGACCCTCCATTCCCTGTCTTCAGGATGCTGCTCTGAAGGGTCCTGATGGGTCTATTTTGGCCTTTCTGTTTTGCAGGTTTTGTGGGTGTATTGCAGTAGTGATGTCCTCTGCCATAAATCCAGCTCAATGCTGCAACTAGGACCAGGCTTCTGGGAAGGCCCTGTTCCTGCTGAGGGGGACGTTTTCAGCAGCAACATTTCTTTGACCAGATTTTCAAAAGGATTTGGCATACAACATGCTTTTTGTCATTTGAAAACAGATCTCAGCTGTATGCGTTGAACCTGATTGAGAAGGAGACCCTGGGATCCTGTGTTGTCTTCTCTGTTTCACCTCTGCAAGCCACTGTCCCTCATGTCTCACTGTCTCTGTCTTCTTCACATTTTTCACCTCCTCATCAGTAGGTCTGTCTCTGCTTAAATACTAGCTTTCCTGACTTTCATCCTCCTTCTCCCCACACAGGTAGGAAGGGAGAGTTTTCTGTTGAATGTAAAAGCTGAGAAAATTATATCTGAATTAAGAAAAAACATAACCAAGAATTGTGGTTTGTGTGTGCAGGGGGCAGAAGAGAAGACACAAACTGCTATTATTATGCTCCTTCTTTTATTCTGATAATTACGGGAATAAACAGCCAAAAATAATTCTGGTGCAAGTTGTTGTGCTAGGGTCTATAGCTGCTCAACTGAGGCTATAAAAATCCCCTACTGAATTTTATGGTACCAGAATTTTATACAGTGACAGAGACTGTCTGAGCCTTCAGCCTTATGTCTCTGATGGATACAGGTCAGGAGGTCCATGCATAGCTGACATAACGAATCGGTTGCAAGGAGTTGCCCGGTGCCTCTTACCTTGGCACATGTGATTCTTCTGGCCTGAGCAGTACATGCATGACCCTTCCCAGCTGAAACCCAAGGAGTACCAAACCTGCAAAGGTCCAGAAATAAAAGTGATGTGGTCTGGAAGACTGACCCAAACTACCCTTACCTCAATCTCCTGCAATCTCACTGACTGTGGGTCAATAGGAGCTCCAGATGTTAACCCACAGCACATAGCCGCTGCTACTGTTTTAAAGTAATGTTACTCCCCATGTTCATTTAATTACTTTCTTGTTTTGTTTAAAGAATTGTCTTGGATTTTTCTTCAAGGTCATTCAGATATCTGTTGTTATCTGGTTTTGTATTTAAGTTTTTTTTCTATGGAGAAGGAGTCCACCTGAGTTTTATTTATGCCCTGATTAAAAAAAGCTGTTGAATTGATCATTCAACACTGATGATGAACACCATCAGGCTTTTGTTAATCCAAAATTTATATAGCAAAACCTGTTCTTCAAAATCGCGTGGACGTACATTTTAAGAGCTTTTATGAGTACATGGTGTGGTAGTGCCAGCCTCAGCATCCTGACCTTTGGGTGCTTCGTTAAAGCCCGAAGACTGTGGCCTGTTTTTTGGCAGCGCTGTGCCTTGGGCCATATGGTGGGTGTGAAGGCCCATGCTGCTGGTCCAGGACACCTCAGCACTGTGGTGGATGAATGCAGTCCCTCTTCAAAAGCACTGCCAGTGACACAGTTCAGATGACAGCCTAAGGAGCTGCTTTCTGCATAAATTAAGCTGTGATCCTTAACCTTTCCTGGTTTTGGCCTCTTTCCCAAACCCGTATGCCCTTCTTTGCAGCACCTCAGGGGTTAGTTGCTTTCCTTGTGCTTTCTTCTTAGACTTTCTTACACCTTTCCCTAATCACATTTTGCTCCCAGGAGTCTTCCTGACTGCAACAACTGTGAGAACATTAAGCAGCTGCTTGACCAAGCAGGCATTTGTTTACATTAATCTGTTTGTAGTTGTTCCTCATTAGGTGATGGTTAATGATGTTACACATACATAGGACCTGAATTTGCAAAGACACTCCTTTCGGTTCTGATATTGCTACTCTGCAACTCCTGGATGAAATCTACTGAAAAAGACCTCCATACCAGTGAGAGGCAGCATCTTGTGATTCCTTCACGAGAGACTTTAAGAAAATGTTAATTTTCTAAATTAATTTTAGATCATTTTTTTCACTTCCCTCATTTACTCTGCTAAAATTTTCCTTTGAACTTGGGAATGCTTGCAAGCTTATATTTCCTGGACATGCCTTCCTGATGGTACCTCTGCCTACAGATCATAGTATGAAGCTTCAATAGCTCTTCCTTTAATGGGACACAAACAGATTTAGTGTGATGGGAGTGTTGAGACATGTCCAGAGAGTTCAGGAGCAGAAGCTGGAAAATGAGTGTCATGGAGTGTGGCAGTATGTCTCACCTCTGGACACTGATAGCGGCATGTTCATCCTGTTTCTTCAGACCCCATGAAACATTTGATACTTTTTCCCATGCTCAGACACTGCAGATGAAACATCCTTTCCGTACTTGTTTGATCTGGATGGTTTCATGACTACAAGAAGGATTCAGGGAGGTGCCCAATCCTTTCACAGATAACTGGATTTCCTTGCTAACAACTGCCCACTAATGTGCTAAAAAGCTTTCGGATGGAAATGGTAAATGAAACAGAACCTGCCTAAAACAAGCTCTGGCCTCAGTGATACCAGCACTCATGGGGCTAGGATATAGATAGGTAGAGAAATGCCACTGTCCCCTCCAAGTCCATTAACATTTCTGCACAGGAAACATGGACTGTCCCATTTTCCTTTAGTGACTTATGGCTAGTTATAACTTTGATATATATTTCAATGATAATTTGCCATTCCTATTAATTCCATTAACTTGTAATGCATCTGTGATACCTGTGACAGTCAGATAACACATACTAATAGCTACTGGCTATTTTTTTTTCCTGCCAAGTACAATAAATTTTTCACAAAAATATAAAGAATTTACAGCAACTTACTTGGTTTTCATGACTTTAAATGTTTCAAAAGCTAAAAAAGAAGCCAGTCCAAAATCAAATGAGAAGCTGACTGGAGGTCACGAGCTTATCCTTAGAGGTCAGAATCACTCCTACAAACCATCTCAGTGCGGGTTGGTTCTGTGGTGGTCCCTCATCATGGCTGGAGGCATTGGCTGAGCTCTGCATTTTCTGGGGATGGGTGTACCCAAAAGGCCAGGTGAGCTGGGCCTGGCAGCAGCTGAGGGCTTTTTCTAGAAATGAGCCCGTTTCAAAGGGAAGGTGGTAGAGCTGGAGGAGTGAAAACCACTTGTTTAAATGCTGTAGACCTTCAAACTACACTAAGTAGTTAACAGCCTTGCTTAGCTGCTTCCTGCACTCTTCAATGAAAGATTGAATAGGGTGATAGCATCGGCTCCTGTATCATGGTGTGTGGGCTACCTCTGGGATTCTCAGGGATTTTCTAGAAGAAAAGTCATCAATATGTAATGTGACATATCAGGCTTTGCAGAGACATCTAAGGAGGAAATTGTTTCCCTTCTCCCTCAGCTGTTTTCTTTGAGATGTTTCCATTCCCTTTTGCTTTTAAGCTAATTAGAAGCATTGCTAGGAGTCCATTGAAAACTCACTGAAATGTAGTGATGTGGTCAGAGAGACTGATAGACTGTTTCCCAGAATGAGGGGGCTCTTGCAGTCCCAAAACTATTTTCCCCCTGTGGTGGGTTGAGCCTGACTGGGGCCAGGTGCCCACCAGAGCCGCTCTCTCACTCCCCTCATTCACTAAACAGGGGAGAAAAGGCATAACGAAATGCTTGCCGGTCGAGATAAGGACAGGGAGAGATCACTCACTAATTGTTGTCACGAGCAAAACAGACCAAACTTAGAGAGGGAATTCATCTAATTTATTACTAGGCAAAACAGAGTAGAGGAATGAGAAAATAAAATCAACTCTTAAAACACTTCCCCCCACCCCTCCCATCTTCCCGGGCTCAACTTCACTCCCGGCTTCAACCTTCCCCCCCTCAGCGGCACAGGGGGACGGGGAATGGGGGTTACGGTCAGTTCATCACACGGTGTTTCTGCCGCTTCTTCATCCTCAGGGGGAGGACTCCTCTCATCGTTCCCCTGCTCCAGCATGGAGTCCCTCTCACGGGGTGCAGACCTTCAGGAGCAAACTGCTCCAGCGTGGGGTCCCCCACGGGGTCACAAGTCCTGCCAGCAAACCTGCCCTGGCGTGGGCTCCCCTCTTCACGGGTCCACCGGTCCGGCCAGGAACTTGCTCCAGCGTGGGCTTCCCACGGGCCGCAGCCTCCTTCAGGTGCCTCCACCTGCTCCGGTGTGGGGTCCTCCACGGGCTGCAGGTGGAATCTCTACACCCCCTCATCCTTCCTCCATGGGCTGCAGGGGGACAGCCTGCTTCACCATGGCCTTCACCACGGGCTGCAGGGGGATCTCTGCTCCGGCGCCTGGAGCTCCTCCTCCCCCTCCATCTGCACTGACCTTGGTGTCTGCAGAGTTTCTTACATCTTCTCACTCCTCTCTCCGGCTGCAAAAGCTCTCTCCCTAAGTGTTTTTCTTCTTCTTAAATATGTTATCAGAGAGGCGCTGATTGGCTCGGCCTTGGCCAGCGGCGGGCCCATCTTAGAGCCGGCTGGCATTGGCTCTATCAAACACAGGGGGAGCTTCTAGCAGCTTCTCACAGAAGCCACCCCTGTAGCCCCCCCCGCTACCAAAAACCCTGCCACGCAAACCCAACACACCCCCCTATAGCAACAGTTTGTGAAAATCAATGCACACCCAAAAAAGAAGCAGAAAAAGAGAAGCAGAAGTATAGCCCAGTCTCCTAAAAGAAGGAATATAGCCCAGCAAGTACTGGTAAGGTTGCCCTGAAAACAAATTAGAAGGGGCTTTTAGTCTCAGCGCTGCCAGAAAAGAAGTTGGAGCCATGAGCAGCTCCTTGTTTGATGCCTCCTGCTTCAGAAGGTTGTCAGAAGTTCCTATGTTTTCCATACAGAACTAGGACTGCATGAGTGAAATGCCTTGAAACCATTGACTTTTCCTCCTAAACCAGCAATGTCTCCCAACTGATGATGTCCAATGGGCTAAAATTAGCAACGTGCAATCAGGCATGGGTTGTAGCGGGGAGGTTTCAGATTGAGCTCTGTAAAACTGGCAAAACACTCACCCGCTCTCTTGAGAATAAACATAACTAAATCATTAAGTCAGGAAGTCCTGCTCACCTCCCAGTTTGCAGAGCAGCACCTTCCTCAGAGCTGCCTGCGCTGCGCCCAGCGTGCAGCACGCCTGGGGTCTGACCCTGCGGCCGCCGATGCCTTCCTGCGGCCATCAAGGTCTCAGCACTGGGACCAAAGTCTGCTGTGGCAGATGTTTCTTGTTGCATTGCAGGACAGTACCATCGAGTGTTTGGTTTGTTTTTAACCCCGTGTGGGTTGACTCGCGTGAGAGCAGAGTGCTGTCAGCACCGCTGCAGTTCTGCCTCGGGGGCAGGAGTGTCAAGTGAGAGGGTGCATGGATGCTGCATGGAGGCAACGTGCGTGAGCCAAGGTTGCTTAGTCTCCTCGGTATTCATCTCGTCGATCCCAGCCCTTTGCCAGATTGCTAGGCAGGAGGATGAGTGAGGGGGGTTCAGCTTTTAACCTCTGCAAAACTCCCTGTCTGAAGGTTACCATCCGAGCATCACGCCACAGTGCAGACCTGCTCTCGAAGAGCTGCATAGACTCAACAGACAAGAAAAAAGAGAGAATCTTGGTCAAATTTGGAGACTACTGATTTTTCTGGTGATTAAAATATTTAATAGAGTAACCCTTAGTGTATGTGGGCCTCATGCCTCATCTGTGCTTTAGCCTGCAGCCCAAAAGAATTACCATTTGGTAACTGAAACCAGATGTGAAAGCAGCTTTTTTACATCCCTAAAATCTAAAAATGAGCTATGTATGTATAACGTAGTCTTTTCAAATTTTGCTGAAAATACATTGCTTCTGGCTTGACTTTTCTTATGCCAAAGCTTTGGATTTGAGACATTTTTTCAGCCAGAGCTCTAACCTAACCCCATTAAAAATTTGTATTAATATTGGAAATGTGGAGCAAACCTGAAGACAAATAACGCTACAGTGTTGCATTATATTAGGAGACGTTGAAAAGGTTTTTTTGATAGTTTTACTTTCACATCAGAATTACATGTGAAATTCTTTATAAGAAAATAGACTTTTTATTTAAATAGAAAAAAATTATTCAGGCAAAATTCTGCTGTGCTCTCCTTGCAAGTCTGAAATTAATGGCATTGCTCTAGAATTGCTCCTCTTTTGTGACTTCCCCAGCAGCGTGAGAACACGTTATGCTCTATGTATTTCTAGGCAATGTTTCCTAAAAGTTACCCATAAATATTTATAATAAAAACATTTCTGGATATAACATAAGGATTAAAAAAAAAAAAGACAGTTCTCCTTAGGATTCCATGCAAAAACTGTATGCGTTCATGTGTAACTTGTCAGACACTGTGTGCAATTATCTATGCATGTGTAATATTCCGAATTGCAGTTTACTCACAAGCCTAAACACCTATTTTCTCTTAAAAAAACAAAATTTCAAGTGTGTTTTTGCAACAAAGCCCTTGTTCTCTTGCAGCTTGTGGGTCACTTTCAGATTAATTTCTGAAGGTGAAGGACTTTCCAGTCTAGTCATTGTTCGAGAGATCCAGCCACATTTACCGACTAATAGTATACACAAACAATTGCAATGTGTTGTAGGGTATGAAGGTAATTTGGGGTATAGTTGCTTCACCAGATATATAGATGGATACAATGCTGGAATTGCAGTGTTTAGGGGTAATCTTTTTCCTGGGTGACTAAACTGATTAGTATTGTAGAGTTTAGCTAGCATGCCCTGCAAAAGCTCTCATAAACATGTAGTTGCTGGATATTTTTTTTCAGCCTGATGATCCATCTTTTTGATTACAGTCCCTTATAAATCCTATTACTGTGTGCACTTCAGTTGTATTTGCTGATACTGTGTTTTAGCTCCTATGGTAGTAATCGTCTTAAGTTCCTGTTTGTTTGTTCTGGTTTTTTTTTTTGAATATTTTCTCTGAGTTAATACAACTTTCAAAAATCCAATAAAAAGCATGTGCCTCTCTACTCCCAAATAAAGTTAACTTAGAAATGCCTGTAATTTAGGCAGCAGTCTGACCTTATGACCTTTCAGCCTGAATTTATGAGATGTGATACAAACAGTGCAAGAGGTAGGCACAAATACAGGGAAGGAGAGTGCAAATTCAAGGTCGAAGTGGGGCAACAGAAGTGTGGGGTTGGGGGAGAAGTCCTGGAGGACAGAGAAGTGTTTTAATTGAAGAACAAACACTAATTGTTTTTAGTGGAGATAGCCACATGAAACACATACAAGCTTAGGTGGAAGAGGTGACAAAATTAAGATGCAGAGAGTAGGTAGGGTGTGCAGCCTGTGATAGAGAAATGCAGGGGGCACATGGGCAAATTTCCCACCTCGCCCATGTGCGAGAGCATGCGGGATGAGCGTGGAGGATGTGAGATGTGCGGGATGTGTAGGGAGTCAGTGACAGTCAGGAAGACATGACCGCAGCAGTGCAGAGCTCAGCCCTGGCCAGAGCTGCAGGTTGGGCTGAGCAAGGTTTGTGGCTGCACAGGTGCTGTCCTGTGAGTTTTGGAGGCCTGGGGGACAGGCAGGATTAGGTCAAGCCTAGTGCTATGTCCCGTGCAGATCTCGTCACCGTAATGGGCTGGTAGGGCACCTAGTCCAGTATGGGAGAGGTGTTTCCAGCTGTCACTTAAAAAAATAGAAGTCTCTTAAATACAGGTAGGGAAGGGGGAGGGAAAGGGGAGAGGACAAGAGATGCAGCAGGATACTGTACAGGGAGAGAGGAGGGGGTGAATGAATGGAAAAACAGTTGTTGGGGACTGATGCTGAAGAGCAGACCCTACTGTGGACAAAACTGTGGGTCAAGCATTCCCCTAATAGGTGTGGCTGTATTAATTTGCTCTTTTTGTTCTGTTGAACAGAAACAATGCTAGTGTCTGTGTCTTGCTCAAAATATGTGTTGGTTTTCTTTAAAAGTGCATTGCAATGAACAGAGACTATGCCAATGTGTTGGGTTGTAATTACTGAAAGTAGGTATGCCTTTTTTAATGTGAAGAGTGAATCTGATACCCTCATCTCTCCCAAAATGATAATGGGGAGAATCTTACTATGTTGGGTGGCTCTGGAGTTAGCAGCCCCACTGGGCAGAGTCCAAAGATGGGGGAAGAAGGCAAAACCAGGACTGGTCACACTCAGTGAGTGCTTGGAAAAATGACTGGTTTTGAGTTGATTGGCAACAAATCTGAGAGCCCAGAGCTAGAGGAGGAAGGCTGCTCTCTGGGCTTTGACAGGCTCTGTAGTGTGGATTTTTGGGTTGTCCAGTGCTCCTGCCTGTAGGCTTGCAACAGCGACTGCTCGCGTCCTTCTCCACTGGCTACTTAGTGAAACAGAAAGATGAGATCTTCTCGGTGTGATGTGAAGAATGAGTAAGTTTGTTACATGTGATGGAAGTGGTTCCTGGATGCCTTTGTGTTTCCCTCTTCTCTGGTGCTCTGTGTGCAGAGCAACAAACTAAACTGCTGATCTGCTTTCAGTTCTTCTTGGAAAGTAGGGAAAGGGCCAGAGTTAAGGATGAATGCCAGGGGTATGGAGGGAAAAACATCAAAATCTTAGAAGGAGAGGTGAGGGCTAGCGTTGAGTGCAGCTGACGGGGTGTTAGATGCAGAAGGAAACAAGTCTCTCAGCTCCACCTACGTTCCTGCTGATCCTGAGACTTTCAGTGTATTGGCCTCAGAGGGTGAGTGTTTAGCCAGAAATGTGGATTGGAAAGCAGGAGGAAAAGGAAAATAAAAAAGCAAACAGAATATTGTGCAATTCAGATGAAGCCCCCTGAGGGCCAAATTCTACAGTTTTTCTTGTTTCCCAGATTTCCTGGATTAACTGGAAATGAGGAAAGCCACTGTAGGGAGAAACAGGGCCGTGGCAATTATGGAAATGTGGCATTAAAGAAGAAAGTTGATGTGCGCTTAAAGAAATAGTGAGTAATAAGAGGAAGTTGTTTTTCAAGGACCTTAAAACTGAGGTGTTTGATTAGAATCGCTGTGGCAGTCCTGTTTATCCATACTGTTTATGCAGAGAAGTGGAAATGCGTATGAAATACAGTATCGCATATTCCTGCCATGTTTCATTGCAGTCTATAAAAGAACTGCATTATAGCTGTTGAAAAAATGACAGTTTTTGCATTTTTTTACTCTCTGTATTTTAAATTCATGATCTTTAACGCAGGGTTGTTTTTCTTTCTGAGCTGTGGATTTTAATGGCTGGATCTTAATGTTGCTATTCAAAACCCATGAAAATAGAATACTTTTTCATGTGTATTTGTCTTTATTCAACCATATTTACTTGTTTCCTTCATTTCTTTGTTTGCATCCTTATCCATCTGGCTCCTTTTACTCTAACTTGGACTGTGATTCATATCCAGGGGAGTGAAAATGTTATGTAAAGGACATTTACATTTAAAAACATTTATTCCCTACAGTGGCTGTCGCGGCATGTAGGCTAAACACAAGACAGATCGCAGGCTTCAGTTAACATCCTCTGATCTCTATCTGTGAAATGGAAGCAATAATGCTTATCAACCCAAGGAGGCTGTGAAAATTGCCTGCTGTTTTTACATATGAAGGTTGAATCCCTGCACAAAATCTCAAGGGAGTTCTCTGGTGTCTGGGTGGGCCCTACATGTGTGTAGGTCCCAACCTATTGGAAATGTTTTCTGCACAAAGTATTTTTTTTCCTATGTCAATTACTATATACCTTTTTTAGAAGTAGCAAGTGTTTTCTGAGAACATAGACATTTAATAACAGCTTTTTTCCTCTTCTTTTCATGGTTACTTTATTGTTTACAGTTCCCTACACAGTCATTTTGAAACCACTTGGCTGTCACCGTGGACTTAAGGTGTGTTTGTCTTTATGGAAGCAGAAAAACCAGGGAGCCAGCACAATAACCTTTGAGTCCAGTATTGAGAATGACTGCTTGGTTCCTTTCCAGAATGTTTTTTCAGTAGAGATGGAAAACATCTGGATTTTGATGAGTGCTATTTTATCTAATGAAGAAAACAAAAAGAAGACAAAGAAAAGGAAAAGAGAATAGGAATATTTCACTGAAGCCCAAAAGGACAGTATATGATTCTTCCTTCAACTGCTTAATGTTTTCCATGGAATATTTTAAGGATGGGAAAAATCATTTTCCCATTACCACCAACCCCATTACCTTGGGAATACGCTAGCTGTAGCAGCAGGTATCTTTGCCTTCCAGTTGTGAATTCCATAAAGCAACTTAAATTTAACCTCAGCTAGTTATTATTCTAGCATTAAAATAATTCTCCTCCTCCACACTCTCAGCCCATAGCAAAAAGCTGGTGTTCTTCAATACTTGTCTATGTTAAAAAAGAAAATAAAAATGTCCAGATGTTGGAAAGCTGCTGCTGCATAAACATCCTCCTCTCCCCCACTTTGTAGTAGAGGCAGAGTGAGGGTGACAGTTTCGATGGCATTGCCAGCATGGGTGGTGGAGAGCCACTGCCTGGGGCTGGTCTCACAAGCTGCCCCATGTCTGTAGCACACAGGGGTAAACCTTGAGAAGACCTCCCTTGAGAAGAGAAGCTCTTTACTTGGGCAGACTGCACTCACCTGGGCTTCGAAGGCCTTTAATGCTTATCACCGCATTCAGCATTTCAGGGTGGCATTTTAGTGTTCGTAAAGGCTGTTCATCATTGCAAAGGAAATCAATTGTAATTTTTTAGTTTGGCATTGGTATGCTCACACCATAAACAATATTTTCCAATCACCCCCTACTTCAGCCAAAGGAGAAGTAGGATAGGCATCTGGAGAAAGGAAGCAAAGAAGGGTTGTTTTCACGTGGGAAGACGAACTAAGAGAAAGGGAGCGATATGAATATAGGGAATAACATGCGATACAGAGGGCAATGGACACAAACGGTGTTTGTCACTGAGCAGCAGATTGGGCATGCGATCGACAGACAGGTTGTTGTGCGGGTCATGCTGCAGGAACGGGAGTCCTGAAACCCACTGATGTGCACCACCATCCAACAGAGAATGGTTGTTGGAGACCCTGGACCTGGCCTCCGATAACGAGGACACACGGGTTTGTCTCTCATCTGCTCAGACGGTGGTGTGGCTGGGCTTTTCTCTTGTTCCAATATCCTAGATGCCAAGCTCACGGAGGCACTGGAGCGCAGAAGCTGCTCCCACACAGCCTGTGAGCAGCCCGCTTCCTCCGCTGCGGCACTGCCCTGCCCTTTGAAGCTGGGTGGGAAGCAAGTGACAGCAATAACCTGCTCCTTGAGGCTCTTTGATCTCCTGCTCCAGGAGAAATTCATCCTGGCTTGGGAGGTCTGTGTCTTGGGCAGGTTCTGGCCCGGTGGTGAAGGGCTCTGCATGGCAGCTGAAGGTAGAAACACAGGGTTTTAACCTTTTTGTGAAACAACAGACTTAGATGAAATCGCGAATTTTAGTCTTTTTTCCTTTCTGGTCTGGAAAAAAAAGCATAATTTTAATCACTCAGTTTATTGCTTGGGTCACTTCTGTAGACTTCAGGAGGATTTGTAACTAATGACTCAGAGCAGGATTTTTTTTTTCCAGTTCATAGTTTTCCTTTGAACTTAGCATTTTTTTTCCCCTATTCCAGACAGCATCATTTACATAATGAACAAATGACATATTAATCTTTTGATGTGGACCCATGTTGTTTATCAAGTTTCTCAGATTCTTAAACCTGTCTGTCTTGTCGTGTTTTTAGAGATATTAATCTTCAGCAGGGAGAAAAATGATGCTTTCCCTCCTGCGTCCTGTTATCCCTGTGGAA
The DNA here is from genome assembly GCF_028858705.1 of Grus americana. Taxonomy (NCBI): domain Eukaryota; kingdom Metazoa; phylum Chordata; class Aves; order Gruiformes; family Gruidae; genus Grus; species Grus americana. Next base: position 21,199,994 of record NC_072891.1, read on the forward strand.
TCACACTACCTACCTACCCATCATAAAATGCTGGTAGGAATAATGCATTATAATTTCCTTATGAGGTAAATTAGTAAATCATGGCATGTCTAACTGATACTCCATGGTAGGTTTTCAGATTCCTGTCCCCAGTTATGGTTTGATTACTAGCTGATAATTAATTGCACAACAGTTTCTTGTAAAAAACACCACCTTTCTGGAAGAGAAAGCCAAGGTTAGTATTCATAATGAGAAATACTGTAGAAAAGTTTGCATTAAACTAGGACGAAATTTTGGCTGCATCCACAGCTTCTCAGATTTATTTGAATTTTTGAGTACTGTTTTTCATGCTGCACATCGTTGCACAGAATTTTGGATAAGTAATCTCTTTTTTCTGTGATGGGCTAACTCCATGTTGTCCTCAGAAATGCGTATTTCCCTCTTTTTGGACAAATGTGTCTGTGCATCAGTGACATGAGTGGCACGTACCTATTTCACAGAAAGAGAGGTATGCTGCGGCTGGCTATTGTGGCAATAGCCACCTGCCTGTTGTTCCTCAGGTAGGTAAGCCCATACTCCATGTGAGCAGGAATAAGCATCTTTTGGTGACTAAGGCAAAATCCCAGTTTTCTGGAAACCCAGATTTCTAGTCAGGTTTTGGCATGGATACACTCTATGTAGTTACTTACTGGCCAGCACTCAAGTGTCCTAAGACAGCGAGTTCTCTTGTTGCCTTTGCCTCCAGGATATAGAGGAAATCAACGAAAAGCAAAAGAAAGGACGGTTTTGTCCTGCCTCCAGCCCACTTTGGAAAATATCTTCTTCAGGCAACTTTTCTCCATTTCATGTTTCAGGAAAACAGGCATGGCTGACTACACGTGGCCATCAGGGAGGAGGAAAGAAGGGGACATAATATGTCACTCTTAGCATCTTGCCAAAGGATAACTAAGGAGGAGCCCAAGGGTTGTTATTATCACTAAAGTTGGTAACTGATCTAGTCAGACAGTCCTCTGTGTACAGTGGATACTGCTATGTTTCTTCAGAGTAAGGACTTATCTGCCAGATACCACCCAGTAGCTCAGCTTCCTTCTGTCCTCAGGCACATTGTGATCACCTTGTGTCATGCGGAACACAGACTGCTGAGGTCCCTCATCTCCTGTCACTCTCTTAACTCCAAATTTTGTTAACAATATTGACATAAATTTCTACTTTTTAAAATCTTGCATTTATTTTTATTTATTTATTTATTTATTTATTCCTCCTCTCCAGCAAGCTGTTTAAAATGAGTCTTCTAGGTCAATTGAATTCTTATGAATTCTTAAACTTGGTTTGTTTTTATGCATGTTTAAGGTTTGGTCTTTAATTCCAGGAAGTGCACCACCAAGGACAATGAATAGGGAAGACCTCAGTGACTTTTTCTGTAGCATATGCTATTCTTAACGTAAACTTTTCTCTCCATATATTGCCTACTACTTCCTATCCTTCCCTTCTCGCACCCATGCACACACTTGGCCTGTCTGTAGGAGACAAGTATGTGGGAGCAGCAGGCTATGTAATGATCTGTGTGCATGTTCAAAGGACATATATAATTTGTCCTGTTTTCCACAGAAAAGGTAGTGTTGTGACAGACTTTCTTTAGCCATTTCTGTATCTCTAGTTTATTGCATACAAGGGATGCTACAGTTTGAACCCGGGTATGCAATAACTCTGGCATAGGTGAAAACAATTCTGTCGTAGTAGTTTTAGTGCTGGTTTATCTTGGTTCTCCATTAACCCACCCCTTTTAGTCTTTCAAGCAATGCATTACCATAAACAAATGGTCAACCTGCCAAACCAAGGGCAGAAATGTGGAGTAATTACTTCTGCCACATAAACAGGCTGAGTTATAGACCGAAATGTCGTTGCTGCAATTGTGCAAAGCATACTGGTCTTGGTGGTCAGTGTGCCCTGCTCAACTACAGACCAGCTGATCAAACAAGAGCTGGTGGGTGCCAGTACAGACTGGTATGTGGGTTGGTGGAGGGACATAATGAATACTGAATGAGCAGAATTAATTCTAGTATTTAAAAGGCTTAGATCTGCTGCAAAGGTGAAGAAAACATTTTCCCCTTCAGACATTTAACATTTCTAAAGATCCCTGAAACAGTTAGATATTATTTTCTGATTTTCTGGAGTGTTTCAGGATGCTCAAAATGCTGTTAGGACTGTTGTAGATATTGCAGGCCTCACTTGGGACTAGGTATTGCTTTGTTGCCTTACAGCAGAGATGACTTTAGGACTGAGAAAGAAGAGTTTGACAGCTTCTTTGTACAAAGGAAGGCGAAAGGTTGTTGGGGTTTATTTGTGAATACTTCAGAGGCTAGATTGTGGTTGAGCCTCCTACATCCATCAAACCGTTGTGATATGCCTGAGCAGTCCCATCAGACGTATGTAAGGATTTTCGCATACTCAAGTCAGCTGAACTACACTGAAATAATTGAACACAATAGGCCAATTAGGATGCATACCTGCCCTGTGATGTCTGGAAGTTAGAGAAACCCATGACTATAGTTTTGTTTAGTTCTTTGGGTCTCTGTATGGCTGCAGGACTTCTCCTGATGCCCTCCTTGAATCTTGTTAACATCTCGGTTAAAATGGCTTTCATGTTAATTTTTTATATTATGAAGATTCTTAAAAAATTTGTTTTGAAATGTTTATTTTTTTTGTCTTTTGAAAATCCTGGAAGAAGAAAATGTATTTATTTCTACAATGTTTTTATTTACTGTTGTAGCAGAATTGTGTGTTTATTGAAATAGAAGCAAATGTTTGTTACAAAGCTACATGTGTGGGTTTTTTTCTTTTTTTTCTGGGGAATATGTTATGGGCCTATTTTTATCACTGAATGTCATCACACAGATTTTGTGTGATCCAGATGATTCTGACTAAAATATCTTAACTGCCAAGGCAGACTTTTGTCTCTTTTGGCAAATTCTAATATCCCAAACCAAAGAATTTCCATAGACAAGAGTTTCTATATCTGAAAAAGCAGTCAGAACTCCAGAATGAGGGCTGATGCTTTTTTCTGAAGGTCTATGTGATTTTGGGAAGGGATAATCTCCACTGGCTCTTACCTATTCTTTGACTAGGGGGTGTTTCCTAGCAGCTGGAAGGAAATTGCAAGCTATAAAGCCACTTATCCAGTCTCTTATATTTGTAATGTTCTAACGCTGCCAGGTCCTGAAAATCCACAGATGTTTAATTTGCTACTTTGTAAAAACCCTTATTTGTCAGACCTGTATTTAACTTCAGTAATAGAGCATTTGGCAGTATGAGTGCTATATTTTAAAATTCTTTAAGGTTTTGCTTACTTTGAAATACGCTGTGTTCTTGGTTTTTGTTCATCTGGTTGTTTTGGCTTTGTTTTATGGCAATTTTGGTGTTCCTGGAGCTTAAAGGATATTTGTGGCATTTGTGGAGGCCTGAGCGAAAGCAAAGACAGAGGAGGTAGTCAGAAGCATCTCTCCCTTTCCTTCTCAGGCACTCCTTCCTTTGGCAGAGCGTGGGGTGCAGGATGGGGCTGCCTCTCAAGGGGATCCTGTGGGGACCAACCTCTCTGCGCATCTTCTGCATTGCTGCGTCTCAAGCTTGCCTTGCCCAGAGGCACCCTGCACTTGTCCTCAGAGCTGACAGGGGTCGCAGAAGATGTGGGAAGTACGGCTCTTGCATGGCACTGATTCAAAAATAACAGCTTTTATGGGAATACAGTAAATATTGGCACCTTGTCGTTAAACGTTACCATTGAAAATCTTCCTGTTAAAGTCACTTCTTCTGTCAAAGTAACTTCTTCCATAGTAGGTATGGTGATACGATCTATGGATTTTTTAATTTTTTTTTTTTTGAGAAAACCCAGCCATTTTTCATAGGTGCCTGGACTCAGCCCTGTCTCTCCTCCCTGCCTCTCTCTTGCTGACAGTAAGTCTGATGTGTTAATCCACTCTGGTCCTGTGCTGAATACGTTCACGCCTGGAGTAAATCAGCTTCCGTGACCGGCGAATGCCCAGACTCGGAGAATTAGCTCAGAGAGCTGCCCACTTGCCATTTATTTGCAGAGTGGGTAGAGGAAAGTGATCCTGAGGTGAGTTCAGTTCAGGGAAGAGGGAGAGTTGTTACCTATCATACATTCCTCACTTGGGTGAAGTCAACAGCATCCTCTTCGACGCAATGACCCCAGCATCAGGACTGTTTGTTTCAGAGTTACCTTATGGTCTTGGGCCTTGGCTCTCTGCTGTGGTTTTTCCTTACTGATAAAATGGGCCAATAATCCTCTCTTATCAAACCTCAGAGGGCGTTTAGAGGATTAAGCAAGTATTATCTGTGCAGGGTTGGAGACTGCATACACAGAGGTGTGCAGGCAGCTTGTAGCACTGGATCTATTGCATAAACCAAGAAAAGGAAGAAAAGAAGTATTTATTATCTAGATGAAAGCAAACACTTACAAAAATAAAGAGGCCTCAGGAAAGATAAGGAAGGTAAATATCACAGGGCTGTCCGATACTGGCAAGGCAGTGAAGTGTGTAGTCAGACAGGCCTCAGGGCAGCATGCGTCTGTGATGCCTGCTGCAGGTGGTGGGAGCCACCGAGGCAGTTCTAGGTGAAACCATAGGATAAAAACCTGCAACATGGTGCTGGGTTATCCACGGACCCAGAAGAGCAAGTGCTCTTGCACTGGGGAATTAAAGAGTCAGAGACTACCAGAGCCAGCCCGAGGGCCTGATTTTGGACTGTGGTATTGGGAAGAATCCCAGTCCCTTCTGCTGATGATAGGATGGAATGCCCCCTGCCCTGCTTTCCAGACACCTGAGGGATGCTTCGAAACTTTACATGTGAACTGTTATGGCATGCTTTAGGCTGGCTTGCAGGTGTGTACTGAGCCCTCAAGTGCCCTTCTTGTCACTGAAAATTAGGCTGGATTTGGCATAAGTTAACTCCCTGAGCCCTTATTAGAGTCAGTTTTAGTATCTCCAAAGTACTTACTATTCACGCACCGACATAGGTGCTGGGGTCAAGCTCTCATCTCGCACACAGAAGCCTTGTGTGTAGCGCCTGGAGCATTTGAACATCTTGGCCTGGGATCAAAATCTGACCTGGTGTCAATGGCATGACTGCAGCATGACTGGTTATTAGATGTTATACACATAGACTTGACTTCACATGGGAGTAAGTGGCAATTCATGAGGAAATCTTTGTTAAAACACCCTTCCCCATCTTGCTGATGAGACAAGGAAGTTGCGTAGTCGCTGCTGGCACTAGGACAAAGACTATGTCTCTACATCTTTGTCCTGCCCTCAAGAGACCTTGAAGCTGGTTGCTCAAGGCATGGCCACCAGCTCTGGGGCCCACAGGTGCTTTCCCTTGGCTATTCAACACGCCGATTACTTGCTGGCTTCCTGCGCAGAGCTTACGTGGTACTGAGGACTTTGTCCCAGCCTTCTACGTCAAAAGGGAATTAAATTTCAGTGCAAACACAGGTTGCATAGTTGAGCCCTTAAGCCTACAACAAACTGTGCAGTTTAATCTGCTGCTGCTGTAGACAAGCTATCCCTGTTAAACAGTTTAAATTTAGCTGGTAGAGCCCTTGAGAGATTATTTTTGGGACACATCCTGTTTACTGATCGCCGCTAATCATGTTATCTATTAATTCTGCTCTTTAAGACCACATGCCTAGACCTTGTACTGTGTTTCTAATTTGTCTCTCTGCTACATGAAACAGAGACCCAAAGAAATTAGAAAATTACTCTGACTGTTTCTACCAATTCTCTTTATTAGTGCTTTGAGCAGTAGATCAGATCTGCACAGCCAGGCTGAAACCTGGCTGACCTGCTCTTTGCTCTGAGTTTACAAACATGAGGAGGAAGTTTGCTTACTGCAGATGTGCAGTTGCTGGATGCACTTGCAAATGTCAGCAGTCTGAGCTCCCCTCACCGCTGCTGCTCAGAAGTACCATGCTGTTGAGTGGAAGATGCTGTGCTCAAACCATGGCAGTCGGGAACACAACTCTCCCTGTGCTGGAGCAGCCCAGTGCTTTTTTTTTTTTTTTTTTTCCTTTTTCTAAAGTTTTCTGCCCTAGGAGGGAACCCGGGCAGCCAAAAGGTGAAGGATTGCCCTGGAAAGCAGGTGAGGATATCATACACATATTACCAGGTGCAATTTGCTTTCAGGCACTGCTGGGGAGCCCAGTGTTTCTGCTCAGGATTTAGGTGCTATAAACTATCCCTGAAATGGAAAGAGTGTTGTTCTTCAACCCTGCTGGTCTGGGAGGCAGCCAGGGCAGCGCAAGCAAGGCCGGTGAGAGATTGGAGATTAGTTAATAATGAGGATTTAGCTATGAATTGACAACTGTCATGGGATGGATGCACAAGCACTGTGGTCATGCTCCTGCTGCTCCAGCTTGTGTGATATGGTTTGTCCTGAGATGGTCCTTGGAAAAGCCACCATGCAGTGTTACATACTGCCATACTTTTTGGGAAATGTAACACAATATACTGTCCCTGCTTAAGCTTCCTAGGTAAACTTAAGTCTAAATTCCCAGTTAGACTATCCCAGCCCTACTGAAAAAAATATCATTCTGGTTTACTGCAGAAGACAAAACACCTTGGAGAATAGTAGTGCTGCAGTAAAACTGTCTCAATCTCCTCTGTAAGGCCTTTTTTCCACTTTTGTCGTTAACATCACAATGATAGTAAAAATACATGGGGGGGGAAGGGAAAGAGAGGCACAGAGTTTATGAGAGGAAAATGCTCTCACATGGCTTTTTAAATGTATGGAAAATATTTCTGTCATACATTCTCTTGCCAGCTCTTCTCTAAGTTGTATGTCGGGCTGTGAAAACAAACCAGTCTGATTTTTAGACAGGATGCCCAAGTATGTACAGGGATGTGCTGTGTCGTTAGGGCACTGAGGGAGAAGGATCTCTCTGGATGTGAGCATCACGTAGAGCAGCTGTCTGAGCAGGGCACTGTTGGGAGGGTGGGACTCCGTGTCAGGAAAGCTTCAGTCTGTTTTCTGCTTGTCCTGGAGAAGTTATCTTGGCACAAGTGGTACAAGTGAGACCAATAAAATGCCTGTCCAACTGCTAATTCTATTATTGGATAATATTCTTTTAAATTGTCTTTTTATTATAACTGAGGAAATTTCCCTTTCTTAAGTGGTGAAGACCCAAGGCATTTTCTATTTGCAGTCATAAAGCTTTTTCTCTTTTCTCTTTTCTTTTCTTTTCTTTTCTTTTCTTTTCTTTTCTTTTCTTTTCTTTTCTTTTCTTTTCTTTTCTTTTCTTTTCTTTTCTTTTCTTTTCTTTTCTTTTCTTTTCTTTTCTTTTCTTTTCTTTTCTTTTCTTTTCTTTTCTTTTCTTTTTTCTTCTCTTTTCTCTTTTCTTTTCTTTTCTTTTCTTTTCTTTTCTTTTCTTTTCTTTTCTTTTCTTTTCTTTTCTTTTCTTTTCTTTTCTTTTCTTTTCTTTTCTTTTCTTTTCTTTTCTTTTCTTTTCTCTTTTCTTTTTCTTTTCTTTTCTTTTTCTTTTCTTTTCTTTTCTTTTCTTTTCTTTTCTTTTCTTTTCTTTTCTTTTCTTTTCTTTTCTTTTCTTTTCTTTTTTTCTTTTTTTCTTTTCTTTTCTTTTCTTTTCTTTTCTTTTCTTTTCTTTTCTTTTCTTTTCTTTTCTTTTCTTTTCTTTTCTTTTCTTTTCTTTTCTTTTCTTTTCTTTTCTTTTCTTTTCTTTTCTTCTTTTCTTTTCTTTTCTTTTCTTTTCTTTTCTTTTCTTTTCTTTTCTTTTCTTTTCTTTTCTTTTCTTTTCTTTTCTTTTCTTTTCTTTTCTTTTCTTTTCTTTTCTTTTTTCTTTTCTTTTCTTTTCTTTTCTTTTCTTTTCTTTTCTTTTCTTTTCTTTTCTTTTCTTTTCTTTTCTTTTCTTTTCTTTTCTTTTCTTTTCTTTTCTTTTCTTTTCTTTTCTTCTCTTTTCTTTTCTTTTCTCTTCTCTTCTCTTCTCTTCTCTTCTCTTCTCTTCTCTTCTTTTCCTTTCTCTTCTCTTCTCTTCTCTTCTCTTCTCTTCTCTTCTCTTCTCTTCTCTTCTCTTCTCTTCTCTTCTCTTCTCTTCTCTTTTTGTAGCTTCTTGTAAAAGGTTGTTTTGTTCATGCAAAATTAAGAGGTAGCATTAAGCAAACAAGTTTGCACAAATCAGAAAAATTAAAATCCACAGCTCCTTACTGGCTGGGGTTTTTTTTATGGAAAAACTTTTAACTTATCTCTTCCCCTTTCAGTTCTTTTATTTCTGTACTATTTGACTCTTTGTGTAAGATTGTAACACTCGCAACAGAGCACTCTCCATGGACAGACCCTGATGATTGCAGAGTATTATGGTGACCAGTGAAGAATATAAGTGTGAATAGGTGCTATTTTATCTGGAGAGAGAAGTTGTCTTTTCCGACAGACCTGTCCAGCAAAAGACAGGGCTTCAGTGGGCTTAATATTCAATTTCCATCATGGAGAAGAATCAGCAGCAGTGCCTCTAGGGACAGATTTTTTCCAACAGCATCATCAGTGAGCTGGGTAAAGGAGCGAACAGTGAAATCTCCACGTCTACAGGTTTTATTAAACTCTTGCAGGTAATCAAATGTGCTGATGGAATGGAACTCCAAATGAACCTTGCAAAACTGAGTGAGCAAGCAAAAAGGTAGTAGATGAGTTTCAAAGTAGACAAATATAAGGCCGCGCACTTACGGGAAAACCATTTTAACCATGCATACATGATTCTGAACTTGCAAAGGGATCTTGGAGTCACTGATGAGTGCTCTCTGCAATTATCTTTTAACACACAGCAGCAGCCAAAAAACCCCAACAAAATATTGGTCAGCATTAGAAGGACGATAAGAATAAGGTAAAAGGCATTATTTTACTTGATGTGTGCACATCTCAAGTGCTGTGTGCAATTCCAGTTTCCACACCATAAGAAGGACTTAGAAGAAGGCAGCAATCAAGATCAATGTGTAAAGAGATATTAAAAAGACTCTTCATCTTGGAGAGGAGGAAGCTGGAGGGCTATGACTGAAGCCTACAAAATCAGAAAGGAAGTGGACAAGCCTAATGCAGAACTAAATGTCACAGTACTGGGACTAGGGGCATTCACTGAAATTAGTAGGACATCAGTTTAAATCAGATAAAAGCACTCCATTTTGTGGGTAATGAACTTCTAAATTTGATATTGCAGGAGACTGTAGAAGCAGATGGCATCAGCATATTCAAATACAGATTAGACAATTTCAGGGATAACAGGTCTGGAAACAGATACTTAAAAGTCTAAGGGACGCAAAAAGAGGCATGTATGCTCTAACAACCCTAACACAGCCCCTGAGGGTGCTGGAGGAAGTGTAGGAGAATGGAGCAAGAAGTGCAGCAGGGTTTGCACGAGTGATTGGTGTCTCCCGTCGTGCTGCCGGAGGCAGAGCATTAGGCTGGATGCACCCGTAGTCTGACCTCTCAGTTTGTACCTGGCTGTTTGGCTGGCCTGTGTCCAGTTCAAGACAATAACTGCAGCCAGCACTTGCAAAAGGGCAAAAAGGATAGAGAATTAGGACCTCACGCAGCTAGCAAACACAAACCGGCTCCAAACTAGCTATCCCCTTTGAAAGCAACTGGTTGCACTTAGTGCTGCCAGAGCACTGCCAGCGCTTAGCTCGGGTGCCAGGCTGGGGAGGGAAGAGATGCCTGACCAGTACAGCAGCTGAACTTCTCAGGGACAGCTAAATTGAAAGGTGGATAGTCGAGCTAGGCTACTTTAGACTTATCCTTGTGTGCACTGAGTTTACATAGGTCGAAGGGTTAGTAAATGAAATCTAAAACATTGCCTCCTCTCTTCACAGGAAAAAAAAAGAGTCACAAGGATTGGGCTACTACATATTGTATTTATATATTAGTTTTTAATAGAAATCTTCAGATTCTTCCTTTTTTCAACAAAAACATATTTTTCTTTAAACAGAAAATATGTGCTTCTATTACTGAGAGTTACACTTGATGCTTTCATTTTTTTTAACAAAAACATTTATGTTTTCAAGACTTTTTTTTTTTTCTCTTATGAGAGCCTGTTTTTTGTGTTGGAAATTTTAAGGAAAGGCTTTGGCAGCAATTTTTATTGTTCACTGTTGAGGTCATGCTCTGGTTTGAAGTGGTTGTTTCCCTCTGACATGCCAAAGCCGAGGCCATCTGCCACAGGGACGGATTTGTTGTGTCACCTGGAAGCCTCGTGTGGAGCTTTGCAGTGCTGGACACCCACAGCAGCTCTTTCCCTCCTGCCTGCCCACGGGCTTGGGCCTGGGAGATGATGTGCGGAAAGGATTCCATGCGTACATGTGCAACCCCCCTCCATCCTTAAATGCAGTGCTTTAATGAAGTAGCCTTCAAGTGGCAGTTGTTTTGTAAATGAAATTAAATGAGGGAAAACTAAAAACAAAGTAAAACAAAACAAAGCCTCACAAAAATGCCCCAGAAAACTTTATGAAAGCTCTGCTTATTCTGTAATCTACTGCAACTGCCTAGGTGGCCTAAGAGCTCATCAGTGAAGAAGGTGGCAACAGATTTGATTTAAATGTGCCACTTTTGGGGAATAACTGAGCAGGAAAAGCAAGGAGCCACGCCATCTTTGGGACACAACATCACCTGAAAAACTTTTCCTGTCAAAAACTGTATTAAATGGACACACTCAGTTTGACTCCCAAAAGTGATTTGTGAACAGCAGATGGGGTCTGTTGGTTTCGTGTCTTTTTTCTTTTTATCCCCCCCCCCATCACCTTATAGGAACTCATTGCTATATCATCTCCATCTGATGTAGGGCAGACTAAACCTAAGTTAGAAGGTGTGGCAAAAGTTCGCGAGTGATTGACTTCATCTTCCAGTTGAGACAGCCTTCTCTGTTAGCATGGATGGGAGTGCTAACTTTTCCTTTAATCACAAACTGTACCTCCAATATAAAATATGCTGACTGATAGGACATTTCAGAAAAACCATCTGTTAAAAGAAATAGTCTCTTGATTCTTTGTCTAACTTTTTTTTTCTCTTAATTATGGTGAGACTGGAATATATTGCCGTCCAGTTTCCACATTTGCACCTCCCTCCCGGAGGTTCTGCAACACCTCTCCTGCTGTAATGCTTCTCCTGCTGTAGCAACCCCTATAACATCGCATCAACAGCTGCTTGTCACTTCAACAAGCCCTAGACCTTGCAACCTTGACAGGAGTGTGTTTGCTGGAGCAGAAAATCTGCCAGATTCTTCCAGCATTATTTCTTTTCTTTCTGTTTTTATACTTATTTCATCAGAATTGCTTTTTGTATCCTCATTACACTGCAGAACAAGAGCTGGCTGGGTGGCACAACCTGTGTCTTTTTAGGCAGTTATCCGTACATCCTTGCCTCCCACTGATTTGTTGCTTTTTGTCTTCTCTCCAAGCCCACCAGCAGCTTGAATGAGGCCAATGTCTCTGTTGCTGCTCTAACAGTGGCAAAGAAAACAGCAGCAACAGGAAGAAAAAGCCTCAGTGGAGCCAGTGGACCTGTGTATGACTTAATTTGATTACTGATTTAATGTGGCCAATATAACAGTGATTTCATAGCTTTCATCCTGGCATGCTCTGTTGGTGCCTGAAGCAGTTTTATTTGTTTTGAACTTGTTCCTTGGTGTAGCTCCTGACTGCAACTGCTATTGAAGTGATTACAAGCTCCTCCTTCACAGGCTTATTAGCGTTCAATCATGCTCACAGGAGCCAAAACCACATACAGTGAATTATAAATTGCCAAGCGCCTGCTTTTTTTTTTTTTGCCTTTTTTTTTTTTTCTTAAACCCAGCTAACGATCTTTTCAGCCTAATTACGTTTAAAGGTAAAAGTGGCTTGGCTTCCTCCTTGTCAATCAAAGGTGCCCTGATTTACCCATCTTAATCATTATTAAGGGAAATAATAATAATTTCACTTTATTAAAACACAGCCTGCTAGTGCTGCTATCACTAAGGCTGTATGTGTAACTGGAAGAGGTACAGCTCCATCAACACTGGCACAGTGTGCCGTTTGCTAGGTTTGAGGCCATGGTGTCACCGACCAGTGTCATCAAATTCCCCATAATGCCAGAAGGACGTTGCTGGCATGGTAATACCAAGAATCACAGAGCCTATGTCCTGTTTTTCTCATGGGACAGACCTCTGGAGGGGTTGTGGTCACTCTCTTCCCTGCCTGGAGCTTTGCCAGACTTGTGTGGTCAATGTTGAAGTGCTAAGGCAAAGCTTTTCTCCCTTGAATGGAGGCAACTGGCAGCTGAGGGTCATTTCAAACTCCTTTCTTCTTCTCCCTTTGCAGACAGGTGTCTTCATAATCTTTGACAGTGTGCACCCTTTGGTTTCACCAGCTCTGGTGGTGGGATGTAGAAGACGGAGCTGAAATGATCTTGGACAAAGAACAGTAAGTATTTGCACAAACATGGATCTGTTGCATTTTCAAGATCAATGTGCCATTACTGATGTGAAAACCTTGGATGTAATATGTTTCCTAGTTAGTGCTCTTCTTCTTTAAACAGTCTTTGTGGCTGCCTGGATGAATATTCATTGAGATTGTTCCTGGGTAGTCAAAATGTATAAATCTGGTTCCTAAAAGCATAATGAATTTTTTGCTTGTTGTGGCACAGCAGAGCCAAAAATGAGATTTGTGTCAGAAATATTTCTGGAGAGCAATTATTGAATTTTTGAAACTGTCCTTACAGCATTGACTGGCACTATAAGGAGCTCTCTGGGCCACTGTTTAACATGAAAGCTGCTCTGTGTGCACTATATGCATGAACATGTATTTTTAGCCTGTACTGCTGCTTAAAACTTTGGCAAAAACCTCTGAAGAGGAGTGTCTGTTTCTACCAGTAAGTAAATAAAGAGCAGATACACAGAAATATGGTAACTTTGGAAGCCATATAGGTACAGAGAAGAGCAGTATTGCCCTGGTTCTCAACTGGGAAGGCTAATGCTCTTTAGATCTGGTGTGGAAAGTGCTGCAGTGACTGTTGTGTGTGTAATTGCTAGACAGACACCATATAGACCAGATGATGAGGTGAGAATACCAAACCCAAGTTTTGCCTTCTGCATAGAAAAGCAAATACTTGTCTCTTGTTTTATTGGAAGAGAGACACAATGCCAATTCTCAACGGAAAGGAAAACTCACTTTCTAACACTCTGGATAAAGAATTGTGAACCCTGTTAACTTTCGGCAGATAAATTCTGTCCTTTGAGTGACATGGCACACCACAATTTTCTACTGAGGCACATTGATTTAAATCATCATTATTAGTGATTTTTTTTTTTCTGGTATCATTTACCATAGTGACTGGTATTACAGAAAATTGTAAAACACATAGAATAACCTTAATTTTGGCAGATACATTTGTGGAGTATCTGCCCTTTTATCAAACTATTCAAAACTTTGATAGTAAGAAGAGTAGCAAGAATTGACTACCATTACATCATAAGGACATTACACATTCATAGAGTTGCTGCTGTGTTCACAACCTCCTCTACCTTGTTCTCCACTGTTCATTCTAAGAATATCTGGTGCACGTCAACATCAACTTCATTTCCCTTTTACTAAAGAAAAAAAAAGATATATATGCATGGTTTTTAATGACATAATGAGCATGCCTTGCTTTTGGATTTTGGCTAATTCTCACATAGGCTTCTGAAAATAACCAGTCTTCAAAAGTTTTGAAAACAAACTCCATCCATCCTAGCAACTATGTCTTGTCTCCTTCCTTGATTATGCCCACTATTTCTTTTCTCTTCAAATAAAACTGTAGATGAGTAAATTCTTCAGGCACTCCCTGCTATTCTCTCTGACTGTGAGTCCCTGAGCAAACAAGATTTCTCATGGGTGGCTTGTAAGAACATGGCGGACAAGGGAGAGAAGGGCAGAATTTGTCAGAGTTTCTGATTGAAATTATTGGTGCAATATCACTACAGCTGGAAAAACAATTTGCTCTACTAAACTATATGGTGTGCTAAGGCTGTCATTAAATGCAAAAAAATCTTGCTGCCTTTGACTCTCATGGAAACAATGTTGATGTCAGCGGAGGAATGAGAGGAATCAGGTGGAGGATCTGTTCTAGAAGTCATGGCTGTAGCTGTAGCTGTTGATATGGAAGTACTGAGCTGGATAAAAGGCCTCTGTGGAGCTACTGGTGGCAGGGAAGCTCCTTGGATGGTATGTTTGTGCTCCAGATGCCAGGGGCTTGCACAGCCTGTGCTGCATCCCTTTTCTGGATGAGTAAAAGGGCTGCTTAGGTGTGCCTCGTCCACCGCAGACCCATGTGAGCAGAGCACAGGATGCCCTGAGAGATCAGCCCTTGCCTGCATGGGAATGGCTCGCAGAGGTCGCATGCACTCTCCATGCAGGGGAGGGGAGCGTTAAAGCACACAAAACTGTTTTGTTTGGGGATTGGCAGAGGAGTGGCCTGTATGAAGTTTGGTCTCCTGAGATAGTACAGGTAGGGTGAGTTTTAAAATGAATCTGCTCTTATCTCATGAAGTAATCACATGTGTGGAAGGTGTGTTCAGATCCCTATCTGGCTTATTGGATCACCAAAAAATTTGTCAGTGTTGTGCATCAAACTAGATAGCTGTTTTGCGTAGAAATTGTATCTCACAGAAATGCATCATTTCCAGGGCACTTATTGAAGATTTTGCAGAAATAATGGAAGTGATTATGGTCTCAAATTTCCTCCATATATGCAATTAACACTTACAACATGGATTATTGTCATCTTCTATGATTCTTTCCTGTTTGTGCCGTGCACCTCTTAGTACATTTTGGATGTAATACATCTGTGGTTCTAGTAGCAGGTGATGTACCTGGATATCTGTAGTAAAATCCTTGCTTAATGTGATCCATTCAATTTAAACTTTAGTATAGTTTTACCTGCTTTTTTGGCTGGTAACCCAATGAACACACAATGAATCTAAACATCTCCTTCAAAGAGACTCTCTTCCCTTGAAGAGACTTGGTTTCGGCCAATGCTGATGCCAACCATAAATCCTAACTGCATCTGAACGTGCTAGCAAGTTTAGTTTGTAGCTTTAGTAAAGAAACTGTTCCCATTTCCATGTAGGAAAGATATTTTTCCAATGAGCTATGTGCTAAGTCGAAAGTTAGATTTCCACAGGTATTTGTGCAGACAATAGCCCTTTCTTGATTGGATGTTTGTGTAAAGAGAGAATAATAAAAGGAGTATGCATGGTAAATCTAAACTTAAGGTTGAATTTTTGTGAACTTGTTTGCATTCACTTTTTATTTGCACAGCTCAATTAACCTCAGTGGAGTTGCTTTGTATTTCAACAAAAAGGGAATCATAACTTGTTGACATAATGGTGGAGTTTTTGTTTATTAGCTAGCTCAATATACAAGTGGCAGAAGAGTCAGCATCTGTGAAGAAAATATGAAAATCATGCATTATTTTTCCTTTTCTCCTGTGTGTTGTGGTTTTGGTATTTTTGTTCTGTTTGGAAAGAATCAGGATGATGTATTCAGGTCATAAAGAGGTAGAAATCTGCCTTACAATTTATTGGCAGCGGGTGAGGATGCCTGAAGAACGTGTTTTAGAAAATGATTTCTTTTTCCTTTGTTCTAAATAGGTTCTTCTGTACAAATTAGGCAAATAATCTTGAAAATCCTGGCTTTGCTGGTCTTTACTTGACCAACGTAAAATGTTCTTTCTAGTTATGAAGAAGTCATGCATCTCAGTAATTGCTGAGCTAGTATATTCTGGAAGTCTGAAGGAGTACTAAAATTTGGAAAAGTCAAGGGGAATGTCCAGTGTAACTTATAAGTCTATTGTCTTGTCATCCCTTGCAAGGAAAAAAAAAAAAAAAAAGGAAATGTGAGGCTTCAGTGATAAAGAGATTAAAGGATAGGGAATGTATTTAATGGAAACCACCATGATTTTGGAAGAAATTAATGATGTCAAGAAAACCTAACTAACTTGACTGTTTCATTAAAATGAATAAAAATACAATGACAGTATTAGTACTGCATAATATTCTAATTTAAAACTAACATATTATGGTGTCAGTAAAGCAAGTACTATATGAATTAAAAGTTGGACCCAAAAGGAAACCTTACCAAATGGAAGTATTTCTAGCATGTGCCATGTCCTAGATTATTACCAAGCCTTACACATTCTGTGTTTTCATCAACAGTCTAGATGCAAATATTCTCATACTATAATTAGCAGTGATTTTTATGTTATGAAGATTGGTAGAGTTTTAATCAATGATGACATAGGAGCTGGAGGGACAAATCAGAATGTCTCAGTATAGAAGGCCTATTTACACATGGTTTGCTAGCAGAGATACAAGCTTGTCTGTTCAGAACCAGGCAATGAAGGCTGTCTCTTGAGTAGGAAATCCAAAGCAGTGAGTCTGGAAAGGCTGTAGGGGCTGGGCCATCCCTTGCCATGCCCTCCCACCGCAGCCCTGGGGTCAGGGAGGCTGATGCTGTCATCAGAAGAGCAAAGAAGATGAGGGAAGGGAGAAGGGGGACTGATGCTGTGATATGGTATGCATGTCCAGAGTCCACCTAAAACGCAGAACAAATTTGAAGATGGTGATGACAACAGCTACAAAAGCCATTGCAGGGCTGAAGGGACAGCATGTCAGTGAACAACTTAAAGTAACTCGGTCTACTTAACTTAGCAAAACAGGGCTGAGAAGTGATTTATTTAAATTTTTATATATCTTCAAGTAATTTTTATTTGCCTATATGTTACATGCTTTTTTCATGGAAAGCAAATAACAATAGAATAAAAGAAGAAGGTGAGAATGGAAAATTTCATTCCTTTGAAACAATACTGTTCATTTTTACAGAAGATAAGCTCCAGCTAGAAAATTTATGCTTTAGTCAGGTGTGTATTGTTGGGTTCAATACAGGGTAACTGAATAAAATTTTATGGTTAGTGTTTTATAAAGGAGCAGCCTAGATCCCTGAGTGTGGTTTATTGGTCTTCTGTTTTATAAATCTAGAAACTGGAAGGGAAAACATGCATAGGACAATTGCACCTTGGCTTCCCCTCGAGTGAGGCTGTAATGCATTGTGGACAGCAGGCTCTGTGAACATGTGTGTTACTCTGGCTTTCTTTCAATTACTATGAATAAATATTTGACTATTTAAAACTCATATAAGTACTGACTTGAAATTAATATTCCTGTATTTGATTGTTAACCAAATTGCAATGAAGGCAAGTGAAGTAAGTCCTGAAGAGACCTGAGCCTGTTGCTCGCTGCCTTATGTTGAAGAATAAGCAGAGATAACACTGCCATGAGGAATTTTCCCTTCCTTCTTGCCAGTGGAAGGCTTCATCCTTGTGTGCTCATTCGTTGCTGCCATGTTTCAGAGGTTGCTCAGAGTGCTGAGGCTGTGTCATGGTTCCTTTCTCCATTGTGCTGGCTGCCCAGGGCCAGGTCATGGGCCCTGGGGTCAGTGGGGAGCTAAAGACCTTGTCTGATACCTCAGAGCTGATGGGAGGAAGTAAGTCACCAGCAATGCCCTCCTTTTGCTGTGTGTCCACATTATCCCAGGAACTGCTTTCCCTCGTCTTCTTTGCCAGGTGGCCTGATAAAATGCCTCATAGAGCTAGAATAAATTGTGAAGAGGCCACAGGGTGTTGTAGGGTGAATGCTGAGCGGGTGTTACCTGTCTGGCTGGGAAATGCAGAGGGTGGGTGTGAAGCAAGGCCATAAGAGGACCAGAGCAAGCAGGGTCCACTGGTTACTAGAGGAAGCCAGTACAGCCCATGTCAGTACAGCACTTGAGGCTAAGGTAATTAAACCTGCTGAGAGAGACAAAATGCAATGGCAGGGTATATTACCTGGGGCTTGGTGTGATGATAACATGGTTACATTACCCTTTTCAGGCTTGCAGCATGGGCAGAGCTGGCCTGCATCTGCCACAGTTTGTGTTGTAAACTTCCCCAATCCAAACCCAAGCACAGGTGCATGGCTTGGCCACCTTCATGACAAGAAATCAGCAGTTGGGCGCTGCTCAGAATGCATCACTTCCCTTGTCCCAGGCCAGCATGTCCATTGGAACATGCTTTGAATCCTTGTTTTATGGATAAAGGGCTTTATGCCCAGATGACTGGGAGCTTTGGGCAACACTGTATAGAAAAAGAAACTGTACCAAATCTTAGAAGTATTCCATAATCAGGAATTACTCAAGGCTATAGTCTAACTTGATGTGTTGCACCTCTCTCTGTTGCTCTGTGTGACCTTTATTCAGCAGGGATGGGCACCCACAGTAAAGATATCCTTCTGGGTAAAATCTGAAGCCCTATCCTGCAGAAAACATTTGGTAAGTGGATTCTTACGTGCTCTCAGAAGGACCATAAGATCTTAGGCTTTTGGAAAAAGTTCCATAAGTGAATACAAAGATCATATTTTATGTCAGGATGGAGAGCTGAAATTGCACGACAGAAGAACTCAGTTTCTTCGTGGTTTCCCCTCCTCTCACAGACAGCTAATTTTGTGGCAGAAAGGTCTGGAATAGCATACTGAAACCTGTTCTGCCTGTCAGCTGAGCTGCTATGTTAGTCTCTGATTGTTATATATCAGAGAATATAATAGGAGCCACTCCCATGTAAAATTAGCTCTATTTGTGTATTGCCTGCCAGAAGAATATAGTGTTTAAGCACAAGAACATAAGATATTGGAGGGACAAGGATTTCTATGGTTCAGTTCTGTGTCTCCTCATTGACATCTGTGTAGTTTGTCTAATTTCAGTGTACTCACACTAGTACAAATAAGATCAGGTTTTTAGTGTAGAAGCTATTTGAAATGACACAGGTTGTTTTTATATTTGTGTTCTTTGATTGAGCTTTGTCTTTAAATGTGGGCTCCATTGCAAAAATGAGGCTGTGTCTGCACGTGTTTTTTTATAAGTAGGATGTCTTTGTAATACTGGAAGTCTTAAAATAGCTGAGCAACATGATATCCTCACACATTCTTTTCTAAAGCCAGTACATCTGTGGTGGGATCACACATTACTTGGATATAATTTATTAGTAAAGCAGGGAATATTTCTCTGGAAGTAATCCCTCCCCACACCCCCTCCACCACCCCCACTCCCATCCCCCAAAAAAACCCAAAAAACCAAAAAATCCCCACCCCAAAACAAAAAACCCACACCAAACCCAAACCAAAAACCAAAAACCAAACCCAGCAGTTTTGAAAACTAGGGAAGTTCCATGCAAAAAAGTCAGTTTTGCAAAAAAAACCCCTACCTCACCTGATTTTCTTTTCCCCATTAAGAACATTGAACCGGGAACTCCTAGCTCCATCTCTCCTAGGAAAACCGTGATGAAGTTAGCCAGATGTCTCATAACTGGGCAGGTCTCCATAGTTGGTACCTAGCAATACACCACTCAACACATGCTGCCAAATAGCGCAAGCTGCCACCCTTCATTTCCATGCTAAGGCAGTTTACACTAGTTTTATGGTATGAAAACTTTCTTCATCAAATGTCTCAAGGAAAATGACAATATTTTTCTCCTTGTTTGTGGGGAGATACGTTATTTCCCAGAGAGCTGTCTATGAGCCGGTCAACTGGACAGCTGTAACAGATATGTCCGTTCTCCTACAGGACTGTGATTCTTGGAACCACTCCCCTAGTTTTGATCATAACCTGCAACTGGAAAATGTGCTCCAAGGCTGGGTTTCGATGTTCTGGTTCTAAAGCATTTCATGTAAATACCTGCCTGAAAAATAATGTTTTGGTCTGAGTAGACTGGGTTTAAGATTTTTTTGGATAAACAGATTTTCTTTTGTCATGTTATTCCTGATGCATGTGAAGCATAACTCAGTTTATGGCCACATGTGGACAACTTCAAACTACAAGGATATTTTAGTTATGACATTTGAGCATATTCAATGATTTATTCTTTCACAGGCATTGAGTAACTGACTCAAAATTCAGTTACTGCTAGAAATGAAGAGTGGAAACAGAGGCAACGAAGGACAAATGGGGTCTTTTGGCTACTAGCAGCAGCTACCTTTGGCTGAAGCTACATGGTGCTCTGTGTTTGCAAAGGACAACAGGGCTGCTCTCTCCAGTAATATCACCTGGCAATACGTGTCCTCAGAACCTGCTGTGAACATGGTGCTTAGTTGTGTTCAGAATTCACAGTTTTTCAAACTTTTCAGAAAAGGCTGTTAGACAGGTGTCTTAAAAAGGGGGAGGACTAATGAAAAAAGTCACAGTTTGATGGCTATCAGCAGAGCCCACATAAATAATGAATTGAAGTTCCCCTTTCTTCTATGCTTTTGGGTAAAGAAAAAATTGCAGGCAGCATGAGGGGAAGAGTATTTGCTTTGGCTTCGACATTTCTGGAAGACAGTTTGTACATAGGACAGTAGTGCAGTGTTAGGGCAATCTTAGTTCCTGCACCAGAGACTACATTACAGGTTTGCAAAAAGGTTTTGATGGTCATGACACCATATGCTCCCTCATATACCCTGTGAAGAATCAGCTGTACAGAGAATTATACTTGTTTTATACAAACATCTGAGAATACTTTGGAGACTTTTGTCATGCTTCAGAGTCAGAAGTTGCCAGGAGTCCGTAAGATCAAGTAAAATATGAATGTCCTTCTTCCCTAATAATTGTATATAATGTTGGCATCACATATGAGGGATAAGATTTCCTTGCAGTTTACAATGGCTTTTGCTGGACAAAGTTCTAAGCAGTTAAAAGTCTTTCATGAAAGAGCAATTTATCTGGTCAGGAGTGTGTGGCCAGTGTGTCAGCATGAACTACTTGCTTTCATTGACTGCAGGAAAGGCAAATAACCAGGGAAGCTATCTATCAAAGCAAAGACATAAGCCTGAAATGGAAGTTTTATTTACTTGAAGGGATGAGGGGGTTAAAAGACTCTCAAGGAAAATGCACAGCATAACATTGAGAGACACTTTACTGTTAGGAGTCAGTATAGGTTTTGGGAAACAGTACAGAGAATGTAGAAACTGAAACATAATTTATTTTTATCAGACTGTCTGATGGGCAGAATTTCAAATGAGGTTTCCTTCTTGGAATTCTATGGGAGGTTTAAAGAGGAATTGGAGACTGATGTGCACAAAAGCTTGGGTCTGTCTGTGATCAAGCAACAGCTGGGCATAAGGAATGTTTGTTGGGTTTTTTTTTTTTTTTTCCAGAAGTCTATTTGAAGGTGAATAGAAAAGTCTTCTGAGAAGTCATTAGCGTCCCAAGTACCACAAATCTGGGGTGGAGGATTGTGGCAGGCTTTGTTTATCTTTGATGCAGCCAAAGGAAACACGCCTTACAGACTATTCCTGAGCACTTCGCATGTAAAATGAAACATAAACAGGAACAGTAACAGGATTAGGACCTGGGTTATAGCATTCATTCACCCTTAGCATTTATTTTGTGCTTCAGCAGAAATAACAAAGGAATAAAAATTCATTTTGTGCTCTCCACTTGCTGAAGCACAGGAGCTTGCTGGGTTACTTCCCCTTTGAGGAGTAAGTGAGGGCAAGAAGTTGGGCTGTGTCTCTGGTGTGACCCATTCTCACTACTTTGTTTTCTGAGAAATGGTATTTGCTTGCAGTATTTGCTGCAAAGAGTATTTGCTGGAAAATTGACAACACATTTATTTTCAAAGACCTAATTATAAGCCTAAATGCTAATAAAACCACTTTCTTACTCTATTTAGTGATGAGAAGTGGTGACATCACTATGATATCTTATTAATATACCAACTCCATGTTAATATCATAGTATCATCATGGTTCTTGTATAGTGCTGTCTTTAATCTAAATATGCTGCTTGGATCTGTTTTGCTTTGATTGTCTGCAGCATATTCCTCTGTGAGTGAATTAGAAATACACCAATAAAGTCTTATTGAAAATTTGATTTATAAATTCTTACTTTGCTCTCGGAATATACAGGAAATGACAGATACAGTTTATATCTGTTCTGAGTGTGTGGAAGGTTCCTTAAGGAGATGAACAAGCTGATGGAGCAGGACAGCACTTAGGACAAATCCTAGCCACACTTTAACTCTTTCAATAAAGCCCAAAGACTGCAGAGGCTCCCACTCCTTCTTCCCTTCCTTTTCCCACCTTCCCCAAAGGTACTCACTGCAGTCTGGTTTTTCTCTTGTAAAAGTGGAGGCTGCCTACTTCATCCCTTAAGATATAACATTTCCCAGCACATGCTCGCATCCCAGAAGCATGCAAGAGAGTGACACGAGGGACAGGGAGGCTGCAAACCCTGGGGCAGGGATGCAGCAGCTTCTTCCACCTCCAGCCTTTCCGCTGACACGTACCTGGCTTAGGTGCAGGATTCGTCTATCTCCACAGCCGCTTGTCCCAACCTCACATGCACGCCCTTTCAGGGTGACCCTTGGTGATGGTGCTCACACCCTGCACACAAAAAGCAGAATTGGCCCCTGTGTTTTCATCACAACAAATGCTACCCCAGTGAGTTTTTCAAAGCCCTTTGCCAGCTGGTTGATGCAAATACCAGAGCTATTTCAGCAACCGCTGGAGGCAGGGAGGACATGGCCAAGTGGCTTCCAGGGCTTGTGAGCCTCCTGGCCCTGGGAAGGGTGTGAGCTCTGGCTGCTCTCTCTTCTATCACGACGAGTTATTGCGAAGGTTTGAAATTGATGTCATAACAAATGTTCAGGCTTGGGAAAAAGTTTTGAGGTTGGACCTGAAAGGAGGGATAATGCCCTTTTCCCAAGACTGTCTCTTTCCCACAGGTGCCTGTAGATAACTATATGATGCTGAAGCTGATAAGATAATTAAGCTGCTAAAGGCAGACAGCGTTTGAGGATAAATCTGGCAGCTGCTCTGTGAAGTGGCTTTGGTAGAAAGCTGTGTCCTGGTGGGGTAAGCTGTATGAACCACACCACAGAACCAACAAAACCCACCTTTTTGGCACAGAGAAGAGTGTCAAACTGATTCACAGGATCACAAGTATGTTGCGGCCTAAGAATCACTTTATTAAGCAAAGATGTTGAAGCACGAGCTTGTTTCTTAGGAAAATCAATTGTCCAGATTCAGGTTGTATAGTGCAGATATATTAGTCCCAGAGGGCAGGTTTCTCGGCAGTCCCACAGGCAGGTGGATAGGGATCCTGGCAAGTTTGCTGGCAGTTGTCCACCAGGATTTCTTTGCAATCCGTAGCCCTATTCAAAACATCTGGACCTTCATAAATAGGTGTTTTCCATTGGGAAAATGTTCTCCCAAAATTTCTGAGTTCTTTATCCATTGTTATTTAACTAAAATAACTACTTCTAATAAGGGATAACCAAAACCCCAGAGCTGAGTCAGCACTCTTTCAGGAGCAAGACAATAATTCAGTGTTAATTCTTTAAATGTTCTCCACTGCTACTTGGTGCTTCCCACCTGAAATACATAGTCTGAATGAGAAGAAAAAACCTATACCATTTCATTTTCTGAGCAAACACTCATGTAAACTAACAGAAGATGATAGTATCTCTGGGTATTTTTAGGAGTTGCTGTTTAAAATTCAGTCCTGTTGTAGAATGCCAGGTTTCATGGTGTTGTCTTTTAAGAAATCTAGCAGCCAGATGGGACCTGAATGTGTTGATCTGGGACATAACTGCTTAATATGACTAGTTAACCAGCAATGTAGCTCTGTCTCAAGGTTTGTTTAGATGTTGTCTTTAGACTGATGATGAGAGTTTATGGTTCAGTATATAAGCATGCCTAAATCTCAGGCAATTGGTATTCTGGAGACTGTGGTAAACTCCTCTAGTGCACTGCCTTGCAACTACTTTTCTGGCAGGCATCTTAGCTTGTGGATTAGCTCTGATTTTAAATCTGGCCTGTGATTAAAATTAAACATTTATTCTTATTTTGTTGAATTGGAAAATAGGAAAAAATATTGTTACCTTAGGACTTTTTTTCTTTTTACATTTTTTTTGAATTATTCAGTGTTATGTTCAAAAAGATTTCTAAATGAAGTTAATTTTTAAATGAAAAATCAAAATGTTTCTTAATATTTCTCTTCCCTTCTCTCCAGGCTTTTTCAGCTGAAACTAATCAATAAATCATGTGCCTGTCTGCAAATAGTTATAGTTGGTACCTAAATCTGCATTTTTGCCCCCAAAATTATTCAACTGAAAAATCTTATCCTGTACTGTATGAAGTAATTCTGCTTCCTTAACTCTTTGAAAGAAATCAGCATCTCAGTGTAAATGCAGAATAAGCTGTGAGACATTATTCTGTGTACTAGTGTAGAAGAAACTATTTTCCTGCTAGTCAAAGATAATTTTTCAGAGCTGTATGGGTCTGATAAAACTAGAATTATATACCCTTGACTTTTATTGGTTCAAAGTACAATTAAATAGAAATGAGTGGCTGCATAAAGGGTATTGATGCAATTAGGATTTCCCAACAAGGTTTTGAAGAACACAAATGTCCAGAGACACTGCCTGACAGAGCTGTGTGGGACACGCACAAATCAAGAAGGAGCAGGGCAGAAAAATCCTTCCATCAGAGAAGAGCAGCCTATTACACTGAGAGGAAAAAATGGTGCTATTGAAACTTGACTTGTATGTACCAGGGAGCCTCCTAGGATCACAGGGTAAAACTGAAGGTGCCTCTAGAAACTGGAAAGATGAGAGGCAAAACATGACCTTTGGTTTTCCTTTCAGGAGAATGGGGAAAAAATGGCACCTGTTGGCTTTTGTGAACAAAAAGAGCATTAACCCCTGTACAGGTTCCACAAAATTCTGATTGCCACATTGATGGGAGGTCCTTAACTGAACATTTGTTTACTTTTGGAAATGGTAGGACTAAGCAGAATTAAGAAAGCAGAGGAGGAGACATTTTTAAAGGTTTCAATATGGTTCAAATAGTTTCAAGATGGTGGGATTTTCTGAACTGACAAACTTTGACTAAACACGTTGCATGGAAATTTTGCCCTATTCCAAAATCTCTGTCCAAAGGGTCAGCGTTGGCAAGTGGTTCCAGGGCAGAAAACCTGGACCTGGTGTTGTGGCATCAGGGTTGGGAGTAGCAGGGGTGGTTTTCCTGGGATGGAGGTGATGGGGCTCCTTTACAGAGCTGTTTTAATGGGGTTATCTCTAACCCCCATAATTTCACCCATCTGATTTGTCAGGTGGCCCTATACATGTGAGAGGCAGGAACGGGCACCTCAGTGGGAATGTGTGAGCTGGCTCTGCTGACGATGGAAAAACACAGGAGGAGCATCGGTCTGGGGTGCAAGAGAGGGGGGGCACAGGAGCCCCACTGGGGAGCGGCGGGTTTGTTGCCAGTGGAAAACTTGGACTGTGCTCCTTTTCTGCTTGTTTGCAGGCGGATCAGCCAGCTTTGACCTCTTGAGCTGAAAGAAAGAGATAGGAAGGAAGAGTTTTCTCATGATAAGAGCAGAAGCCTATGCTGCGTATTTTCCCCATGGATCAAAACAGGAAGCATTTGCCAGCAGCACCCCCTTCTCTGCATCGCTGCTCTCCCCTGCCCAATGCTTCATTGGAGTGTTCTCACTTGACCTCCTTGCTCCAGGTTGTCATGACATTACCACAAACTCGTTATCCCATCATTTTTATGATCTCAAGGGGATTTATACACAGACTGAAGAACTGTGAAATAGATTGAGAGGAGGGGGTTAGTGTGAAGAATAATCCTGCCTGGCTTTAATTTTTCCTCATTTGGCTCCTCAGTCACTTCTCCTTTTTCTCGGTGGATCAGTATCCAAATTTACTCTTGAGCTTGCTTTGACCAACCCAGCTTGATCCCTCAGTATTTTGCATCTCCAAAACCGCTCATGGTTTGATCTACCAATGCCTGCTTGACTACAGGTAGAACCGTACTTTGGAGGGGGCTGTGGGAGTGCTGCAACGGCCCCGTCAGCCTGCCCACTGCAGGACACTGCCGGTGCCCACTGCTGCCCTTCCCAAACTTGCTGAGGATGTACTGCATCCCACTGCCTAGGCTACTGGGGAGGACGCTCAATAACATTGGCCCCAGCAGGCTCCCCTGAGAAATGTCACCCCTAACTGGTTGCCAGCTGCACTGTGAATTGCTGACCCCTGATCCTTAGCCCCAAACATCCCTCTGGTTTCCCAGCCCACCCTGGGGTTCACTCAGCCTGTCCTAATTTATAGTTTGGATTCAAGAATACTGCATGTCAAAAGCCTTGCAAAAGTCAAGGTATACTTTACTATTGCTAATCTTGATATTTGTTATTTTATAAATTTTTTACTTTTTAAAAGGCATACTTTACTATTGCTAATCTTGACATTTGTTATTTTATAAATTTTTTACTTTTTAAAACACCTAAAGATTTAAAAATCCACACAAAACTTATTTGAAAAAAACCCCACACTCAAAAAGTAAAGGCTGTATCAAACTTAGATAACTTACCTGCAAGATATTTTTAAGTACTCTTGTTTGTAATTCTCAGAGGCTTCCATTAAAAGTTTGAGACAATAACATCTCTCCATGGTGGTTACTTATATAGCTGCAATACCTAGTGTTACTAAGCAAGGGATAAAATTGTTATTATCCCTATCAGAGTACAGCCTAGAGACAACCAGGGGAGGTGGGGCCCCAGAAGAAAATGTAGAATTACTGAGACTTGCTGTTGTTTGTTGCTGATGATATTCAGCTGCAGAATGTAAGACAAAATGTGAAATGGTATATTTAATAAAAAATAAAGTAGGCCTAATAAAACCAAATCAAAACAAAACAAGAAAAAGGTTAGTATTGATTACAGAGTGTTATGCGTGAACTTTTGCTTAACAAACTACCAGACATTATATAAATATTACATTCAACTTCAGATAATTGGAAAGGTAAATTTTTCAGGAGGGTTTGAGGTAGAAAGCCTGGAGATGACGATAAAAAGACCTTCAGTCTCTTTATGCTTCTGTGCCAACTTCTGTCACACCAGCTTTTCTTGGGTCATTTCTAGCCACAGCTGGAGCCTTTGGAGGTAGACATATTCCTCGTACCACCATCCCTGGGACAGTAGCTCAGGCTTCAGCTCAGAAAAACCCATGCCTGACTTGAAGCCTGCGTTTCTGATCTGCGAGACACGTGAGTGCTGGCTGGGAAGCGCCTCAGCCCTGGTGTTGCCTGCGTCCTGTTATCAGCAGGGTGAGTCTTGGCTGTGTGGAGGAGAAAATCCCATGTCTCTGTTTGTATTGCATAGAGAGGAAAGTGTGAGCAAAGGAAACCTTCCCCTGTGTGGGGCGCAAGGAGCCGCGGGGAGACCTCCCCTTCTCCTCACCCTCCATCCCGGCGCAATCAGCCAGCCTGCAGCTTCAGGGTAACGCCGTTGTGCTATCAAAACATGAATGACTACTTGTCGTTTATCTTGCCAACATATTTTTAAGCCTCAGCCGCAGTCAGCACTCCATACTGTCTGGGTTTTAATCTGCTTTGTTTGTGCTCTCACAGGCAGGTGGCAAAGGCTGTCTCCAAGCAAAAAACCCCACTGATTCCTTCAGTCTCTTCCACTGAGCAGTTACGTTTTGGCTTTGATTCCTGTTCCTTTTTTAAGTCACTCTTGCCTTTGCATTGTTTTTAGTTTGCATTGTATGTTGGTCTTCTCCAGATACATCCTTCCATCTCTTCGTCTCTCTCTCTTGCCCTCTAGACTGTGCTGTCAATGCAAAGCCATATAAATTGACTTGTTAGTCAAAATACATCTTCCCAGCTTTTGGTAAAGCGGAGGATGATCCAAGGAGTTTTTCTGAGCTTTACAAACATGGCAAAGCTCTTCTCGTAGTGTGTCGAGCATGCCATTTCCACACATGATCACACAGATTTTCTGCTTCATCATGCAACTGAATAAGAACACTTTAAGTACCTCAAGTAAAAACAGAGGACATTTCTGGAAGGTTGAAATAGGATCATACCAACTGCAACAGGTCAGTGTTGGTTTGTTTGAAGAGGGAAATGTTTGAGCAGTGATTAGGGCTATTCTTAGCACTAGCTCTTACCGAAGCTCGCAGTCAGTCAGGTAGAGCTGGGTAAGCACCAGGAGCAAGTTCCAGGAGATAACACAGGAATCAGTGGCCATTGTCAGTGTTTCCAGCAGCACTGCTGTTTTCTTTACTTCATGGCAAAAGAAACAGGGCTTAGTGGCAGCTATCATTAAACTATTTCCTGGCAGCGTGCAGGATAAGCTTATTTGGAAATAAACATATTTTTCTAATCCCTGGCTAAGAAAACTTGACATCTATCCCCATGCATGACATGGTTGTTCCAGCAGGCTTTCCTACACGTATTGCAGCCAGACCTGCTACTGCACGCAGTATTGTAAATATATTGTGGTGGTGGTGATCTGTTTCTGTTTTTCTTTCCTTTTTATTTTTCCCTTGCTTTTTTTTCCCTTACTCTATCTAGTACATGTCTTGCCTGTAGAGTACTAAACTGATGCATGGAGAGAAGGGGCTATATATATTTTTTTATCATCCTCTCTTTTATTCAGGTCCTTCCTTTCTGACCCCTGGGGAAATCATAGAGTCATAGAATGGTTTGGATTGCAAGGGACCTCAAAGATCACCTAGTTCCAACCCCCCTGCCATGGACAGGGACACCCTCCACTAGACCACGTTGCCCAAAGCCCCATCCAGCCTGGCCTTGAACACTTCCAGGGATGGGGCATCCACAGCCTCTCTGGGCAACCTGTTCCAGTGCCTCACCACCCTCACAGTAAAGAATTTCTTTCTAACATCTAATCTAAATCTACCCTCCTTCAGCTTAAACCCATTACCCCTTGTCCTGTCACTACAGGCCCTGATAAACAGTCCCTCACCAGCTTTCCTGTAGGCCCCTTCAGATACTGGTAAGGCGCAATTAGATCTCCCCGGAGCCTTCTCTTCTCCAGGCTGAACAACCCCAACTCTCTCAGCCTGTCCTCACAGGAGAGGTGCTCCAGCCCTCTGATCATCAAATTGTCTTTGTGAAGACACCTTCCTGCACCTGAGAGAGGATGTATTTTCTGGCACTGACCAGGAAGCACCAGGCAATCTGAAAAAATTCTTCCTCACTGCCTTCCATGACCAAAACTTTAATTTTCACAGACATGACATCAGGAATAGGATTCTACAAGTTTTACTCATGGTTGTAAGATATCATTATGTGGATGAAATGAAGATTCAGTTTTCCTTCCCCTCTGGGAGCTGGGCTAAAATACCAAACCAATAAAAAGCTAGTTATAGAAAGTAGAGAAAATGCTTCCTTTCGCAACAGCCCGTTCTCACAGCTTTTAATGCATAAACCTGTAAAAGACAGGAGATTTTTTAAAGGTGCACATTGTTGCATCAGTGACACATATGGCAATTTCTCAGTCTATTAGAGATGTCATGATTTTTTCTTCTCTTTAAACGTTTGTAGAACCGATCTTCTTACTCTGTCAACATATTCCTGATGGACCATTGTATTAGCTATGTTATTGTTGCTTTATGTTTGATGGCTTGATAAGAAATACATTTACTCTCTGACTGCATTAGAAATAGATTTGCAGGGTGAGAGTAAAGGTGGCCATTCACAGACAGCATGAACAAAGGCAATCTACAGCAAGCTTTTACACAGGGAAGGAGCCAAAGAGCTGATGGACCATTATGTCTGTGGCATTTGCCTAACAATGTGCTTAAGAATAACCCATTGACTTTAGCTTTTGTCGTTTTGGTGCAGAATTTGTCAGACTGGCTTTGTCCAACCTGACTTTGAGAAATGTTTGCAAAAAAAATATTCTGGAATTCCACCCCTCCAACTTAGTTTTGGGGCAAGGTTCATAGAAAGGGGCTGCCCAGCTACTGTCTGATGGATGGGCCTGGGCAGGTCAGCAGAAAAGTGAGGAGCAGGATGTTGGAGGCAGGACAGACAATGACTGTATGAGTTTGCCCACATGCTGGACCTGATGGGAGGCAGTGTTGGCAGGTGCCAGCGTGGCAGGGTGGACCACAGCGTCGGGTGCTTGGGGTCGGGCCAGCCAGCAGCGCTTAGCATTTTTTGCTAAAATACACAATGTTTTTTTATCTGGAGTATACCCATTGTAAGAAGTATCGTGAATAAGTGCTCTCTGCTCTTTTTTGTCCAGGTTATCAAGCACTTTCAGATGCAAGAAGGAAGGCAGTATTTAAGAGCTGTTGCTGTTGAGTTATCACGCAAGACGTATTGGTAGTTTTGGGCTCTAATGTTGGCCAGGACACTCCAGGAATTTGAGGGTCTGTGTGATGCCTGTGTATGTATGCAACTGCTGTTTTCCAACCCTAAGCAACCCTTCCCTCTTCTCCACCTGTCAATGTTATATGAGGCAGCTGCAGTGCAGAGAGGGACCATTTCATGAGCTGTAAGAACTGTGTGTATATTCTGTATATATACCCGGACCCTCTCTTCTGCATACTCGGGGTTTTGAAGGTCCTGAACCCCCAAAGTGCTTGTGCAATTTCTATAATGGGAAATGAATCATCGTTAAGCTTGACCACATGCTTGCGCTGAACAGCTCCATGTTACATGGCCAAGCCAGTGGTGCCACTCGTATAAGTCAGCCTGCTGTGTCTGACTATGGGCTGCTTCACGCCTGGTTGTTCCCTCTGTGTGCAATGGCTATTCCACCAACAACTAGCGTCCCAAGCTGTCATATGTTCTGAAAACTCTATATTTTGATGAAAACACGGGAACAGCTGTGTCCTATCATGGATGACATAGAATTTAAGCATAAACTGTGGGAAACTCCAGACTGGCAATTGCATCAGCAGCTGATGACCCTTCTGAAGCAGAAGGCCGCAGCTCAGAGCCCTGTTCCTCAAGGCAGAGATACACCTTGCATTATAGCTACTCGTGTTGCTATAATGGGAACAAAAATGTGACAAGTGAGCATATGATGTATGCAGGATTTCTTCTTGATTTTTTTTCTGAAAAAATAAATATACAGGGTGAGAATGTATGCATTTCCATTTAAGAGAAGCACAAAACTTGCTGGCCAGTGTGTGTGTGTGTGAGGGAGGGAATCAGTGTAGCTTCTGCATGCCTTGGAGTGAGCCATTTTAAGATTTTTGATCTATGTTGGATGTACCTAGAGACTTGTGTTAATGTAGCTCATCTGAAGCTACTTGTGGACTGTGGTGCTGCCTGTAGCCCAGGGCCTTTGCCGCCTCCTTGCTTGATAGAGGACACCCTCTTTATCAGGTGTTCCCTGAAGGAGATTTTCACAGCTTTCTTATGGTGACCGTGCCCATTCCTCTGCTGTCTAGGAGCTAAAACTTGTGTGAGCAGTGACTTGCCCACCTACGCAGAGAGCTGTGCCCGGTAGTGTGCTTGGCAACTCCTCCTCTCTCCTGGGTTTTGCCCACTGTTCTTTTTGCCCACTGTGTTTGATGGACTCTGCGCTGTATTTCTCGTTCCCAAAAGCAAGTGCAGTTTTTGCAACTGCAATACACAGGTAGTGTTTCTGCAGCTTGGTCTCTCTCTGTGCAAGTAGCTGTTTCCCCAGGAAGGGTTGACAGGAGCTGCTGCAGCAGTGGTGGCAGCGTGTCCTGGCCGTGAGCTGTGGGCTGAGACACAGCACGGGGCGAGACGTGAGCCTCTAGAGGTCACTGACACACCAGGGCTGGCGGAGAGAGGGACACAGCTGCTCTGGGAAGGGTGTATACAGCAACCTGGGTGTAAATAATAACAAAGAGCAGAACAGATTTTGTGCTTGAGATCTGCTGCAAAACGTGAATGAAACGAGAGGCAATGGCTTGTCCAGAGGAGATGCCTGAGGCCCACAGAGGCACTGTGCTGTGACTGATAGCTTAGGCTGCAGACAAGCTATGGGGTGGAGGTTTAATTCACCTGGCAGCACAAAACTGCCATGGAAAGTGCTGCAGCCATAGGGCCTGGGCATGGGGCTGATGTCCTGAGGAGCGGATGGGGGCAGGGGAAGCCTCCTAACCACAGTGGCCTGTGGGTACCATTGCAAAGGCTGCCAAGTTTGCCACGTAGCCATTTCCCCAACCTCACCTGCCACGTGGTGATGCAGAGTGCTGTTGCTATAGGTAAGCAACACCTGGATTCCCCAAATCACCAATGCTTCAGAAGAAGGAACAATTAATTCATTTGTAGAGCGCCTTCTTGTGCCTCCCTGTGAGAAATCCTGAAGAATGGGAGAAACCAATCACGTGCTGATGCCAGCCCAGATTCGCCCTGTGTGTGTGAAAGCACCTTGTATTGGTATTAACAGTGAAAAGCAAGAAAGAGTGTAGTCAGGCAGGGAGCTCTGCCCAGAGGTGGAGGAGGGAGCTGTGGTAAAGGGGTATTTGGGCTGGGTAGGACCTGGGGTCTCTAATGCCTGCCATGGGGTGACCACGCGACTAGGTCAGGCACCTGAAAGGTGCTGCAATAACTGCAGGTCTCCTTGTAAAAGGAAAACTGTCAGGGTTACAGGATGTCAGCCAAGGCATGCCTAGTAGTAATCATAAGGACTGTTCCCTTTGTAGTTTATCACTGTAAAGTTTAAGCAAATTTTATCTTCTAATCTGTTTCCCCTTGAAGTCACCAAGTCAGACAAGAAAATAAAGCTGTGTAACTCACAACTGGGAACGTGTAAATGCTATTGAAAAGCCAGGACGTGGTGGGGGATTACACCGGTGGGGGACTGTCCGTCTCCACTGACCTGGGCGTAGCTGCCCACCTTTCTCAGCATTGTTTCTCCTGCACTTTGAGCTGGGGGGAGAGGAACTCCCACCCTGTGGCTCCCACTGCCCACGGCCCCCCGCCCGCCCCTCCTTCCTCACCCACCCTCTGCAAGAGGCTGGCTGCCTTCGGTCAGAAAATCTGCTGGGCTTTGCACAAACATCTCCTAATGTAAATATCACAGCACTATAGAAACCCTTTCTGTTGGTGCAGGTTCTTCTGAGCTGTGCTTTCAAAGTGCTGACTGTGTTGGTTCTTATCATAAATCAGTCTCAGCAATTAACTTTCTTTTGATCACTTGGGTGTGTGCTTTTTTTTTTTCTTCTTTTTAAGTACACTTTTAATAGTAGATGAATGGGGTGACCAAATACACAACCATAAGATTTTTTTATTTAAAGGAAATGATAGTTAATTTCTTTGTAAACGGACCAGACACTATCATGCTTCTCCAATACAAAAGAATAGTTTTAAAATACAGTTTTATAGAGGAGAATAGTAACGAAGAATATTACTTTAAAATAGGCAGTTTGTGAGTGTGTACATGTGAGTGAACATGTGAAAATTGGCATACAGATTTTGCGTATGGTATGTTGAAGTATGAGTTAGTTTACTATGCTGTTTCACCTAAACAGCTGTATGAATGATTGCTGAAGATTTTTGCCCATATAGGCATGGTACCTGGGTGCTGGTGCCCCTGAATGAGTAGCTAATTAGGTATGAGCCAGTCCTCCACCTTGTTCCTAAGGACTTGTGCTCCTGACAGACCCATGCCACCAGTCTCTGCTATTCAGTCCTAACGAACACAGAACAGTTTTTCTCTCATTAGGAACACAGAACAGTTTTTTACTCATCGGCAGACAGCTGCTCAATGGGAATTGCTCCCTGAGCTTTTGTGTGCTGGACTTTGCACCTCTTGACAGCACTGCATGCTGTGGAATGTTGCTGTACCAACCCAGAAGCATTCTGTATGTGCGATATTATACCCATCTTGAGTGAAATACAAGGGAATTGGATCTGTAAACAAAATTTGAGCTTTGTTTTTGTGTGACGTTTAGGGCTTGCTATTAATGATTTGCATTTTACAGACTCTCAGCAGACTAGAGCATGTCCCATCGCTCACAGTAGTCAGGAATGTCTGTGGTCTGTTTTGTTGAGAAACAACACATTTCTGGGGTTAGCCCTTGTGAGTCACAAGACATGATTTTTTTTTGCTGCAACCACGAATATTCCAAACAAATCCCTCTCATTTTAGCGATTTAGATCACAACCTTCTTGCAGGACATGTGCAGGCTGCATTTTTAACATCGCATGTGACAGAAGTGTTGCTGTAAACTTTTTGATGAAGACGTGACCAGCATGCTCAACTTTTCATGCTGTCAGTGGTAATGCGAGCACAGCTCTGCATTTGCTGGTGCCTACCCCAGTTGGAGCTCTTGAATGCATTTGCTTGGCAATGTTTTTGATATGTAGATTAGTATTTTTGTTATTTGATGAAGATTAGACATAGTTTAGACATATAATTGAAAACTAGGGGTTATTTATATATAGTACCTCCAGTGCTCCCCCTTTGAGAGTTTTTGGGTGAAGCTGGGCAGGTATAACTATGGGTGTTCCATAATCATTGAGGTTCAACCCAGACATAGGGCTCCACTCAGGTGCTGTGTACTGCAAAATGTGGTTTCTATCATGCAAACTCAGGATTTCCTTTCTGTAGCATGTCCCTCACAAGCATGTAATTTGCAGCTACTATGAGATTTGTTATTCCATCCTCAGAAAATTGCCTCTCTTGCTTTGGGTAGCTATACAAATTGCAAAATATGATTTGGTAGCATACTTGATGGTGGCAACTCAGGCGTTTTCTTACACCATGGTAAATGCAATGTAACTAAAGACCAGAAGAACTCATGTATGAACCAGTTGAAGGTCCAGCCAGCCCAGTGTCCTGTTGCAAGCAGTGGCCTGCAATAAGTGCTTAAAAAGGAGGATGAGGAAGAGGGGATGTAGCAAGTGATTATCCTCACCTCCAGTAATTAATGGTTTAAGAATTTCCTGTGCTAAAGTTTGCATCCGGATCATTGTGTCCAATAGCCACCAGTGGGTTTATCCTCCACAAATCTCCTTTTTTTTTTTTCAATTCCTTTTATGCTGTGGCCTCCACAACTTCCTGTGGTAATGAATTCCACACTTCAATTAAGAAGTGGAAAAAGCATTTCCTTTTTTTAAGCCTGATCATTTCTTTGGGTGCCTCCTTATTTTTGTGTTGTGAGAAGACATGAAAAATCATTCTCTACAAAACTTTCTCATGGCATTTATAATCTTCTAGTCTTCTACCATATTCATGGTTTGTTTTTATAATTGATTTTCATTTACCTCTCTTCTTGAGCTTTGCCAAGTAGTCCTCTTGAAGAAACATAAGACTAACTTGATTTAATCAGAATGACAAACTAGAAAGGTCAAACGAAAAAATGAATTTATTTAGTCTCTCTTTTTATAGAAACTCTTCCAAAACCTGCCATCATCCTGGACTCCTCCATATTCTACATATTTCATGAGGTGGGTTGGTATGAACTACCTGTAGTCCAGAAAATATATCTGCGTCATTGCTCTGTACAAAAGTGTAATTACATTATCTGCTTTGAGCTATATTGCTTTCATTTGTTTGATAATCATTGAACTCTGATTTTTTTTCTTTTTTTTTTTTCTTTTTTTTTTTGTGTGTGTGTACAAGCTTTCCTACATGCTTTTGGCTAACATAATCTGTCATTATGCATATCTACTTAAGGTTATTTTTTAACTCACATATATTATTTTGCACTCACTGGAATTTCATCTGCGCCTTTCTTCAGGTCATTCTGTTGTTGCCTGCCTTGATGCTCTTCAGCACATGTCCACAGGCAGTTTTAGGCTGGATAAGCCTATTTCAAATCAGTTTGATTGTTTTGAACAATTCAGGTCAGAAAGGCTGTAACCCGGCCTCTCTGCTGATCTGCTGAGTGTATGTGGGCAGTGGTAACAAGTATGATTTAATCCATCACACTTTACCTTTTTGATACAGACTATTCCTTCAGATGTAGATTTACATGAAGACTGTAAAGTCTTCTGTGCTTGATCAGACCAATCATCTGGAACCTGTCTGCACTGTTCAACCAAGTCTTAGTACCAGCTACCGCTTGAGCGAGGCAGAGAAGCAATCCAACTGCAACTTTCCCATTTCCAGGCAATGTGAGTGCAGACCAGGAATTCCTCTCTTGGAATAGCAAAGATCTTGCAATTCTGAACCTTTTCAGTGGAGAGAGCAAACATTTATCTCTGCACAGCTGTGGCTATGAGAAGCTGAAGGTTTGATGGGAAGAAGGCTGTTCCTAATTGTCCTTCTTCTGAATTCTGTAAACCTTCTTAATGCTTTTCACATCCTACCACCCCATTTTGTTTCTGAATAATTGTAATAAAGGCCACTGTACCTGAGTTGAGCCCCTCATCCTGTGCTGCTCTTTTGGGTTATTTTTCATATAACCTGTTTGTTTCTGCAGGCAGTGAATCCAAACAGGTGCCTTTCCATGCCACTGTCTGTCCAGAGCAAAGGACCAAGGCCTGCTGTTGCAGGAAGATGTCCAATGAAAAGAGTAAAAGTAGAAATGAGGTCTTTTAAGGATCACCTGGGCCCCCAAACACCTTCAGTTTACACTGCTGTACAAATACGTTCATATGCTGTACAAAAGCATGTGATCTCTTAAAAAGAAAATTGTCTTGTGATCTGTGTATTAGCTCCTACAGCACAGAGGGCACACACTTCTGCTGTTCCTAAAACTGTTTTTATAGCCACTCTTCATGTGAAAAAGATTGTTTTCCATAGCTGGGTTAGACTGTGCATCATGAAAAGTTGATGTATGTGCATCTGGACAGCCAAATAGGAGGAGCTGCAATATAGCATGATGACTCTGGCTTTTTTATTTGCTTGTTTACAGGTAGCTTTTACAACCCATCATTATGTTTGTGGTTGACTTTTGGGAGTACGGGTTTTAATTTACTTCCCTTTATATATGTGGATGAGAGGGTATGGTGGGCACGTCCTTTTCTGTAAAACATTACCATATCCTGGAATGGGAAGAAGAAGTAATTCTGTCAATATTAATGCACCTACCTTTCCTCTCCAGAGGCTTGCATGCCCAATACATCATTAAATCTAGTAAGAGTGAAGCACTGGTGTCTCTCTTTTTGAGACCAGCATACAAGAGAAGTGATTCTGAGCTCTCTGTCATGCTGAGATAGCATGTGCTGTTAGAAGTTACTATATTTCAGCATTAAAACCAATATAGAAAGTACAGTGGCCTGACTGAAGATGTATTTCAAGATCTTTTTCCTTTCTAGTGAATAATATTTACTTTTTTTTAGTTGACCAGATTTTTAGAGATCATTATATTTAAAGTAATTGCTTATTTTAACTCTTGTATTAGCATTGCTTTCAGAATTAAAAAATAACCATGACAGATGATAAGTGAGTTTACTTATGTATAAAAATGGAGGATCAAAATCCTTCAGATCATTTTTCTGTTCCCATGCATATGTTAAATACTGATAACATAAAAGTCTACAAGCTAAAGAAAACAAAATCAGACAAGCAATGTACTGAAAAATTCAAGGCACAGCTCTCTTTTTAAGGGAATGATTAAAATTATTTAGTAAGAACACGACACCATTATTGTGACTAATGTAGATTGGCTGTATTGGTGGCTATCACTGAAAAAGGAGATTTTTGCCAAAGAGATTTTAATGAAGACAGAGTGGTAGACATTGCACGACATTGCACGACTTTTCTAGCTGGCCTGTCCAGTACGTACATATTTTGCTTCCAGTTACTACCCGCTAGAGAAACCTGTTGTTCACTCCTCCTATGATGCTAAGTGTATCACCACTCCTGGAAATACCAGTTGCTAAGAATAACAAGAGAAAATAGCCCAAAGGGCTTATTGTGCTAATTGTTTGCAAAATGTTCCTGGTGCCAATTTCCTTACTTTTTCTGTGAGTTGGGGCTTTTTGCTAAATCCATGGAAATTCTCCTTGCTGTTTCCATAAAATGTAGGTACTTTATCTGAACTGAAACTCCTCTGTGGTTGCAGAGTGTGGGTGCCAGAATGCTGAAATGCCTTTCAACTAACCTCCCCAGAATCGCGTTTACAGGATAATGCAATAGACATAGTTTTAGAATTACACTTCCAGCACAGCTGTCATGTGGGAAATCTCTGGGTAGAAATATATTTATGGGAATGGCCTAGAGATAGCCTACCACTGCTGCTATTGTCTGAGGTCTCCTTTTTGCTAGCTATGGGTCTGCTGAAGAAAAATGTAATGTGTGAAGGAAAGAGATGTAGGGAGAAAAATCCTTTGTAGCAATCATCATAGGCGCCCTGCCAGCTCTAGAGGGAGGCTTGCTTATTTTGTATAAGCAGAAGAGACTATAAAAAGATGATGGCAAGCGAAAGGATTTTAATGGGAGGGACGAAGCAACTGCTTTTTCTAGCTTGTACCTGAAAAGGCGGATTTGTGTGACACCGATGAAATGTCTTGTCCCCTTTATCGGTTTTCTTGAACCTGAAAATGTCTTCCTTCTAACACTTTGTGTATGGTCCTTGGGGTCTCTGGATGTGACAATATAATAGAGTTATTGACTAGAACTCTGCAGAGTCCAAACTTTAAACAGTCAATTTTCCTCAACACAAAAAACCAGAAATAGCTGCTCGGGCTTATTCCTGTGTTTCATTCAATCCTGTCCAGGCTCTCAGTGGCAGTGGTCAGTGCCAGAGGCTCTGAAAGTGTAAAAGAAACTCACCTCATTGAAAGATTTGAAATAACTTGTCTTCCTCCTGCCAACAGTTAAACTTAAATGTGGAGTGTGTGGAATCATGACCTTTTACATAAGGTATAAAATTAATTACATTTTTTAAAACTGTGGGTTTAGGTTTTTAGTGTTTAGTTTGCAAACTAAAGTCTTCAGAAATTAGGATATGGCAAGCTAGTACTTGCCTGTGAAGTTGTACTTCCATCCCTCACTTCTCAGTGTATAGAAGAGGTAGAGGATCTGTAACAGACCAGCCACTGGAGTTTTAGCCAGCTGATGTAAAACTAATGGCACAAGGAATTAAAATTCCAGTCTGAGGCCATGACCTGTAATAGGTGTGCTTGAAACATGGCTCATTTTAAGGCAATCTCATGTCATATACATGAGATTACTAAAGTGACTTCAATTCCAACACCAGGTCATTCAAGGTTTTGCTATTGCTATTGTTACTGTTGCTTTCACAAGGCCTCAATTTTTGCTACTTGCTTTTAAACCTTATTATTTTAAAGAAGTATTTTAAGCATTACTTATTTTCTAAGTCAGCTTGAACTTCAGGTACCAATAATAAACACTTATCAGAAAGGCAAATCTCGACAAACCCTGCCGGCTGCCTCTGCAGGGCTGTGGGCTCTTTGCCAGTGCTACCTCAGTCAAGGACAGCTATTGGAACAGATCTCTTGTGCAAAACTATCTGGACTCTGTTTGATAGCCTTGTTGTTGTCTGCGTATTCCCACATGCGTGCTCATCCTGATTACGGTTACAGCGAAGTTTCAGTTCTTGTCTTGTGTGCAACAAACTCTTTCCCTTGCATCTTCCTGGGAATGAAGTGATGGCCATTATCTGATTTCCCCAGGGAAATGAAGTTGAGGTGCAAGGAGGCAGCAGTCATAGCCACTGACAGGCCTGACAAGAAAATGTAATGGAGGATTAATGTAAAAAGAGAATAAACCTGCATCTGTTACCATTCCTGAGGAAATGTGCGCGTTGAGAAAACAGGGCTCAAAGGCTAAGTAAATATGAGACAGGTCTTTTTTGGGGAAAAAACAAAGAATTAATTTGGCTAAGCTACATCTTGTCACTCAGAATATGAAATGAGGGCTGGGGTTTTTTTTTGGGGGGGTGGGGTGTGTCTCTCTCTCTCTCTCTCTCTGCAACTGGGTTATATTTCTCTCTTGCTTCCGTATCTCCCCGTTCCAGAAAGCTGCTGGTCATATGGCTTCAAATCTGTTACTGTGCTCTATACAAAGGCTGCTCTGTAGACATAGAGCTGCCAAACAAATGATGGTCCTGGTTTTCCATGAAGGACTTACTTATAATTCTGCCTAGTCACAGTGGGCACTGGAGGGAGGAAGGTGGGAGAGAGAGGTGATAAATGTGTGTTGGGGTGTTAATACTAAGGCACAGCATTACTTCAAGGCAGTGCAGCAGGAATTACCATTTTAGCTGGGAAAAGTCTACTTTTGGTCTTCATATGATCCTGCATTGAGATAGGTTTACTGGAACAAGAGGAAGGAGAATTTAAAAATCAAGCATTCCTGGTATCAATGTGGTTTTTGTAAAGATTTTTGGTTTGAGTCTGGCTATCTCCATCTCTCCCTCTTACAAGTTCAATATTGTGTTTTTCAATCACCTCTGTGTTGCATGGTTTGGTAAGGAGAAACATTTACAGTGTTGCTCAGCTCTGAACAAGCTGTGATGATGTTGCAGGTCAGTCAGTGTCCGTCTTGGAATGAAAGACCCTCTTAAGAATTAACATTTCTGTGTTTGGGATGAGAGGCAAAGATTATAAAGTAAAAGACTTGCCTATACACTTTAATTCTTTTCCTCAATTACTTTTGTGTGTATGTTTGATACTGCTTATTTTGTAGGCGTGTCATACTGCAAGGTGAAAATTATTTGCGTTATGGGTTAGCCGACTTGCATTGGTGTCTTTTATTTTGTGTTCTTCACTTACCTTTCCAGGTTGGTAGGTTCTCTGAGGTCTCAACAAATCTTAGGAAAACTTTCAAGTTCTTTTCTTTATTTATGTTTAATATCCAATAAATATTCAAGAGTCTAAAACCTTAAGTGTTGTCTTGCTGTTCTATTGGAAACGCTGCTCATTTGGTTTCTTGCCAGCTGCCATGATCCATTTTAAAAATCTTTATGCCAATATGCTCTGTCAGCTATAAAACTGTTGACATTGACTTAGTTAATGCTTATGATTTTTTTTTTTCTGATTGACTTATTATTCTGTGTCCATTAAAGGTGACCTACTTGGGTGTTAGCTGCCATGTCTGAGAGGTGTAGACAGTAACTCATGCAGAGGCCCGTGGTGCACAGTACTGACCAGGCATGGCCTAAAATAACCCTGAGGTGGACTGCTCAGCAGGTTGTTGTCACTTCAACAAGACCTCCCGAGAGAGATGGGCATGCAAAGAATTTCTGAGGCCTGACAAAAGCTGTCCATGGAGGTAATGTTTGAGATAGTCAGCTTCATTTGTGCACTTGCTGTTTCAGCCTTTCATCTACAGTTCTGCAATTCAGTACTTTTGAATTTCCATTTTAGTATTGTTGTGATATTTTCGTGTCTGGCAGAAATTATAGTGGCTCTTGGTGCGTTTGAGGAAAAAGCCAGGGAGGGTGGGGGGGAATTAATCAATATTTTCATGCAGCAAATGTTTCTTTTCAAGTCAGTGCTATAAATGAAAGTGATAGTTAAACCTCAAACACAGGTTTGATAACAAACTACCTAAGCCTATCAATAAATCAGCTTCTCTTCTATGAAGATTTTTTTCCCTTTGAAATTGTTTTACAAATACTGTAGTCTCATCTCATGTGATAAAAAGAAGATAATGTTTATGCCAAAAACTTCACAAGGCCTCCTCCCTTAGTGCAGATGAATAGATAAATGAGTTGAAATACCTTTAGAAAATAGATTTTACGTGAAATGTGGGACACCTCACCCTCACCTCCCTTCATATTTAGAAACTAGAATTCTGTTTTATTTTCCAGGCTAAAATATGTGTTGGTATTTTACATTAACCTTATCATACTGAGTTTATTGGTCTAATGATCAAGGATGTTTTTGCAAGAGAGTTGTAGCACTCTAAGGAAAAGTCATGATCTTCTTCAGCCTTGAGTCACTGGACCAAAGAATGCTCTTTCTTTTACACTCCTGTGAGAAGGTGAAAGTCTATGATCTGGATCATGCAGAAATCCAATGTGGTCAGAAAACATCTTATGGTCGAAGACCTTTGAAAACTGTGATGGGGTAGGTTAATAGACAATATTCTCTGAAACAAGGAGCAAATTACAGTTTCACCTGAAAAGATGTTCCCAGACACCTGAAGAGGTGCATAAGCTACCCAATAACTCAGTCTGGCAACTGTTGTATGTCTTATACAAGGCAGCCCTTGGTCTGTACGATATAATTCTAAATTAAATTAATTTTTCACTGTAACAATCTTTTACCTTGAGCACAACTCATTTATCAATTAACAGCATCAAAAAAGATGTTTTCTTCTTTCACTGAGGGAAGCTGAACCCAAAAGAGATGGGACTTTGCGTGCATCTGTCTGCTCTGAGAACCGTACCAATAAGAACTGGCTCCATGTTTTTGCTGTAGGTGTTCCACGTAGAGACTGATTTCTTAATTCCAAATCTCTTTCCTCCCCCTTCCCCCCCCAAAAAATAGCAAAACAAAAATCTAAACCTGCCTCTTGGGCTCAAAGCTATGCAGCTGGTTGAAATCATTGTGCCATGTCTGAGATCTAAAGTAAAAAGAGCCTCTCATATAAAAACTAAAATTGTCTGATTAAGTCTTTAATGTGGTATAATTACCTGTTTAAATGAGAGGACTTAATTTTTGGCCATTTTATGGCCTCTCACAGGAAAATGCAGAGAAAATCCCAGAACCCCAAACTCTGTCAAAACACAGCTGGCAGTATAACTGCCATATATTCTTCTTAGGGAAATAGTTGCAAGGTTATTTGTTAGCCTGGCAACATAAAACGTGCTGCAAGCCCCAGAGAGGTCTGCGTATCTGCTTACAGACCAAATCCAAATGTTGGATTTGTCCACAGGAACATCCCCTAGAATGTCCTCATGACATGAATCCATTAATCTTGCTGCAGGCCAGGCTTTGCTGTCAATTTTTGGTATTCATGGCAAGTGCTTGTGGGAAGGGATACATATGATAGTAGATGACATTCTTCATTACTGAAGCTCTTTCAGTTTATGTCTGGGTTCTTCTCTCTCTTCTCTGCTTATGTGCAGCTGCCTTTGCTGTGTCCTATTTGCCTCACCAGACCTCAAGCTCTAGAGAAGGCAAGGCATGTGAGTGATAGAAATCAGGTAGGTAGAGATGGTTCTATGTTATTTCCAGTTCTGAAGATTTTTTTAAGTGACAGAACAAGCTTCAGGTAACAGCTGAAGCTGAATGCTTGCTTTTTACTCTACATCATTGTCCACTGGTAGTTCATTATTCTGCAAGCATTGTTCAACTTCTCATTGTGAAATATTTTCTGTGTGGCCTGGTTTTTCACGGCAACCATTTAAGACTATCTTTCAGGGCAACCTTCCTACCTCTTCAAGCTGCTGAAAGGTTTTTTTGTATAGAGGAGCCAATCTCAATCCTTTCACAGCTGTCACAGTCTGCCCATTTTGGAAGTTTTTAAGGTTTGCAGGGATCATCACTTTTTTTTTTTTTTCCCTTAAAATAATTGTTTAGGTCAACTCAATATCGAACTTATTGCTATATGGAGCCAAAACATTCTTTTCTTCAGAAAATTGAAAAATGCTGTCCTCAGAAAAAAGGGAAGGTGCCAGCAGTGTTTGATACCTCTGCCAGCGCAGTGAAGTTACACATGTGTAGATAATCTAAAACTGACAACATAGCCCTGCTTTAAAAGAGGGTGAATCATTCTCCCCCACTACACTTCCTCCCAAACTGATTTGAAGGACAAATTACTGCTCTCACTCAAATTTTAAAGTTAATGTAAGTTGGGGTAAAATAATACTATGTTGACTCAGAGTTCTTGGTAGTGTCTCCAGCTCCAGCTAATTCCAAATGCTTTTAATAGAGCCTAAAAACA
This sequence comes from Grus americana, assembly GCF_028858705.1. Classification (NCBI taxonomy): domain Eukaryota; kingdom Metazoa; phylum Chordata; class Aves; order Gruiformes; family Gruidae; genus Grus; species Grus americana. The sequence goes on from NC_072891.1 coordinate 21,243,613, forward strand.
AACAAGAGCTAACCAAACAGAAAAAGCAGTGCTTAATCCATTTCTGTCTGATATGTCTATAGAAGAGTCTTCACAATATTTTCCACCATTACTGTCAATAAAGTTCCTATGCAATCACCACTGGATCTTCCTATAGGCTGTGCTTAAAGGCTTAATCCAAATCTTCTCTTGCATAGCAGGATAAGGTTTGGTATGAGATGCTGAGTAGCATCCCTTTGAGAGTTATGCTGATGAAAAACAACTGGGCTCACTTATGAGCTCTCTTTCCAAGACGAATTATTTGTCACTTACTCTATTTTATAGCCTGTGCTCTTTGCTGGAGTACAGAAGGATGAAGCTCAGCAATCATTAGCCTTCCAGTGCTGTATGTAGGTTCTTGGCACCTGGGATCTGTAATGTACCACCTAGCTTTCTGGAGCAAAAATTGAGAGCACTGGGTGACTCATACCAGTGAAAGGTGCAGACAGTCTCCCTTCCCGTGGGGAATAAGAGTATATGTGTGTGTGTGTGTGCCTGTTGGGGCGAAAGGGAAGGAGGGCAGGGAGAGATCAATGAACTTCTGGAGCCATACCGGTTCCTGACTTACTGCTGAAGCTGCCTCTTGCCAAAATTAAGCTTTGCAGTGAAGATTACAGCAAATGTTTGACTGATGGGTAGTTTATCTTCATTTCTGCATCCTACTTGACCATTTTAGATTTGCACTTGGAGTCTGTGCCTTTGTGACTATCAGTCTAGTATTTCACACCCCGTGCTTCTGTGAACAGCCATTGCCACCGCTTCCTGAACAGGGCACTGTGCTGTTGTCGTGAGAGTTCAGTATTTGAGACGTGCATGACTGCAGAGTGGCCATTTTTGTTTTGTTTTGACAATGAAATTACTAACTTGTCAGATCCCAGGGGAAAAAAGGCATGGGTGGTTTTGGCACTGATGAAGTTAGGGTAGGTACACTCAGGACTCAGTACTTGGGGATTTTCTTGAGTACATTGAAGCATCCTGCAACTTCTTGTGCACATGATATTTAACAAGTCTGCTAAGTCCATGTAAGAAACCACTTTTCTATTTAGCAAAGAAATCACTCTTGGGAGAGAGCAGAACCTGAGGCCAGTTTGAGTGGGATTTGGACTCTTTTTGCATTGTGTTTCAGTTCTTTCATGTTGCATAAGGGACACTAGTCAACTGGGTTGTGTTAAGTAGCATCATTATTTCACAACAGGCTAGGGATGCTTTGCTGCAGAAGGAAGAACCAACACAGTTCTGAGATCAGTGCATGACTCTACGTATTTCATTGGTGCAAAATAATTTTTTTTCTAGTTTTAGTGTTGAAGTAGAGGACTCTTACAGCTGGGAAGCTTTATAGTGAACTTGGTGCTCTTCTGTGGTTAGAATGGCTGGAAAGGATATTTCAGACAAAGCTGCAGAATCAGGGAAGCTGCACAGTCACTCTTGGATTTGGGGAAGAAGAAAGCCAGATGGGAATGAAGAGAGGATACTTAAATGTGTAGAACTTTATAGTGTTTTGTTCCTTCCTATAAAGAATAAGTTACTGTGGTGTTGAAATGCTTCATTTCTGAGCTGAGAACTGTGGAATATAAACAGTAACCTGAAATGTTTTAAATTTTGGTAGAGTCTCAAGTTCAGTACTCACCTTGTTAGATTTGGTAAATGGTATGTGCCCTGGATATAGATCCTATGTTTTGGAGCAGATTATCTCCCAGATAATGCAGATGGAAAAGAAAGGGGATATAATAATGAAGAGAGACAGCATTCAGCTACAACCTTAACCTTCTGAATGTGATAAAGATTGTTTTGGCCCACAGTAATATTAAGAGCAGGAACTGTCTGAGGCCATAAACACATTTTAATTAGTGTGGTCTCCTGCAGGATTTGAACTTCAGCTTCTAACATTGTTAAACATGAGCTCTATCACTCAGTGTTGGATTTTTCCCCCCCTTACTGAAAACTCAGAGAACAATTTGAATATCTGCATTGTGTGCAAGGATGTAGTAGGGTCTCCACACATTTGGCAGGCATAAATGGAAGCCAGAGTTATGAAATTATCTATTTATATTTGCTGAATGTATTTTGTCATATGTCTTCCTTTAGATCATGCAATTCCAGTATAAAGAAAACCATATTCAGTAGTCACAAACATATTTATTTTGCAGGCAACAGAGCAAGCTGTGTAGTAACATCCATAATACTTGTGTATTTTCAGTGACTAAGTAGTGTGCCAGTTTTCTTTCTCACACAAAAGCATCCTTTTTATTATTATCTCCACCCTTGTTTACGATTTGCCTAGCATAATTGTTATGTTTCTTGCTGAAAGAAAAGCAGGAGCTAGAACCACACAATTGTCTTTCTATGTCCAATCTTCCTTCTTGCTCCTGGTTGCTGCACGGTGTTTTTGAAGAGATGTAGAAATGTTAACAAAAATATCCATAGGCCAAAAGTGTCACTGGAAAGATCACGTTTTGTAATCATTTATATCTTGCAGGTTGTAATTTAAATAATATGTAGATCAGAACTGTTTGTGATAGTGACTACGTTTATGATTCAAAGCATCTCGGGAAAGACAGGTAATCAAAAAAGTGGAATAACTTGTTGAGTTTTCTTTGAGTTGGTGGGAGACTGAGTTTCTCTATTAACCGCTGAAGAAACTGGAGGGAGTATTGGCCTTCTTGTACTCAGTAGCACTATGGTTTAAATGGGGCCAAGGTTTCACAAGTTCCCACTGCCTGTGTGATGCCTAACACCCATTCACATTATGGCCAGTCTACTCCATTCTGAGAGTGAAGTGGCTCTAATGTGAGAGTAAGTGGTATTTACTCCCATTTCTAAGGCCTTTTTTTAAAACTAGAGCACCATAAGCCATTCTTTAAGTAAACAGATGTTAGGGCCTGGGAATTGAAGCATATCAAAACAAAAACAATAACAATGGTCCTGGTGGTTTGGCCTGTGCTCAAGAGCAAATGTGTGGGAAAATGAAATAATCTTCAGGCTGGCTAAACATGATATGATGGAGAATAATGGGTAGGTAACTCAGAGATTAAATTCTTTAAAAATCGTATATCTTCCCACGGATGAGTTGCTGAAGTCCATGACATGGGCACATCCATCAGTTCCTCTGGAATGGTTGTGACCTGGTGTCCAAACTTGGCGCTTTCTCATTGTGGCATTTTATCTAGCTTTTGAAGGGTATATTCAGGTTTCCAAATTCACGGGCAGAATCCTGTCATTGGAGACTGGCACTATAAAATGGCAGCCCACAAGGCAAAGAGGCATGTTCTGCTTTGATCATTGCACAGATTTTGTGGCTGCAGTTTTAGAACTCATTCTAACCTTTCTGAGATGGCTGCTCATCATTCATTTTCTTCTTGTGTCATGAACACGAAGCAATGAAAAAAAAAAGCCTACAGGACTGCAAATGTTTAAATATTCCATAAAAGTTGAAGCACCACCTTATTTGTCTGAGAATGAGGGATGCTTAACATAAGTTACTTTCCAGGATCAAAATGATCCTGATGGACCACTGGACTTCATGGTCCCTAATTCAGCAAATAACAAACAGAAAGAAAATGATGTTTTCAGACAAATGTTTGTTTGACTCTGGCTAAGCAGATTCTTTTTCCTCATGAGTGAAATAAATAAATGCTTTAGTTATGTTGAATTATTATATTCTCATGTAGGTTTGTAGGCATAATACAAAGGATTTTCTAAGGTGAATGATTCAGTCTTAAGAAATTTTTAATGAGTCACAGAAATACATGCATTGTTTTACATATAAGTCATTACAAAATATGAACATTCTTTTTAAAGTTTAAAAGATGTCTTAAGCAGGAATGTTGCAAATGACCACGATTGTGCATTTCAAGGCCTCCTGCCTTCTAGTTATTCACTACTGCTATTATGGCTACTGCTGAAGAATAGGAAAGGTGTAGATAACCAAATTTATAATCTATATTTCTCAAATTTATGAATAAGAAAATAAAAGAGTTCATAATTTCAGCTAGTTAGGAATGGGCTGCTATTGCATGACACTGAGCAAGTTGCATGTTCTGGTACGTTGTCTGTTTTAACCATCTCACCTCTCTCTGAAATGCCAGCCAAACCAAACTGCATTATTTCACTTCCAATAGACTCCAATACTCTTTCATTTTTAGGGATTTATTACTGCTTTTAAGTTTAAGAATTCAGCATTCCTTTTAGATATAAGCCAAAAGCATTAAATAACCCCAGAGAATACTGTAATATCTTTTGAGCCCGCACTCCTTAAGACAATGTCGTTGAAATGATTATAGCAGCTGGACCTGGGACTGACAAAAGGAAGGGCTGATTTCTGTAGAAATTACATCCCGACATCCTAATTAAGACCTTCCTTTCTGATATCCAGTGGTATGTGGGGCAGCTTCCTTTCTCCCCTTTCCTTGACACAACTTGTCGAAGAGGAATGCGAAGGCTGGGTGTGATCTTCCCAACATCAGAGTGAAAGGAAGTAACATACCAAACAGATGATGGCATATGTGCTGCTGAATCTAATTCCATCTCCACCCCTCTGGGTCACCACTCAGCAATATTTCAAAAGGCTAAAGTCAATAGTAAAAACAAAAAGCCCATTCAAGATCTGTCAGTATTAAAAGTGGAGATAGAAGGAGAGCTAATTAAAAACTGAATTTATTGATATGCTGCATGTTTTATTTTACTGGGTACATTGTGCTCAGGCACTTTGCAAGTTCAAAAGGTAAGGAGACTTCTGCACCAAGAATGCACTGGGAAGTGCTGACTGCAACCCATCTTTATAGAGCTGGGTAAACCTGTTCCGCATGAATAACAGTGCTTATTCTCCAGAGAGGCTTTATTCTGAACTCAAAAAAAATGTAGTGTGAGCGTCCCCATCCCTGATGGTACTTTCTTTGAGGGAGATATGGAAGTTGAGAGGTTTACATGTTTTATTAACCCTCCCCCTGCAACTCTTGCAATTCTCACCTGATGATGCATTCATTTATGTGTGAAAAACTTACAGCTATCCAGCAGATACTACTTTTTGACACCACCTTCCTGGAAAGGAGTGACTAGTCAAATACCTTCTGATGGAGGTAAGGATGTGGAGGAAGAGATTACACCAGCTGCCTTTCTCGACAGTTTTGTTGCTTTTTGGCTGCACTTCATGCTAAACACTTCAGCCTGCCTTCAAGTTCCCTTGTCATCAGGAATGGCAAAGGGATTTAACGGAGGCTTAAATGCATTGCGTGAGCATCGTCTAAATGAGCATCTATGTACTTGTGGAGGAAGGCGTGCAGGGCTGTCCACCTGGTGGACCCACTCCATGTAGTAGTGGTCCATGTAAACAGTAAGCCGTGGAGCCTGTTTAAATAACTGTTCATGTGGCATAGCCTGTCTTTAATGGAATTATTGCTGCCATCTCTAACAGACCCCCGACCCATGCCTGGCAGTGTAAATACACAGGCCAGAAAAGCCTCCAGCTCAAGCATCTCACAGTCGAAGTTTAGTCCTTCTGTACAATAGCAGGGGAGATGTAAGCTGTGGTGGAAATAAAGACACCAATAAGTTGTTAGGTCTTCATCAGCTACCTCCTGAGGGGAGCAGGCCTGTCTAAATTCAGGCCAATTTCTCCAAATGGTGAGCCAGCCATGCTGTGCAAAGAACGTGCAGCTAACCACCCCATGGCTGCGCACACGTGTTAGCACTGAGTGGCCATTCACATCTGCTACCTTCTCTGTATGCTTTGACACTATCTTTAATTTCATGGTAATTTGTTTCTCTGTTTTGTTTCCAAATATGTATTTTAGGATCCTATATACCAAATTTCAGAAAAAAAATTTTGTTTTTCATAGTGTTACCCAATAAAATCACAACAGTAGCCAGGCATTTTATGAATGCTCAATATTTTTTTGAAGAAGAAAATTAGCCCTGCAATCTTGCACAACCTGACTATAATGATAATGCAGTGTGCATGAATGATGAAAGAAAACGATTTGGCAAGGAATTAAAAAAATGTTAAGATGAAAAGTACATTAAAAGTTTCCTTTCTAATCTTGAGTAGATATATAAACCTAGCAATATTAAGATGATTGCTTTGGGTTACTTTAATTTGAATATCATTTAATCTCCATTTAAGATATCTATATATTTTTGTATGACAAGCTTCGATAGCAAAGTCAGTGATAATGAGAGTTTGATGCTTTACTTAGGGACACTTTTGCTCATAGCTCAGTGATGCCGCTGTGAGATATCTTGTGATAATTTGTCTGAGAAGGAATTACTCTATAACATTTAATCATTGCTTCTTTGATGTGTGGTGTGGTTAACACGCTTAACATACCTGATTCAAATAACTTAGCCTTGATACAGAACTATCTCATCCTTTAAGTCATATTGATTTTTGCCACAGCAAAAAGAGCTTGCACTCCATAATGCAAATATGTAGAACATGCAGATTTATACCTGTCTATGGATATGCTGAAGTTCTCTAGAGATTCAGGACAAATAATGATATCTAAACCCAAGAAATACAAATTAGAATAAACATTTCACAAACTTGCTGGAAGGAATATAAAGGATAAGACAACATACCATGAAGGTACAATACGCAATACAAGGTCAGCTGTGAGCAATGCACTGTGTAATTCCTATGGATTGAAATTCCATATCTAAATAACACAATTTTAGAATCTGTTTTATGATATCATTCAACAGCTAAGATGATAACCGCAACCATAAAATGAAAGGGAGGCAGACGAGGTCACAGGAGCACAGAAAACACAATGACACTGGAAAATCTCAAGTATTGCTACGGAAGAGAAGAAGGAATTACTAAGTTACTTCTGAGCGGTACACAACCCATTTCAAGGTGGAAGTAAGGAGACAGTAAGGTTTTCTAATTTTATTATTTTTTTTTAATTACAGAGAGAATAAAGTCAGAATTTGTTTAGCCATAGATAACCACGGTCAAAAGGAACTCTCAGAAGAAACAGAGTCACTACAGAAAAGTCAGATTAATTTTTTCAACTGGTATTGACCATGAAGAAGGGCTCTTGCCCCACAGTCCATCACTACAGGAAGAGACAATCTGGGCTTTTAACTGTCAACGTAGAAGTCAATGTAAAGAAATAAAAGTTTTAGAATACATTGATAAAATTAATTGGAAAAAAATTGCCAGGATAAAATGATATTAATGCAAGATTTATAAAAGGACTCTCATATAAATATTTATGTCACTTAAACACAGTTCAATAGGCGTAGAAGATGAATAGCATGGGGCTAGTCTTCAAAAAAAGGTATGGAGAAATTTCATGGAAGACACAGACCAAAAAGCCTGGTTTAGGTACCCTGCAAATTTATAACAACTATAATGAAATAGTAGAACTGAACATTAACCATAATAAGACAGTAGAACCAAACATTTACTGTAGTTACGTTATGACTTCCTTTTGGACTAGGAAGGATTTTTTTTGCAGGTCATGCCTCACAAACCTGCTAGAATTCTTTGAGGGAGCTGAAATTTTATCCATATTTAGATATAAAGTATAAATCTGAATATAAAAAAAGGCTTTGTCAAGGTTCTTTATTGAAGAATAACAAACTCAAATTCTCACAGAAAAAGAGAGCTTATTTTCCTGTGGAAAAGAAAACGATTAACAGATAAGAAATAAATAGTAACAACAAAGAGTTGCCTTTCACAGTGAAGAAGATTGCCAGCAGGAATGAAGGTCCAGCTCAAGCTTCTCTAGCAGTGACATGTGCTGCCCAGCTTGCTCTTAAATGATCTGGTACGGGGATAAGCTGTGAGTTGGCAAAGTCTGCAGATTACACACAGTTATTGGGACAGTTCAATAAAAAGCTGACGGCACAGGGTTGCAGAAAGATCTTAGAGTGTTGAACAACAGGATGATAAAAGGGCAGATTAAATTTAATGCTGATAAGTATGAAGTAATGCACATGGGGAAAAAATAGCAATTATTGTAAGTACACAACAGCCTCTAAGTTAACACTCAAGAAAGAAATTTTTGAAAAAGTTGTTTCACTAGAGGTTAAACTCCCAGTAATACTATTAGAAATTATTACCGTCTTTTAGTTCTATGGTGTAAGAGTATAAGCAAGGGATGGTTTCCAGGCAGAGGTATTAGCTTTGTCAGTAACTTAACTGCAAGAGCTCTCAGGTATTAACAAAGAAATAGAGAGGGAAAAAAAAAAAAGAAATCTGCACTGTGCTACTGCAAAGCCATGGTTTATCTGTGTCTGGAATATTACATGGAAACCTGGTCACCCTATTTCAGAAAAAATAAAATAAAACTAGAAGATAGGTTGAGAAAATTGTCAAAGCTGAACAGAGGTATGGAATTACTTCTGTCTGAAGAGAAATAAAGTGGGATTCTTCATCTCAGATAATAACAGGTAACACATGACTGTGGGGGATATGATAGAAATGTTGAAATCATAAATGGCACAGAAAAAGTGAGTAGAGCATAATTTCTCACAGTGCAAGAGACTGGTGGAGCTAGGTAAAAAGTTATAACCAAATGAAAAGGAAACTACCTCTCCAAAAAGTATATAATCAAAGTAAGGTGCATGCTGTAACGGATTTGTTAAAAGTTTAAATGTATTTAAAAAGAGCCTGGGCAGCTTCACATGTTATAGTCCATCATTGGCACAACTTCCAGCTTGACAAGTTCCTAAATCACTAACTGAGAGAAGCTGAGAAGATGTATCAGCAGAAGGTCACACTCTCCTTGCCCTATTTGTCATGTTCCTAAGCAGCCACTGCTGGCTACTGTCACAGTCACTGCGGTGGGGTAGACAAACTGGTGTCTTAAGCCCACGTAACTGAATAATTTTAAAATCCATCACTGGTAGTGGAAAAAAACAATCAAAGAAGCCTTATTCTTCCAGTATTCCGGCACTATGACTCATTTCTTATCTACTGCAATCTTCATGCCAATTAATCATAAGGGTTTCTGAACAAATATTTGCATTTTAATAAGAATGATAGAAATTTGTATGTTGACTAAGTTCTCAATTCTTCCTGTGCTCAGAGGAGCTGACTCACCCGCTGATGCTAATATCCAGTTTGTACTTAATATGTTCAAAATGTAAGGGTGTAAAATTGCTCACATTGCCACTTCATTAATTTACATCTTAAATGTTCCTCATCCTATTGCTGTGAGTGAACATATACAGAAAATGACAAATAACAGAGAAGAGAGTGAAACTTTTCTCCCCTATTACTCTGTCTATAACCATAGGGACATAGGGATAAGGGACAAGAGTGCATTGCTTTCACAACAGATATTTAAGAGAAAAATCTAGATATTAAGCCAGTAGCAAAGATTTTTGTTGTTTGTACATTTTAGATATTTGCATTTGAAATCACTGAAAAGGTAATTTTGGAGTTGGGAAGGAGGTGCAGCTTTCCTCAAAGCAGTATTTGTTTGCATTTGCCCGGTAAATCCAGTCCTTATAGATCTAGATGTCATGAAATCAAAAGTTGTGGTAATGCCGTGTTACAATGCCGTGCTAGAAAATCACTTGCTTAGTCATTGTGCTCTGGAGAGGCAGTGTATGAGCTATCTCCTGGGAAAGTCACAAACCTAGAAAAGCCTGTTTTTTCATAGCCTATCTCTAAATGGAAGGAACCTCCCTTGTATTTCCTCACATAAACACTCAGTAGTGTCTAGCATGGCATCTTTAGATGAAAGCATCTAATGATTTAGCTCTGTAGCATAAGGGACCAATAAAAGCACTAGACATGTCCAGAATTAGCCATGCTTTGCAGTAAGTGAAAGGTAAGTGTGAGGGGGCAACTTCGTTGGATTTGCCATTGCTGTGTACTCTGAACCATCATTTACAGTAGGATAAAGAGAGCTGTGAGTTTGCCAGGAGTTTCTCCTTCTGTTCTGGGGACCTTCAAACTTTGCACTGGGCTGGAGAACTTTGCAAGGTTCATAGGCTGTGCAGAATTATACACAACGTGTATGGAGGAGGAATACTATACATGTACATATATACTGATGCACTCTCTCTGGACAGCAGAAATCCATGGGCAGAGGGAATTGTTGATGCCACTAAGTTGCGTGCAGGGTGACAGAGCCCCCGATGGCTCTCAGTCTGAGTGGCCAGGGATTTGCTGTTGCCGGGTAGAATAGGGAATGGCTTTGCTCAGGGGAGAAAAATCTCCTGAAAACTACAGTCCTTCTGAGAGAGGTGAGATGGTGATTCCCAAGATTAAGTCCCTGTGATAGGGGCAAATGGCTGACTCTTGTCTACGTGCTTAGGCAGAGATGAGTTTGGTCCTTTCAGATTCACCCCCTTTCCATGATTACAGTTTTCTGCCCCTGCTGGGTCACTGAGTGCTGGGTGGCAGCTAAGGACAGTTGTGCATGAGGGAGTTGAGGGTATTTTGTCTTCCCTTCAGGTCCCTGCCATGGTATATCAGGCTAAAGAATTGGAGAGAAACTCTGCCCTTGTGCTAGGATTGCACCAGCTACCAGCACCACTGGAAGACTGAAAAGGCTAGAAGAGAAGCTCATGTACCCTCAGACCATTATGAATTCTGCAGGTGAAATATATTTTGTTATATAAGGGTTTGTCTGATTTTATATTTTTAGAGCCCAGTTTGGGTTGAGTAAGGGCTGTGATTTCATAAGACTTATAAGCAATTTTGGATAGTTTCCACCAACTATACTGAAAGCCGCTACTGTTTATAATTCTAGCATGTACAACATATATATTATAGAAGCAGATAAAATTATCATCTGTTTGCTATGAGAAACCTATAAATAAATACCATAAAATGTCCAAGTTTTCAGTGTGACCTGAAGAAAGAGGCTTATGTCTTGATCTCCAAACCGCAGCTCCTGGCTCTCATGAGATGGCTTTCATGTTAATTGTCTCCTCAAGGGTATTTCTCAGGGTCTTGGCACTTCTCTTGGCTTCCTTGGCTTGTTACTCAAGCCTGCATTGTGTTTTGGTTATTCCTGCTATTCATCTTCCTACTGCTTATCTTGGCCTCTCCACTCTGTTTCTCATGCTTCCTCAACAGAGTTGGCATTACTACCTTCCCAAGCTTTTCTCTTAGAAGCTCTGACAAATTTTTTCATCTCCCAAGGCACATCTGTTAATTCACCTAGCTGTTTCCTTATCTCTACCAAGTTTCTCACCTGTTCATTTCCCCAGAGCTTAGCACACCTCTTAGTTATTCCAGGACATTTCTTACACCCCCCGCCATAACTCCACTTCATTTAAGTCGTCATATGTTGCAGCTGCCCTGGGTTTAATCTCTCAGGATCCACCTCTTCCCTCTCCCATCTGGTATGGATATAGTGGAGCTGGTATGAGAAACCAATTTGCCAGTTTCACTCAATGAGAGCAACTAGGGTTGCAACTGGGGATGGACTACACAGGTACTTAGAAGGCCTGCCATCTTCAGACAGTCCGGTCTCCCAACCTTCAGGGGTGGGCAAGCAGAAAGCCCCAAACGTTGACATATGAATGTCATTAGGACAGGAAATAGGACAGAGTTTCTGGCTATAGTTGTGCACAGAGACTTTTCAAAAATGAAAGAAAAATGTATGAAGGTAGATGAAATCATATTTCCACAGCAACAAAATAAATCCCTAGCCAGGTTTCACCATCGTTGCACTGGTTACTGTATTGACTCTCCCAGCCAGCCTATCCCAAAATACACAAAGAAGCAGAGAGACATGTATGCCTGTGTCCAGGCATGCACTTTCATTTGTGATTTTACTGGTGTCCTTTGACAGCTCCAGAGAGTGAGGTGACTCTGCTGAGCCCAGTTCCGCTGGGAGCTGCACGTTCATGTGCCTTCGGCACCCTTTCCAGACCTGCTGGCAGTGTTGCCTCTTCCATCTCCAGAGCTGTAACCCTTTCACAAGCCACAGTGGCATCGTTAGCACCAGGTTCAGTTGCTCTGCAGAAGTCTAGTTCGTTGCCTGTAAGCCTGAGCAGCTCAAGGGCCTCCCTAGGCTGGTAGGCATCACTGCAAGTCAGCAACAGGCAAGTGCAAAGAGTCTGACTTCGGTCTTTGCCTGGGGCCTCTGTGAACTTTGTGCTTTCTCTCACTGTCTCACTGCATGCTCGTGCTCAGAAGAGGGTATGTACTGATCTGCTTGCTACGCTGTGAGGCCAAAAGTCTCCTTACTTCCATCCTTTTCCATTCTGCATTGCAATTTTGTGCTCAGCAATTGTTTCTTATTACCTCATATAGTCTATATTGAAGATAAAAAGTATATGCCATGAACAAAGGCTGTTAGTTTTAGCTAGCTTCTTTTCAGGCTAGTTAAAGCATTTTCTGCATCCTGTATTTTCACTGTAGCATGCACTGAGTCCTACTCATCAGAGTTTTTACCATGTTCAGATAACCTGCTCTTGGAATTTGCGTGGGTTATGACTTTAATTTGCTTATTAATGAAAAAGCAGCAGCACATCAACGGCATTTGTGCAGATGAATCCCTTTGCTACGATGAAAGAATTTATCTTCATATTCAAAGAATGCAATTGTTCTGAGTCAAGTTCTGCTAATCAGAAACTATAAACAACCCAGCTCTGATGAGCAATACTAAGTGGAGGGAATGCAGGTAATCAAAAGAATGTGGCTTTGCAAGTGAAGCACCTGAAAGTACGTAAGGGCTTCTGTGCAGCATACTCCTGGTCTGCATAAAAATAAATAAATATAAATGAGATTATTTTATTTTTATCATGTAGGAGTTGCAAAGCACAGTGACTCACTGGAATGATTAACAAATTTTGTTCTTGGAGACAAAAATAGCATGCAATCATGCAGCAATAAGAAAAGCATTTGAAATCAACCTTTCCTTGGTGGTCTCCTACACACAATTGTCATTTCTTGCTTTGGGCCATATCAGAAACCTCTTACTAAATGAACCTTTTCTGGAAGAGCAAGCTTTCTATTTGAATAGGAGATCTCAATCTCCCAAATTAGAGGCAGAGCAATAAACTTCCACTTGGAGGCTTTGCTCCACCTTCTCTCTGATAGTAAAAGACTAACTGAAGCCATCTCTGAGACTGAAGCAGAAATGAAACCAGATGGCAGGAGATGTCTCCCATACATAGTGGTAACGTTAGCACTGCTTTTACTGATCAGTGTTAGCTGCAACTTGATGCTGTGGTTTGTAATTCTGTTTCTTTGGCAATGTTAATTGGACCAGCAAAGAAATCACAAGATCAGAGCAAAGCCTCTCAGCATCTGATTCTAGAAGGTTTTGGAGGATTTTTCAAGAGTCCTCCAAAACACTTTAAAAGACTTCTCTTTCAGTGAATATCCAAATTACAGAAGTCGTGCAGGTATGATAATGCATTGATGTCCTTCATATAAAGTGTAGGGGTTTTTTTTGTCTTTTAATACCATTTGCAGTTGATAGGATGGTGAGATTGTGAAAAAAAATTAAAATCAGATTGGCAAATATCTTATTTAGAGTTTACAAAGATCTCTAAATTATGAGTAAAACAGCAAAAGAAAATGAATGATCTACCTTTTGGATCTAAAGTGCTTCGACTTGTGATACATATACATCTTAGGCAGTAATAAGGGATTGGTTAAAATTTTAAGTGATCAGTAATAAGTCATTGTCTTAGGCCATTGTTCAGAAATTCAGAAAAATTAAACCTTTTGGTTCCTTGGGGGCTAATTTTCCTCACTCACAAACATGAATCGGTTGTCTTAACCGATAATATTAAGTAGACACAAAGGGCAACGTACTTAATTCAGGATGACATGCAAAACAAATTCCTCAAATCTATCCATTTCACAGCCCTTGGCTTTGCAGAGGTGGTGGCCAAGCCAGTGCCCCATGGCAGGGACCTCCTTCTGTCCCTGTCCTCCCAGCATCTCCGCGGACCTGGCTGGCCTCTGCTTCTGGGAAGTGGGGAATTTTAGGCATCAATGCCCAGATCGTAAGCAGGAAAGCATTTTTAATGTTGAACAATACTGTCACAAGGCAGAGGTTTTGTCAACACTCCTAAAATCCCTGCTGTAACAGCAAATTGAGGTCTTTTGCAGCAGCCTCCTGGGAGTGCCTGAGCTCCAGAGAAAGGAGCAGCCAGCTGGAGCACCGTACCCTCTGAGCTATGTCTCTCAAGCACACCCCCCCAAAATGTGCTTTAGCTTACGGAAACAAACTCTCGTGTCATGCTTTAGATTTCATGGAGGAGTGATTTTGAAGGACTTCCAAGGCAGCAGGGTTGGGTGGTTTGGTTTTTTTCGAACTCTTGTCTGGAATGTCTATACTTCCCAATGATCATAAAATTATCTCAAGAAAATGCTGTACAAACACAGAACTCCCTTTCATCTGGAAAGAGGAGTCTGGGCTGCTGAACTTTTGGCTGCCACTTCTGAATCTTCACTTGCAGTGAACTCCATGATTTTGCTGGTAAGCATTGCACTTGGCAGAAGTACATAGGGGAAACTTGTATCACTGAACCTATATTTGATCCAAGTCTCTTCCAGCAGTTTACAATGAGCCACGAGTTCTCAAAGTCCTGCCTAAGCTGCAGCAGTGCTTTGGGAAATCATATTGAGCTTTGTGTAGGGTAGACTCAGGGAGTATCCAATGCTGCATCTAAATTCTGATGAGGGAGCAGTAAGAGTTGTGAGGATGTGACAGGGTAACACCAACATGGTCTGCATACAGAAAAAAACTGTCCTTATAGTTTGAACAGAAGAAGGTATAGTTTTACAAGAAAACTGCCTTTGCATTCTTGCACTCTTTGGTCCTGTTTTGGAGTTAATAATATTATTTCAACTTTTTCTTAATGAGTCTTAGGAAAAGCCCTGTGAGCACATGAAATGTTTGGTGCACTGGTTCTCACAAAGAGTATGCTTTTGCTTTTTTTTCTGTGTTGAAGGGCTTTGAGATAAAGTTGGTAAATTCTGCAATTCTTTTTTTAAAGAAACAATGTTTTGAAAAATTAATAATTCAACAAACTGAAAAGCAAGGCTGCCAGTATTACTTGACTATTGCTGTAGCGCAGGCAGACTCACATGAGCTGCAATTTAGCTACCTTGAGCATGGTTTGCAGATTGACTGCAGTGGTGCAGGACTCATTTTGGGCTGAAAGACCTCCCCAGGAGCCCAGAGGAACAGGTGGTTGGTGCCCAATATTAAAACTAGCCCTAACGTGGGTTTGCTGTATAGAGACATCAGTGTTGATACATAACCTGAGGCAAGGAGGACAGGCTGGTAAATGCAGTTTGACAATGCAATGTAGTTCTGTGTAGGTGGTAAGGAATATGTTCAGCCCTCAAAAATAGCCATGCAGCCCTTGAAAAGACAATAGGAATTTACACATGTAAGTGAAAGAGTGGTTCAGCTGAGATACTGGAGTTGTGACATCCACTTTGAGTTTTTCCTTTGCTTGTTTACTCATGGTCTTCCATTAAAATTTGTCAGGAGTGTGCACAGCAGGGCTGTGAAAGGGGAGATGAGCAAATCCCATCTTCCTGACAGAGGCGTCAGCCCATGTTGGGCTGCATGGTGGATGGTCCCTCAGCTGAGGACCCCCCCAGTTATTGCCTAGCACCACTCCTTCTCTATATGTTTTCTACACCTGTTTTAACTACCTAGACAACAGGTACGGCATTGTCTTGCAAATGCATGAGTTCCCAGCACAGGTCAACAGGCACGTGGGCAGGAGTAAAGCACACTGTTCTCTCCAAAGCATTGCCTGAGAACTGGAAAGGGATTGCCCATCTGCAGAAAAATCCCAAGGACCCCAAGCAAGCTTCTCCAGTAATGCGCAAGGACTCGGGCTCTGAGCTTTTGTGTCCTTATTGTGTGCAACAGCAGTAGCTCCTGGCCATTATTTATTTTTGTTGCATATGTGTGAGGAAGAACTCGATACCTTTTGGATATTGTGGTTTCACACCAGCGTTATTCATGTCTTTTCCCAGGCCTTTACAAGCTGGGAAAGTCGCCTTGTGTTCAACCAATACTGGGTGTATCCCACTACAGCTATTGTCAGGGAGCCAGCATTTCATCACTTGGCAGGCACATTGCATTCACATAATGGCGGCAGGAACTCAGCTGAAATAAAGCAATGCTGAGAGCTTGTCAGAAATGTAAATGATATTGCGCCTATTGTCAGCGACGTATCCTCCATTGTTCTCACAGTTGTTTCCCAGCCGAAAAAACGCTGGGGAGCCTGCATGATGAAACCAATGCCTGCTGACTGTAACATGCTCCGTCAGGAACAGCTAACTGATCTCATGCTGCAAGTAGCACACATCTGTGGCAAGGAAAACTGAGTACTGAAACCCGGTGCTCATAGCACTGCAAAACTGTAGCTGCATAGTTTCCACTGGCTGTGTCAACATTGTAGGGAAGGCTGAAAACGCAGAGTTTACTGCTGTCTGGGGGAAAGGTGGTTCCTCCTGACCTGTGCTGGAAGTAAAGCTGGAAGCTTTGATCCAGAAGAGGAAAGATTGCTCTTTATGGGAAAGAACAGGAATTTAGATGAGACCCAGGCAAAGAAAATCTCTAGCCCCAATAAGTTCCCAAGGCATTTCTGGGTACATTTTGTTCAGCTGTCCTTAAAGAAAGAAAACCCGAAAAGATGGTGGTTTTTAGAAACTGAGAATAAGTACGCAGGCATGTCAACAGATGTGTTATTGCCCTTTTCTGCAAGTGTGTAACTTTCAGGCACTTTGCTGTGACTATTTTGCTCCATTTCAATAGTTTGATAAAAGCATTTCCCGCGATGTTTATAACCCGGGCCTTCGGGGCTTGCTCACGAGGACAGGGCTTGCTCGTGTGTATGAATTTGGCTAAGTCTGACCACAAGAGAGAGCCTAACTCAGAATTTTCCTTATGTGAACTTTGAGATGTCAGAAATGCTTCTTGTACTGAACGCAGAGGAAACTACCCTTATAACTTACTGAATATATTTTTGCAATAGTTTTTGTTGAAGTGATAGGTGTTTTGACCTTTCGTGGTTTTAAACCATTTAAACCAACTCAAATTTCAAATGGAGAATTGCTTTAGAAAGAAAGGTGAAGATTTCATCTTGGAAATGTCCGATCAGTTGGTTTAATAAATGTAAATCTCTTAATGATGGTTTTGGGTTAAAAATGGAGTGACTGTTAAATGCCAGTCCCTCCCTATAAGCAGTTTCTGCTTTGATGAATCCTTGCTTTCTGGCAACCAAAATCTTTTGTCAGAAGACATCCAATCTGTTGTACCTGCAAGCACTTCTGTTGTTTGCAAGTTCCTCAGGCGCTCAGTCAGTAGGTCACAGAGAAGAGGATGAGTTAGTGGGTCATTGGCCCTTGGACACTGTTTTTTTGGTCAGAGGCTCCTAATGCAAAAGATTTAAGGAAAGTTGGCAAAGAGAGACAAGGGAGAATAATTTCCCAGTTCCTTTTCTTCATCATATGCTCGCATAATATGAAAAAGAATGCGACTTTTTCCAATTTCTTTCCCTACCGTTTTTAAAAATGCCTTTCCCTAAAGTTCCCCTCTTCATTCCTCCCCAAGTTTCTTTTATATCTTCTCTTTACTGGTTGGTATTTCAGTATATTTCAGAAAATTTAGTTCTAGCTATTTCATTAGGACAACAGCAGTGCTAAAGTCAGATGCAAGTAAGGACATCGTGTATGTACATTGCAGAAGTACTGCTCATCACTTTTTAGAGGAGTTTCCCATGAGGTAATGCCATGAGTCAGCGTGGAGGCTGTACAGCACAGACACAATGAAACAGGGGTAATTTGCACAGAGATAAGTGTGATTTGTTTTGTCCTGTTGGCTTTGACCAGTTCTCTGATCATACCAAGACATCTTTTTTTTTTTTTTCCTTTTTTCTTTTTTTTTCAGCAGTGATGCTTGCAAGAGGAAGAAAAACATATGGATACAGTTCTGTGGCTGCACATCTCTGGAAGAAACTGCAAGGATTAAGCTAAGGAAATTAGTTACTTGTAGGTACCTGCCAGACAGTGAGTGCATAAGGTCAAATTTGGTCTGTGGAAAGATGCAGGCAACTTTTAGTAATGTTGGTGGAGGTGACATGTTTGTTCCTGATTTTGTAGAGCTGGCCTGGATATATGAAAATGCTTTGTTGTGAGAAGAATCCTTTGCGTTTTTTTTTAATCAGAAATACCTCTTTAATCTACTAATGCAACACATGCAAAAATACCCTGTGATCAGTCAGGTCTTTTTTCCTTTCCATTTAACTCCCCTTAGCCTTGCTAGGTGTGAATGGAGCCACTCTCCTTTGAGTCCCTCTCCACTTTGGGCTCCTTGAAGGCGGGGGGGGGACGATGCATTCACATCAGGTTGGTAGAGATCCTTTTGTTCCCTCACCTTTCCCCTTCCTACAACACCATGATAAAATGTAGCAACTATTTATTTCATGGTAGACATACAATTCATCTTAAGCCTGAATAGCAGAAACACAATACAGACATATACTTTTCTTATTCACAAAACCTCAATGCAGGTTACTTTGTGATATCACAACATTAATTTTTTTTATTATTATTTAAAGCACGTTCTTCTACTTATTTCTAGAACCCTGCCTCGTAATGGGTCACTTGTCTGTAATTTGCATTTTAAACCTCTGATCAGAGAACTGCTTAGTAATGCCTGTTGCAGGTATCTTTCTGCCTCCATCTCATCTGCCTTTAATCCACTGAGTGGGTGTTTGCCTTTGATTGTAAGAAAGTTCCCAGATGTATCACCTTTCGTTTCCAAATACCTGGAGGGTAACTTCTAGTCATTTGACCATTTTACCCATCCTGCCCAAACTTAAGGCCAGGTCTAGAAAAGGAAATTCTGCAATGTTCCCAATGATGATAGGATTTCTGGGGCATTTCTTGACCTGGTGAGACTGCATAAGAAATTTTACAAAAGGATTTCCTTTTTGTTTGTGTAGATAAAATTGCCAGGTCAGGAAACTATAATCTCGAGAAAATGGGAGAGTTTATTTCATTGTTTGAGCTAAGAAATAAATGCCCAGTCCCTTAAGGAACTGGTAATTAAGTCAAACTGCTTTAGGCTTTGCAGAACCCAACTCTTTCCACATTAAAAAAAAAAAAAATCATCACAGTTTTATTGGTTAGGTGAACATTATTTATGTGATTAGAACTTTTGGTATATGATGGATGGAAGAAAGGAGGAAAATGGCCACAGCAAACACAGAAGCATGTGAGTACACAGTAGCACTAAACACTTTTGGTTACACGTGTCTGGGCTTAGACTCATGTCCTTGAACAACCCCAACACATAGTCCTCTTAATTCTGGTCGAAATGATCCTATTTATCTAAACTGAATGAAAATGAATGCTATTAATTGAACACAGATGGAGTTTTGTTATATGATCTAAAGTAAAAAAGAATAGACAAAAAGGGCTATTGAATTACTTTGAAAATGATATTAAATATTTTTCTCATTCTTTACACAGACAGCAAACATCACTACTGTGTTCTTTCATGAAATTTAAAAAACCCACATGATCGTGGGTGCCGTGGAGCTGTAGGTTTGGCAGTGCTGTGGCCTCCTGTTCAGCTCTCAGCTTACTTTTTGCAGCGTTGAAGAGCTCGCTTTGTGCCAGTCAGACCAAACGTGAGGGAAAAGCTGGATTGTGCCAACTGCGTCTGCCAATGGGTAGGTTCATGATTCAACTACTAAACATGCTTGTATTTAAAAACAAACAAACAGCTTACAAAGAGAAGCAGAGAAGAGTGCATTAAAAATGTATTTACTGTGAACATGCCCTTCAGCCTCCCGTTGAATTGTGCATGTTGGGATTTGTTCTTCTCCAGTTGCTGTGCGATGTTTTCTTCAGACTGGCAGATGAGGGTTTTCTTTTTGTGCCGTTGAGTCCCATACAGGAACGTGATTATGTTAAAAATCTGATCAGTAGAGCAAAACTCCACTTGAACCTGAAAGGACAAAACCACAGGTATCTGGTTGCAGCTCAAGGCACAGAGTCATCGGGGGGCTCTGTGGACCCTGGTACAACATGGGATATGTAAGGAATCACACAGATGCATGAATTTTGGACTTTTGTACTTCATCCATTGACACTGTGTGTTGGGTTTGCGTGGCAAGGTTTTGGTAGCGGGGGCGGATACAGGGGTGGCTTCTGTGAGAAGCTGCTAGAAGCTTCCCCTGTGTCTGATAGAGCCAATGCCAGCCGGCTCCAAGACGGGCCCGCTGCTGGCCAAGGCCAAGCCAATCAGCGCCTCTCTGATAACATATTTAAGAAGAAGAAAAACACTTAGAGAGAGAGAGCTTTTGCAGCCGGAGAGAGGAGTGAGAAGATGTAAGAAACTCTGCAGACACCAAGGTCAGTGCAGAAGGAGGGGGAGGAGGCGCTCCAGGTGCCGGAGCAGAGATCCCCCTGCAGCCCGTGGTGAAGGCCATGGTGAAGCAGGCTGTCCCCCTGCAGCCCATGGAGGAAGGATGAGGGGGTGTAGAGATTCCACCTGCAGCCCGTGGAGGACCCCATGCCGGAGCAGGTGGAGGCACCTGAAGGAGGCTGTGGCCCGTGGGAAGCCCACGCTGGAGCAAGTTCCAGGCCGGACCGGTGGACCCGTGCAGAGGGGAGCCCACGCCAGGGCAGGTTTGCTGGCAGGTCTTGTGACCCCGTGGGGGACCCCACACTGGAGCAGTTTGCTCCTGAAGGTCTGCAGCCCGTGAGAGGGACTCCATGCTGGAGCAGGGGAACGATGAGAGGAGTCCTCCCCCTGAGGATGAAGAAGCGGCAGAGACACCATGTGCTGAACTGACCATAACCCCCATTCCCCGTCCCCCTGTGCCGCTGAGTGGGGGGGAAGGTTGAAGCCGGGAGTGAAGTTGAGCCCGGGAAGATGGGAGGGGTGGGGGGAGGTGTTTTAAGAGTTGATTTTATTTTCTCATTCCTCTACTCTGTTTTGCCTAGTAATAAATTAGATTAATTCCCTCTCTAAGTTCGGTCTGTTTTGCTCGTGACAACAATTAGTGAGTGATCTCTCCCTGTCCTTATCTCGACCTACAAGCATTTCGTTATGCCTTTTCTCCCCTGTTTGGTGAATGAGGGGAGTGAGAGAGCGGCTCTGGTGGGCACCTGGCCCCCAGCCAGGCTCAACCACCACACACTGGAATAGTTTACAAGCTGGAATTAGGGATCACCCCCCACACACTTTGCAGGGGGGAGAACTGCTGTGCTGTCCATGGCACCCACTTGGTGAGGGACATCTTTCTCCTCCCCTCCTGGCATCTGCGTCTCCTTGCTCCTGGCGAAGCGTCCACATCTCCTTGCTGCCCTGCCCTTCCTACAGCCCTGAGGGAGCATCCCCTCTCCTTCCCTGCCCCACAAACAGCCCACCCCTCATCCCCTCGCTGCAGAAGCGGGGCTTATGCTGCTGTGTGCATTTAAAAGGAGAATCCAGTCATGCCATCGTGGCAGAGGGCACTGTTCAACTGGCTTGCCCTCACTGTTGGTGTTTCGGAGGAAGGCAGGAGCGAGGGACAGCAGGCAAAGGACCCGGGGGGGAGCAGGACCTGGGTGTAAGAGTCAGCTCTGCTGAGCAGATTGCAGCACTGCTTCCATGAAGAGGGGCTGGCTGGTGAGAACAGTCATGCGAAAAATTATGCAAAGACTTAGAGCAGATCTCGTGCAAATAAAATTGCAAGCAAGATGTGATTTGTACTGGCCCTGAACTGCAGTGTAGGTCTGCCTCACATTTTCCCTTGAAAGTAATCAACCTAATGAATTCTGCAGCAGCACTTACCTTATTATGAAAATGACAGAGCAAAACCCAAATGAATGCCATCCTCTGTTCCACTCTTTCTATACCTGTGGTGCAAAGAACATTGAAAGGTGGTCCATAGAGTGCTTTCCAAAAGAATAAATAAAACACCACACTTGGGCTTTGGATTTTAATTTATTGCGCTTATTTTATTGGTTTCATTTTATTTGTTTGCTTACATATGAAGAAGGGAGAGAGAGCAAAAACTGTGAGTGTGATATTAGAATAAATCTATACATTTTTTCCCTTTATTTTTTCACATAAGTCATAAAATGAATAAAATGAGATCTAATAAAGTTAATAAAATTCAATTTTAACCCTAATTTCTACTAGCAGCAGCATACACAGCTCTTCCTTTATGCCCGTGGAATTTTTCTTCCGAAAAATCAGGTGAACTTAAGAGTTAAGTAAAGCTGACAAACATTGTTTAGATCATTGCAAGGGGTGGGTAAAGACATTTCCTCTGGGATACTGGCAGAAACTATTTAAAAGTTCAAGGGAAGAACCTTCCACAGCTTTCCTGGTGAGACAGTCCTGCAGCTCATTAGTGCTCATTGAGCCTTTCCTGCTCTTTAGGCCCACCCTTCCTTTATTTTCTTATAGTGAGATATTAATTTACGATAGTAAAGTATAACAGGAATGGGTTGTGTTTGCAGCAAATCAAAACCCTGTGTGATTTTGCATGCTGCTACTAATGTTTTCTGCTATAACATCCAATAATTCTTGCCGAGTAAATTACATTTTTGTCCTGCTCAATGTGGCAGCACTTTCTTAGGGAAATGAAGTTGCTTTACTTGGCTTGAAATATGAATAAAACCTAACAGAAACCTTTCCCTGAACCTTTCTTCTCTGGCTAAGCCTACTCGCATGTACAGTAATTCTGTGTAAAGGTCACTTCCAATTTTCTTCACCCTGAAGGCTTCCCTGTTAAACCTCAGATGTCCTGACAAGCTCTGCCTGACATCTTTGCCTCCAGTTTCAGAGCGATGATGACACCACTGTGTTTGCCTCCCTGGGAACCTGGCAAAAGCACGAGTGTGCACGGAGAGTCTTTGCTCATTAAAACATACATAGACATTGTACAAAGGATCTTTTTCTACTTATGTCCAGATAAGATTTTAAAGAACAGAAAGGGGGGAAGAGAGGCAAAGGCCTTTAATGCATTGCCTTTTGTATTAATGATTTCCATAGGACCTTCATCATAGCAAATCTCAAGTTTCTTAAGATCTTACAGACTGTTTAATTACACACACACATAGAGCATCACCTGTTAACTGTGTGGAAGTTGGAGACCAGACTAATGCGGGCATACACAGTTTGTGCGCTACAATGCCGTGAAGCACAGTCCTGTGGTAACCTGGATGACACAGGTCACGAAATGCTGGCACTGCTGTCGGAGTGAAAGTCATCTGACTTCAGTGGAAATGCACTGACCTGTTTCCCAAGCCAGTTTGGCCTGGAGCTGGGTTTCTCTGCAGAGTGCACAAACGAGTTTACACCGTGCAACCCCTCCCATGGGAGCAGACGGGTCCTTGCCACACTGCATCCCTGGACCCTGGTGTCCGTGGCCCTGCCACCGCTCTTGGTCATCGCGGTCTGGCTTCTGGGGAGTGAAATACGTGTCCCACAATTGTTTTTTCATATTCTGTTTAACTAACTCCCTTTTTTTCACCAAATCACCTCATTACATCGGATTAGCGAAAGGAAACAATTTGCCAGTTGGACAGTTTTTAGCATACACTGAACACAGCCTTGAATAGTTCCCATAATATTAATGTATGGTGTCTTTGTCCTCAGGGCATTTGCTATTGCCAGATGTTCCTCCCTTCTCCTGCTGCGTGAAGCTCAAAATTGCAACATAAGCTGCAAAACACATTCCTTTGTTTCTTAACTCCTGCACCCACATTTTCACCTGATGTTAATCAGCACAGCTAAAATCTGTCTAGGGCAGATATTCAGCTCCTCTGGAGATACTCTGCCACACACCTGGGTCTGCCTGATTGGTTGCTCCTAAAGCCCTTGCAACAGGATAGATTTCTGTGCAACCTTTCCTTCTCCTTCCCCACAACTATGCAAAGCAGCGATTGCATCTTCAGAGTGAGAGATTTAGCAGATGGAGCAAAATCTGCTTAACGATAAAGACAAATAGCAGATAATGCAACGCAGGCAAGGGTGGAAATAATGCATACGTTTTACTCTGGTAAAAGGACAAAATTAAAGCTATATGTGTCAATATTCAGTTCCTGAGCCTGCCATTGCCAAAGTGAAGTGGATTTCATGCAGCAGAGAGCAGTAGGCAGTGAACATCTGAGGTGGTGAGCATGCATGGTCTTTGGGACCTCAGATGTCTTTGACAAGCCATGCTCACGGAAGAGGTCACAGCCACTGGTGGCTCATCACTGCTTTTCTACCCTGTGTTGCTACACAGCACCAGTGCTCCCTTACCTTCCATGGTGACCAGGAAAATCAAGTGGGGTGGTTTGAGCGGCAGACATTACTGCCAGGCCCATTTTCCCTCATACAAAACCCTCCAACAGCAGAAGACTGAAGGTAGTAACCCTGGGCTGGGTGCTGGTGAGCCTCTAGAGGCGATCATCTCTGCCACCATTAGGCTAGGAGCTGGCAAGGTGAGTGATGGCCCTAAAAATCTTCTTAACTGGCTTTTATTCAAGAGCAGTGCTCTGCAAAGATTACAGCACTGAGAAAAGAAAGTGAGCAGAAGTCTGTGGTAGAGTTAGGGTCAATGGGTTGCTTCATGTGTGTCCTGTGGCCA
The DNA here is from genome assembly GCF_028858705.1 of Grus americana. Taxonomy (NCBI): domain Eukaryota; kingdom Metazoa; phylum Chordata; class Aves; order Gruiformes; family Gruidae; genus Grus; species Grus americana. Next base: position 21,268,165 of record NC_072891.1, read on the forward strand.
AGGGCAGATATGTTTCAGCATTTTTTCTTTTTTAAATATCAGATGAACACTGAATTTTCAGATTTTCTGATGTTTTTATCTTTGAGAAACCAAAGCCTATTAAAAATATGCTTTCTTTTTTGGTCACTATCTATTCCAGTCCAGGAGAAAAAAATTAGTTCCTTTGAGAAAAGTAATTACAACTCCTTCTCAATGTCTGGTTTTCTTACAAGTGGGGGTCTAAAGGCAAGTTCTAACTGTAGTCCCCTTGCCAGCTGAAAAAGTACTTGCTTTCTTAACCCAGGTATTCAGGAACAGCAAACAATATCTTTGCTATTTCTTTTTTTTTTCCTTTTGAAGGGTATTGACAGTTTTCTGTTGCTAAATAAAAAGACGGTTTTCAGTTCAGCAGACTGACAAATGGGGCATTGTACCAATCTATACTCATAATCAAAATGAACAGTGCAAAACAGATCTTAGCAGCTCTTGTAATAGCTATAAGTGCTGCATTTTGCAAAGCAGTGATTTTGTTGGTACAATAACACTTCATCATATCTTGAACAAAGCCTGTAGGGTGATATGAGGACAGATAAAATAACACACTATCTCTGCAGAGAGGGTATCCAGGGCCCATAGGACATCTATACAACTGAAGTTCCTTAAGATTCAAGGAAATTTTAGCCAAGTCTCTTTCCTGAAGGGAATCTTGGGGTAAAATGTTAATTTGCAATTTGTATTGAAAATACATAGGCAGCTGACGATGTTAAATTATTTTATGGAGTCTTGATATTTTTACAATGACCTTTTATTTGAAGTAATGGGAATACTGGAGAAACACTGCTACAAAGTCTAGCCAAAATTTTAATAAATTTGTCTGAGCTGTGCTCACATCTCTTTCACATTCATTTAAAAGAAATGTCAGGACCCGTGACCGTATTGCATAAGTCTTCACTGAAGCAGTAGGAACTTGTATCCTTCTGCATCCAGGAGGGCCAAAGTCTACCCCATGGCTGGTTGTAAGAGGTCGCTGCTGGTGCTGATGCTGCAGAGCACACTCCTCTCCTGGAGGATGCAGATGGCCAAGGCGATGGGAGGCCGAGCACCCCCAGCACGTTTGGGGACAACACCCAGCTGGGGCGGGCTGTGGGACACTGGAGAGCAGGGCTCTGCAGGGGTGCCTGGACACACAGAGGCAGGGGGGCAGCATTGTATTTACTGTATTTATTAAATAAATAAATACAACTCCTCCACTTTGAATTTTTTTGCTTACCCCTCTGACTGGAAAATGAAACCCAAAAATGTAATATAAGAGACCAGTCATCACGTAGCAACAGTATACAACTGTTGAGTTCCAGTTACTTCTTGAAAGCTGACGTAATATATTTTAAAATAATTTAGCCCCATGTTTGAATAACAATGAGAAAAGTATGTCCTCTTGGAAGATATTGAGGGAGGGAGAAATTGTTCATTGTGAATTATTTGCTTGATTCTATTTAGTATTTTATACCCATGTGAAATTTGGGATCATGGGAAGCATGAAAACTAATACTTTCATCCAGGACCAATTTCTGTTACTGGCAAAAGCCTGTGTGGCTGAAAGTAAGTTGGCATGAGGAAAGCACATGGAAAAAAGATGTTGATAGCAGAGTGATGAAGTCTCTCTAGTCGCACTACGCAATCCCATTAATTCCAGTGACATAGCATGAGTAAAACACCCAGTACTGGATTACTTTGACTTGCATAAGAACCATACCACACACTAGGGAATGAAGAGGTCAAGAAAAGGAATATTCCACTCCCCAAACTCCATTCTTTAATGCATAGTTGCCTATAGGTGCAATAGGGAATTATGTCTTACCTTCCTCAGGTTATTTTAATGAAACACTTTCATTATATTGGTATAACTATGTGCATGTGTACTCTTTTTATTATAAAAGCAGATTTACGTGAATTTCAGTAATGCTGTGTTCTTTTTTTCATCCATAATTAAGACAACATTAACCTCTTCTGATCTAAAACGATGATACTGACTCTAAATGAATATTTACTGAACTAAAAAATGTTTTGATTTTCAGATTGAAGGTGTGTCAAATCTGGCCAGGATCAGACAGGGGGTGGAACATGCTGTGGTCCCCATGGTAAGTGGCACATTCTTCTGTGCATCTTCAGAGGTGGTGCGTTGTGCTGATTCTGGTTGAGGAGTTCTCTAGACCTACCAGATGTTCTGAACCCCACTCTTCTTTGTACAGTTTAAATTTTTGTCCACTTTGAGATGAAGCATGCTATGCTAATTGAATTATCTTCAGCGAACAGTTATTTCCCAGATGAACTTGTATGACTGATAGCTCTAAATCAGTGTAATTGTTTCTTATTTGTCAGCAAGTTTTGGTAAATAACCTGACTTGCCAAAAAAGAAAATCAGGTTCAGAGATCTGTGCAGTTTGGGGTTTGCTTCCTTTCCTCCTGATGTGCCCAATTTGGCCTGTTCAGCATGCAGCGACGTGGGGCTGGCTCTCTGTGTTGCTGTGATGTCTACCTGGACCTGCAGGTAGGACACAACCCCTAGATGCTGCCAGAGCAACTCCCAAATGGGACTGTTACTCTCAGCCACAGTCTGTTGGTGACTTTGTCTACACTGGTTATGCTTTTGTTTGCATGTTGCTTCTAAGCAATTTAGCCATTAAGAAAATTACCAGCAAGACCATGACAATTTATACAGTTGCATAATATTTTTCATGTGCATAATGTAATTCACTGATTTTTTTAATAATTTCATCTTTTCCAACTAGGGAAATTATTTTATGTCAACTGAGATAAACAATATAGAGCCACTGATCACAAGTTACTGCATTTTTAATGCCCAGAAATCCTTGACTTTGTTTTGAAGAAATATATCTTTGACCATTTCTTGCCAAAAGAAAGATGACAATGAGTGTTCCTTCTTCCCAACTGCACCTCAGCTCTGATGTTCACAAAGGCTTTACCCTGCCCAGGAAGATGGTTGTCCAACAGTTCTTTTTTATTTGCAGAGCAAATTGTTTTGCAAAACATTTCTGCTGTCTGTCCTCATTCACTGGATGAGGGGGAAGTGCGGGGTTTTTTTCTTTTTTTTTCTTTTTTCTGTCAGACAGCTCTTATCTTGAAGATCAGAGATGAACTTGTGTTTCTGCTGATTTTCCACTAGAGACCTCCATCAGCCCAAATAACTAGTTGTTTGGTAGTTATGATTACTGGGTGTTACTTGAACAGCTGAGGAGGATATGGCCTTGCCAGTTGGCCTCAGGGAAAAGGCGGAGTCCCGGGTCAAAGGAAAATGTTTCTGTGAACATTTTTTTTCTTTTCAGAGAAGTTGAGGTTTAGCCAAGCAGGTGTGTTGTGAGAACCTGAAGAGGAAGGAATTTTTATGCCTTGAAGCAATAGCACAGAGATGGCAAGGATGATATAATCTAAAGTATGTCTACCGTTTTCATAATGCACCCATGGAGAACTTGAAAGGCTTCCTCCTCCTGAAAAGACCAGCCCATGTACATCCAGCCATCTTGCATTGATGAGCATAAGTGCAAACATGTTCAATTCTTGTAAACTGAAGAATCTAGAAGTAAGATTCCTGGTTTACAAGAATCACAGCAATAACAGGGGAGAGTGGCTTTCAGCAGCCAAGGTCAGAGCAGGAGAAACCTGGACTTCTTGGATTGTTTCACTGGGCTTCTTGTTTAACTTGAGGGCCACAGCAGTACTTCCTCTGATGAAACAAAACAGCTAAACCTGCAAGAGCTGCCAGGACTTAATAAGAATTCTGGTTTTGGTTTTTGCAAGTGATTTATCCCTTGAGTTCAAATTCTTGGTTTCTTGGGTACACACTCTGAACAGTTAGAATAGATTTGTGCCTTTATTTTGGCATGAATCTCATCCGCTATATTATCAACACCAACACTTCCTGTGATTGAAATTATGTTTGCGACATTCTCAACAAGACTAGCATTACCTTTAAAACACATTCTGCAGAGTGATAACGAAACAAACAGCAGTTGTCTTTTACAATCCTTAATTCTCTTGAGTGAAAGTAGCTAGGAAGCTGAAAGTACCTGAAATACACTGAAAAATCGCCATAAAGTTGGTAATGGATCACTGCTATAACAGTTTAAGTCTCATCTCCTATTCTTGCAACTGTGGTTGCTCCTTGCTTGAAACCATTATTTATCTATTCTCCTAGGAGGCTAAAATACAGTTACATCAGGAAACCATAGCTAAAACAATTGATTTTGTTAAATTTATTTCTGGAAATTATACACGCCACTTGCTGCAGATAGACCTTATTGCAAATGAATATTTGGGCTGTTTTGCTTGGATTTCAGTTTCATGCAGCTCTTTCTGATAATGTGCGGCAGTATTCTGGAAAAAAAAAATGCTGTGTTTCCTTTTTTAAAAAAATCAAGAGCATGCAAGATTCATTTGATCCATCAGAAACTCTCACTTGGATTAAAGATGCATTTTTTGGTCCCATATCTCCCAGCAAGGCGGTACACTTTCCTGCCCTTGCGACTCTTCTATATTCCGCATTTTCCTCATGGTCGGCTCCAGACTTCCAGCACACTCACACCACTGCGCAGTGTTCAGTGTAAAATTGTACGTGCTTTTCTCTTGCAATTCTCTCTCCAAACATTTGGTCAAAGATCCAGGAATTCTGCTTTCCTCCTTTTCCATTTGCCCTGGGAGTGACTGCGACTGCAGACAGAGCAAAGAATGGATGTGATGGGTTGTGAACAGCTCTGGAGCTGTAAGGGTCCAGGCAAATTCTTCTCCTCCCACATGCTGCTGCCTGCAGAGGCAGAGGAAGGAAAAAGCTGCTCAGGAGGGAGAATGCGAGCTGCAGATCTCTGTCACCGGTACTGCCTGATATCGCCTGTCTTTCAAACTGCAACTAAAATCCAGAGACCTTTTTAGAAATAAAGCTAGTTTTCATGTGGACACTGATATTTATTCCCACACTGTTCTGAATTTTAAAAAAGACCAAAACCCCCACTTATTGTTAGCACTTGGCAGCTCTGACCGTGAGCTTGGTAAGTTTTACATTGTAGACATTTGCAATTTTATAATGTTCTGTGCTAGATAAAAATCTTATGACTGTCAACCCAGCTGGAATGAAGTGGAAATGCCACCACATAAAAGATTTTATTGAAATATTTATAAAAGAAATCATCAAGACCATCTACCAACTCAAGCTAGGAAGTAGAGAAAGCTATATATAAATTAGTACTTAACTCAGAAGAAACATCAAAACTTCATGCAGCACAATCTATAAATCTCATCAGGGGCAAAATACACCAGATAGCATTAGAAACAGGCAATTCCAAGACCTGTAACAAGTTGAGGCAACACATTATAAGGTTTCTCCCAATCCACAGCTCGCCACCGGAACTGGCAGGCAAACATCATGGGAATTGCCACAGGTGGAATAAATGGGAATACATACAGATCAGTAATTTCTCTGCTCTCCCTTAAACATCAGCCAGATTGCTTTGGGGGTGATCTCCATTTGTGAGAGTCAAGTAAGTCCTTCCGTGTCCAGGCCCCGCCGCACAGGAGCACAGCTGCGTTTCCCAAGCCTTTGATCTGCAGGATACACCCTGCCAGCAGCCATGCTGCACTTGCGTGAGTGAAGCTGCCTGCCTGGCTTTGGCTTCAGAAGTAGTAAAAAGAGAGGACAGGGTCCCCAAATGACAAAAGGCATGTATATCCTCTGGCAACCAAATTATCATGTAAGAATAAAGTTCTGTCTTGTCCAGGCAGATCAGTGCCTTGTTCACTCAGGATCCTGTGGGGTGCTGCCCCACATCAATCAATCTGCCTTTGGGACTGACCACCCCCTGCATGAAAATATTTTGGCAGGCTATTTCAAGAGGACTGCAAGCATATATGCATCATCAATGTCTTTGGTATCCCAGATGCTCTGAGAACAACAAGGCCTGAAAGCCAGCTCTTATTTTCATCACAGTCTGATGCTCGAGTTACTAACTATGGCAGCTTTTATTACATGCCTCCTCTATCATTACCTTGACAGCTGATCTTCCAGGGCCAAAACACGTTATAGCCCAATGTTGAGCAATTTCTGTGAGTCCTGTAAGTTCCCTTAATTATATTCTGGGGCCCTCAGACACCAGTCAGGCATGCCACCTGGTTGAGGATAGGCTAGTTGCTCATGTGAATGCTATAGAACAATTATTGGTCACCCCACACCTAGAAAATAAAGCAACCTGTAGACTGTGCTGTTTCTCCTGCACTACCTATTTTACTGTGTGCATGCCTGTGAGCTCATACATTACACTATCCAAATATACAAAAATTCCTTCCTTTTCATCTTTTGCAGGTATTGTACAAGCAAGAAAATATTCCGTAGCTTCTGTACATACAGTCACTTGGGTCACACAGTCATGAGCAAACATTATTTTCATGCTGCAGTGAACACGCAGAGGTGAGCAGTGTGCCAAGACATACCAGCAGCCTGAGACACGTGGCTGCGGTTAGGTCTGCTTTTGGGGTAGAAAGTTCCCCTTTGCACAGCAGTAGGAAGGGCAGGAGGAGTCACCAGTCCCAAAGCCAGCATGGATGCAGACTGCGAGGTACAACCCACTTCGTGAAGGCACAGGGGTTGGAGAAGAGACACTTTCATGGTTTAACTCACGTGGTGCTCTGGCACCGAGAGGTGCTTTCTATCTGAACTCCTCTCTGGAGACTTATAAATCTCTGGAAATGGCTAAGTGAAGTAAATGAGCAAACTTCCATTCAATTCAGTGAGTCTTGGATTTTTATTCTTTAATATTTAATCAGAAACAGTACCAAGAAAGCTCTTGAGCCAGAGATAGATGCAGTGTTAGCTAGGACGGACAGAGAGAAATAGTGAGACTGATCAATAGCTCTTATAGTTACTTCACGGTTTCTAAAAATAGTAACTCTTCCATGCTGCATGGTAGTTTTTATGAAAGAAAGGACGAAAACCAAAAATCATTGATTTTATAATGTACTTGGTTTTCCCAATTCCTTCCTACACTAAGCTCCTGCAGGCAGTTAGCCATGAAACAACACAAGATGCTCTTCACCTTAGATACCCACAAGGAGGTTCTCCGAGGGAAGTAATCCTGTGTATTGCTCTGAAAGATTCCAGGCACATGGAGTAAGACAAATGCACAAAATCTAGGTAACCAGGTTACCGTGAGATAGATTGAAAGTAGTTCCCACTCAGAGACAAGCCTCAATTAAGATGCAACATTGATTGCAGCTGCTACTCCTGTAACAATCTGCTTACTCAGGTAATGGTATCACTGACCCTAAATGTGCCATTGGGCCCAAAATCAATACTCCTGGGATGTCTATTGGAACAACTTCAGCAAATTTCCTCATGAGAGTGGACATAATTTTTTTTTTCTTTTAATTAATCAAAATTGCATATTTGAGTTGTCAGAAACTCTTTGGGTATTAATATGGGGGGGGGAAATGGAGAAAAAAATCCCCAAATACAGGGTTCAAACTTACTGAGAAAAAAAAGTTAATTAAATACTTCATTCACAATGTATTTTTCAGTATTTGTTTCATTAGGAGAATTGGAAATAACTCAGTATTTCTGGATAAGTCTACACTGAATCTTTTAACTTGTACACTTTAAAATACTAAATAAATTAGTCATATGGAAACATTCCTCATTTCATTCTACCTATTCATTTATTCTGGTGAAAATAAGCATTCAAATGGATGACATTTAAGCAAAAGTGTTTTGTAGACCTTTCTGACTTCCCACTGCTCCAAAGGAGAGTGCCAATTATGGAATACTTCTGAGCAGCAAGTGAAGACCTGCTGTACACCAAATAAACAAGCGGTGTGTTTCTTTCAGAAATTCCTGCATATAAAAGTGACATTTTTTGGTAATAAAACTTCTACAAAGTTATTTCTGAGTTTTAGCATGGGAGGAAAAACATTACAGTACAGTAAAAAAGTAATATCAGAACCCAAATTTGGTCATAATGATAGGTTTTCAAAAAGTGCTTGAAACTTTTCATTTCACAGCACTTCAGCGATCTCTTGAAAGTAGAGATAGCCTCTATTTCTGGAAGAAAAAAACTACTTAGACATGACAGCTCCGTCATTTCAAGTTTTTCTTCCTTGTGCTGCTGAACCACTTGATGGACTTAAGTGAGCAAGAAGGACTATGCAATTTCTTCCGTAAATGGTATATTTTACTTCTGGTTAGAAACATACCTGTTTGGATTCACATTTTAAAAAATGACTCGAAATCTAAATTTAATGAGGAAAAATATATTTGACATGTTCCACCAACAGTCACCTCAGTATTTGAAAGTAATGCATGTCCACACTAAGCTGTTAAAATAACTTTCTTCAATGCTGAAAAAAAAAATCCATATTACTAAAACTTATCCTTTAATAGCATATTGAAAAATATAGAAAGATTTACATCATTTAATCATTCTTTATAACATACCCTTAAGCTTTGAAGAAATAATCCCTATTTCTCCTTCTGATCATTTACCTTTTCATATAAAATGTTGTATTGCCTTCTATTAAGACTTGTGCAAAGAGGTGAACTAATTTTAAAATCAGAAAACATTTATTATGGAATAGGATTCATGGGTGAGTGTGGAAACATTTGTATTGCAGTGAAATTTAGAACTCACGTTGGGAACAAATGTAAGATTTATTAGAAGGAATGGAATATTGTCATAGTTTGGAGTAATCTAAGAACGTGATTTTCATAAAATGTTTCTGTAGTTACACAGATTAGTACACTGCATGCCTTTTATGTGCCATCAAGTTATAACACTACAACAAATGTGCGAAGACTGAAATACAAAAGTTATGTTCAAGTGAAATTAAAAAAAAAAATCTATATGGAAAAAGAAAAGGCTTATTTCAAGATCTTAAATATTTGTTTTCACAGAGCAGAATACCTGAAGGAAGGTACAAAGGAAACCGAAGAAAATGGCTGGGTTTTTTGAGTCACTGAGCAGAGGAAAGGCAGGTGTGTATAGTTGCAGGACAATGAACAGAGTCCACCCCACATTCTCCATGAGATCTTTGGACAAGTCAAATCAATAATTTTTCTGTTTCCTTGATTTCTTCACCAAAAAAAAAAAAAAAAAAAAAAGAGAAAAAAAGGGAAACAGGAGGTAGTTATACCATTGGGTAATAGCATAGGTTAGAAGAGCCATTTCCTGAGAAGTCCAACTAATCAGTCCTCAAAAATCATCTCCTTCAGGTGAGGTGTTTAATAATTTTCCCCACACTGCCCCTCTGGCAGAGGTTTGCTCTCTCTGCTTATCGCTTGGAGCCCTTCGGCACCAGCACCCCAACTGAACACCCAAGGGGTAGATGGTGGGACTGCTCTCCTCGACCCACTTAGTCATGCTTTACTGGTGACTTCAAAAATGCAAACAAGAAATGCTGTGTTATTACTAATTGAGGAGGCTTTTACTATTTGAAGTCCAAACATTTCAGCATCTTTCAAATTCCAGAAGCTGAAAACTAGGTTAAATGGAGACCCGGTTGGGCACTGTGGTGACCAGCATGCTCACGTTGCCAGGGTGCCAGCACCCAGCATGTGCACGAGCTGCATGGGCAGAAGAGGAAAGAGAGTTCACAGGCAGTTGTTCGCCCACCGGGTGATTGTGTTAGACCCAGTGAGAGATGACCTTTCTGTGAAAACCTGGCAGAGCTGAAGGAAGAGCGGTGGTTGAGGCAGCCTGCCCTGCCTGCTCAGGGGCTCTGCCAAGGGACGCTGGTGCTGTGTTTGACACACAGTGATGTTATACAGAAATGTCGGGACTTTTGAGCCCACCCAGAGCCAAGCAGCCTGATCAGAGCGGGCTGTGCCCCACACATCCACGGCTCAGTCCTTAGGAGACCTTTCTGACTGGCTTAATTTGTACCCGTTTCTCTTTCCTAATCCCTTCGCATTGTGTAGAACAGCTAACCAGTCTTAGCAATTTGATACCCTTTCTATTAAAAAAAAAAAAAAAAAATTCTGCAAATTATTTAAACCAAAAAGGAAGGACCTTTGTTACACACCACACTTGGAAGACTTGCTGCATTTTCCTAAACAAAATGCAAATGGAAATAGGGTCAGGGCCACCACATTTTTCCACAGCACTAGTACTCCAAGGACATTTTATATAAAAGGTTTAGACAAGTTAGAGACTGGTGAAGGCGTAAGTAACTCATCTGAGAATCTTAACACTCTACCTACATTGGCAGCCAGGAGAAAGGAGGGTGCTCTGTAATGTTTTGCAGTCTCCAGCTCTTTATCAAATGATTTTAACTGTTACCTCTAACATTGTGCTCATATTTGGTGCCAGACCAAGTAGCACGCTAGAGATGGTGTAGTACCCAGAGTCCCCCCAAAGCTCATAATTCACGGATATGTCCCCTCTGTCAGGAGCTCCAAAAAGCAGCCAGGAGCCCCAGCTGCGGTAGCACAAGGTTGCGTAAACAGCAGTCCTAATGTAAAAGTTTGAAAAGAACATTCAGAGGCTGATAATGCATGGCTGCCCACTGACATTTCAGATGTTAAAATGACGGTGCTGCTGCGCCAGATGTCACGGGTACAACAAAAAATACGGAGCTGAGCAATGTTTACTTGCGTTGTCCACCAAGAGTGGGTCTGCCAGAAAATCTGGCCACATTTTGCAGCATTAAAGCCCGTACAATACACCCTCTGCTAGCACTTCCATCACTCCATGAAGCTTTACATATTCTTTTGAAATTACTTGGCTACTTTAGTACATTCACCAGTTCTAAGAAAAACACAATCTATTTTACGTGCAGCCTGCATAAGCAATTTTTCCAGCACAATCTCTCTCACCAAGACAAAGGCCACCTGACTGGCTGTCTGCCCGCCTGCCTGAGCGGGCAGGGCTTCCTGACCTGTGGTGTGAACTGGTGTCAGTGCTGGTACCCTGTGCAACTTTTAAGCAAAGATTAAGCTTCTATAGGTACGTCAGTGATAAAAGGAAGACTAGGAAAAATGTGGGCCCTCTCCAGAATGAAATGATAGACCTGGTTACCGAGAATAGGGAGAAGAATGAGGTACTCAATGACTTTTTTGCCTCAGTCTTCACCAGCAAGAGCTCTAGCCATACCACCCGGGTCGCAGAAAGCAAAGATGGAGACTGGGAGAATGAAGAACTGCCCACTTGAGAAGATCAGAGTCGAGACATCTAAGGAACCTGAAGGTGCACAAGTCCATGGGACCTGATGGGGTCCATCCACGTTCCTGAGGGAACCGGTGGATGAAGTGGCCAAGCCACTCTCCATCATATTTGAGAAGTCCTGGCAGTCTGGTGAGGTTTCCACTGACTGGAAAACGGGAAATATAATCCCCATTTTTAAGAAGGGAAAAAAGGAAGAGCCAGGGAACTACAGGCCCGTCAGTCTCACTTCTGTGCCTGGCAAAATCATGGAGCAGATCCTCTGGGAAACTATGCTAAGGCACATGGGAAATAAGGAGGTGATTGGTGACAGCAAACACGGCTTCACTAAGGGCAAATCATGCCTGACAAATTTGGTTGCCTTCTATGACGGGCTTACAGCGTTGGTGGATAAAGGAAAGAGCAACTGATGTCATCTACCTGGACTTGTGCAAGGCATTTGACACTGTCCCACACAACATCCTTGTCTCTAACTTGGAGAGATATGGGTTCGATGGGTGGACCACGCGGTGGATAAGGAATTGGCTGGATGGTCGCACTCAAAGACCTGCGATCAACAGCTTGATGTCCAAGTGGAGAACAGTGATGAGTGGCGTTCCTCAGGAGTTCGTGTTGGGACCAGAGCTGGTTAACATCTTTGTCCCATGGACAGTGGGATCGAGTGTGCCCTCAGCAAGTTTGCTGACAACACCAAGCTCTGTGGTGTGGTCAACATGCTGAAGGAAGGGGTGCCATCCAGAGGGATCTTGACAGGCTTGAGAGGTGGGCCCGTGTGAACTGCATGAAATTCAACAAGGCCAAGTGCAAGGTCCTGCACATGGGTTGGGGCAATCCCAAGCACAACAACAGGCTGGGCGGAGAATGGATTGAGAGCAGCCCTGAGGAGAAGGACTTGGCGGTATTGATTGATGAGAAGCTCAACATGAGCCGGCAGTGTGCGCTTGCAGCCCAGAAAGCCAACTGTGTCCTGGACTGCGTCAAAAAAGGTGTGACCAGCAGGTTGAGGGAGGTGATCCTGCCCCTCTACTCTGCTCTTGTGAGACCCCACCTGGAGTACTGCGTCCAGCTCTGGGGGCCCCAGTACAGGAGAGACATGGAGCTGTTGGAGTGAGTCCAGAGGAGGGCCACAAAGCTGATCAGAGGGCTGGAGCACCTCTCCTGTGAGGACAGGCTGAGAGAGTGGGGGCTGTTCAGCCTGGAAAAGATGAAAGCTCCAGGGAGACCTTATAGCAGCCTCCCAGTACCTAAACGGGCCTACGAGAAAGCTGGAGAGGAACTGTTTGCAAGGACATGTAGTGACAGGACAAGGGATAATGGGTTTAAACTAAAAGAGGGTAGATTTAGATTAGATATAAGGAAGAAATTCTTTACTGTGAGGGTGGTGAGGCATAGGACCAGGTTGCCCAGAGAAGCTGTGGATGCCCCATCCCTGGAAGTGTCCAAGACCAGGTTGGATGGGGCTTTGGGCAATGTGGTCTAGTGGAGGGTGTCCCTGCCCATGGCAGGGGGGTTGGAACTAGATGATCTTTGAGGTCCCTTCCAACCCAAACCATTCTATGATTCTGTGATTCTGTGATAAGGGGCTTGATAGTCTACAGTAAACATCCCTTCTCTTATTATTATCATGGGCTGTATCACTGAGTGCAATTTCAGCTGCAGATTTCAAAATAACTTGAAATAAATGCTTTCTGTCACTGTTATGAGCATGTAAGAAAGCAAAATTGCAAGTAATACTGTATGCAGCTTAACTGACCAAATTCTTAATTCCGTTAAACCATGGGCCACCTTTGGATGATGCCCAAAGGTATTCCTTGCTACCCCTGGACACTTTGCAGCACCCAAAATTCTAGTGCAATCCTGAGAATATGACATATGCCATTGATTTCACTAAGTGTGGATGGGTGTTTTTAATACAACAGTCCTTGGGTCAATATTTAACCAAGGGTAGCTTTGAGAATCTGACTTCAGTTAGGCTATATTTAGATGTTTCTTTACATTCACAAAGGGGATTAGAAATACCTATTCATATGTCGATGTGGGAAAGTATAAGTAGTATGAAGTGGGTTTAAGCTGACACAAAGACAGACAATAGAACAAGAACAAAAGGTATACCGCAGGCAACAGAAGGAAGAGGCCCAAAGGAAAATGCAAGAGGATGTCACAAGCTTCTTTAAAAAACAACTGAAAAACAGGCTATTAGGAGAAATGGTACATGAAATACCTGGCAATGCTGCAGTGAAGTTAATGTCTCTCTGCTCCATGGTTTAACAGTAATGGAGCAGTGCAGTTCAGCCTTGCCTCAAAAAAGTGGGCCTGACAATGGGCTTCTGCCTGAAGCCCTCTCACACTTCCTCCGCCAGTGAGATGATTAGATGTGAATTGGTGGCAGAAGAGTGAATGAGAATTTTTAGGAAGAGAAGGAGCTTTCAGATTCAGGTAAGTTTATCTGTCTCATAGGTTGCCCACAGCAGGTCCTACAGCAAGGAAACTGCACGTGTGATGTGGCCCTTCAGTTGTGTTTCTTGTGTTACATTTTGTAACACAAGATAAGGTTATAAAATTAAAACAAAAACCAGTCTATATATTTATTTTTTTGTCACCTGGAAAAGGTCCTCAAAATAGTGTAATTTTTGCCTGTGTAAATAAGTGTAATAAGTCTTATTGCAACTGTGATTTATTTTTGTGCACTAACAGTCCAGCACTTCTAAAAAGCCACCTAGGAAAGTCTGAAGTTCTAAAAAACTCTCATTTTCAACTTGCTAAGTGCAATTGCATGTGTGGTGGAGAAAATGGCTGAGCTGCTGTTTGAATACGCTCTGTGCATGTGACTCTGTACATTGAGTCTTTGCTGGTGGTGAAGGATTGATTATTTAGAAGCAAACCAGGTGTGTATTTCTGCTTTCAGCAATTTGTGTACAGAAAGAGCTTGCTGTCGTATTCACACCAACACCATCATTGTGGAGCCCCTTGATGAAACCAGCAAACTCTGTTGGGGCATATTTGAAGGAAAAAACTTTCATAACCACATTCAGCCCTCATTTTCACTTTCTACAAGTCCTCTGAGGTATTCACATAGTGTATGAGTATGAAACATAAATTAGACTTCAGTTTGATAAAGTAATGAGCAAACTTCAAAGTTTGAAGAGTTCATGTCATTTCAGGCAAGTGCTGAAAAAATCCAAAGGTTTGCTTAGATCTTCTCTGAGCAGGCCTGGAGTTGAATGGGAAATGCAAAAGAACCTACTTTCTTTTCCTCCTGAGATTTTTTACATGCTCTCTTCTCAGCTGCTCTGGGAACAGGAAGTGCTGAAGCACTCAGAAAAGAATATCAACTTCGAAGTATTGAATCTGACTTTTTCAAACCTCAGAAAAGTTTACTGGCTTTCAAGTGGTCATTTGAATCTGTTTATCTGACCCTAATAAATATGCTGCACAACTATCTGTGATATGTCTGGAAGACCTCCTCTTTTCAAGGAGACATCAAAGTGGAGAAAGGATAGCTTTTACAGATGCTAAGGAGGGTTTGCTTTACGTATATCTTTTGCTATTCTTTGGCTTTTGGTGGTATCACTGCAGCAGAGTGTCAGGGCTCTGGACAGGCGACTCAGTGCCCCACTGAGGGCATCCACAGCCCAGGACCCCCATCCCTGGCCTGAGCTGTGTTGTAGGCATGCCTGCCACCAGCCCTGGTCCCAGCTGCTCCAAAACTGTTGTTGGGATCCCCTTGACAGATAGCAGACTTTTCTTGTTGCCTTATTGCTTTGCCTTTGCCCTCCTGGCTCACCTTGCCTGGTGGAGAAGCCAGAGAAGTCTGTGGACCATTCATGAGTACATTGAACTCTGCTGCTAACCTCGATGCTGGATATTTTCTTGGTTAGGGTGAACTTTAAGGACTAGCAAAGTCAAGAAATATCTCCAAGCTCTTTCAGATTTTCAGGTGAAACATCTTGCATTATCTTTTAGCAAATCAGTTAATCAGTTTCAGTGGAGTCCTCCCTGATTTGTTGTTTGTTTGGTTGTTTGGTGTTTGGTTTGGGGTGGTTTTTTTGTTTGCTTGGGTTTGGTGTGGGGTTTTTTTTTGTTTGTTTGTTTGTTTGTTTTTTACTGTGCGCACTGGCTGAATCCTTGAACAGAGGCTAAAATGGAAAGGTAAAAGCAGCACCTTCATTTTGTCACAAAATACAGACTTAGCTAACTGATTAGTTTGGTATGAGGTAATTCCCTGAAAAGAATCTATTCCCTGGATGTAGTGATGCAGTGTAACATTAACAGTTTTAAATAGTGAAATTACTACCTTTTGGGGAATCATCAGTCAGCATAATGTTGCCAGGAAGGCTTTTCCTCATAGTTGGTCTGTTTTCAGTCTCATAACTTTGTATTCTTGCACGGATGCATGAAACTCTCCTGTTAGGGGATTGATTAGAAAGGCCCAGCTCTTCTGTGAATGCCATTTCCTTGTACACATTTATGTTTATGCTTGTGCAATTCAAATATTCATAAACAGTATAATTATAAACATATAATGCATATATATGTTATTATACAAACATTATAATTAATTTCCTCCTCACTTTGTAGTGAGTTCATCAGTGCTAGGTGATAAAGTCAAGCCATGAGGAAGACTCTGATTTTGTAAAATCTCTTTTCTTGTTTTAATGATGTCAAGAACTTGAGAAAACATGGCAAATTCAAATACAAGAAACTCATATGGAGAATAGGCATACAAAGTCCTAAGTTGCATTGGCATCTTTTTGCCAAGGTCATATGAAAAAAAAGCCAATTTAATTAGCTTTCTAGCATCATGCTATGGTTTCTTTGTGAGTTGCTGTGCTAAAAGTAAACTGGATTTACTTCAGCTCACCCCTGCTGAAATACTCTACCCATTTTTTACTCAATATTTCATAGACCATTAGAAAATAAGAGCAGAAGGAGCCTGAGAGTTCATCCTCTGCCCCTCACTGGGTCCGTTATATCTCCTGAAAGGCCTCTTCCCAACTCCATCTTAAAGATGCTGCTTGATTTCTGCCAGAGACCATAACCAGTGCAGGCCCTTTGCATGGCATCGTGCTCAGGTGCTTCACAATCCTGCCGCCGAGTGTCTCATTTGAAAGTCACTGATAGCTTTAGGCTCAATCCTTTCCATTCACTAAAGAGCAGGTTGTAGATGGGAATGGCAACAATCCCCACAGTATCGGACAGATGCAGTGGTAGGATTCAAGAAGAAAAGGCTCTGAAATATTTCTTACGGAACCATTTCTGGATCACAAAGACATCTTTCATATCTTTTCTGTGTTTTTATCTATCAATGTAATAACTGTTATCTCTTTGGAAGAGAGCATAATCAAATACTACTTTCCTGGCATATTAAAGAATATTTTACCCACTCTCTTGAATTTTAAGTCTGCAGAAGATGTCTGCATGACTTTGTTTTTTCTTTATTTTGTGAAATAATCTGATTTTTTTCTTCCATGCTTTCTGTTTACAGGTTATGTTTTGTTAGAATTATTTTAAAAATCTCGTCACGAGTGCTAGTGGTGGATCTTCTCTTCCCTTTCAGTAACTTTGTGTGTGCCCATAAAATAAGTACTTCAGTGACAAGATTTTTCCTGCTGGCTTCCCGTGATGTACAGTGGACCATAAACACTGTCACTGAGCATTTCTTTTTGCTTCTGTGAATGGATAGCAGATTCTGTACCAAATTGTGCTGTCTGAATTCAGGGAAGTTTAAAGCAGATGAATCCAGCCATTTGCAACACAAATACAACAAGCAAATATTAAGTCCTACAACTTTATTAAGGTTGTAGCATCTTGTTTTTATAAGGAAGTTCAGCTTGTGTGAACACAAAAATGCAATAGATTAGCCCAGAGTAAAAAATGTAGTGTCTGTTTTGATAGTAGACGTGTATACACATTTTCCAGTTCATGCTTTAAGAAATCTGGGCTCCCACCCTCATCGTGTTCTCGTGTTCCTCTGTAACACTCTTAGTTGCATTGAGCATTAATAGTGAGAGAGGATATATATCATACGTTTGTAGAGGTAGGAGACTTGAGTAATAGTATGACCCAGTTGAATCATCAGCCTCTTATATAGTCCTGTATTCTCCCTTTTATTCAAAGGTATTCTTTTCAACTTTATTCAACTGTGTTGTTTTCAAGAATTCTCATTGATGAAAATAGTGGCTCATCAGGTGAAGAAAGGAAGGTGGCTGTGATCTTAAAAAGTCAAATCGGATACAAGTAATTTGTAATTTGAAGTTACAAGAGCTGAGACTACTCTGTAGAACCCAGAAGGTTCAAAGCTTTGGGGACCTTGATAGAAAATTTTGTAGCAGACATTTGTGTGAACATATGAGTACATAAGAGGTTTAAAGTGAAAAATGTAATACAAAACAAGGACATTATTTATTATCATGATAATTAATTATCCATTTTAATTACTCATCAACAAGATGATGTTAACAGCATGAGAATACTCAGTTATGATATTTTGTAAAATGGAAAAAATGAGCTACTTCTTTGTAAAACACCTTTAGGTGCCCATCTCTGTCACAGACATCCCCGCTGTGGGCTTCTTCTTGAGCACATAAAGGCACAAGTGGAATGTAATGCACTTAATAATCAGTTCTAAATAGGATCTGTGGGAACACTTTCCGTTTTTGAGTTTTCATTGATCATCCACAAGCTCGCAGTGGTGTGCATGTAGCAACGCAGCTGAGTGCGAGAAGGGCAAAGACAGGAGAAAGTTACAAAGACCTTTACAAGAGTAAGGCTATTTTTTCCCCAAGGTGTAACAAATAAAAATAGTCTTATCTTATTAGTACTATTTTGATAATGAATAACCTATACTGTCCTTGTTTTGTTCTCTTAAACCTCTGATGTGTTGTGCTGACAGTTCATGTCACTGTTAGGACAGAAACAAAAAGAAACCCTTAAAGAAGTTGTAAAATTCTGGTGGAGATGGACTCCTACTGTACCTAGGGTAAGAGCCTCTCTCTTCACCTCAAGGTTAAGTCCAAATTCTTGTCCTGCCACTTTAAGTGCTAATTCTGGTCACATTCCTAAAAGTCTGAACTCAGATGTACTCTGCTGAAATCAATAGAAAGACTTCAGCATAAAATTGGTATAAATGCTCATGTTTAAAATTATTATCTGCTATGTTTTATATTCCATTCATTTCATATTTTCCCTTTGAGGAAAAATGAATCCCTTTCCTTTTCTTCCTGTTAATGGATTTATTTTAATAATAAGAATAAGAAAGGTAATGAAGCTTTTCTATTTTCTGCAGAATAATTAAAGATTCATTGGGGAGACGGAAGCATGTTGGAGCCCACTGGCTAGGAGGTTCACAAAGAAAATTAAAAAACAGTTTGAACCTCTAGTCCAATTAATATTTATATATTTTATGACAAAAGGAACAATTCCCACTGGAGAAAGCCCTATTTTAGACTATTCATTAGTTTTACAGAGCTGTTAAGTGCCTGCAGGAATCTAAGATATTTGGACCTGAAGTCTCTTCCCCTCTGATGAGTGAATTCATTTTGGATTAAATAGTTTAGGTAAATGGACTGCAGGAGGTGCATCCTTTTGCACTGTTTTACCAGGCCAAGTCTTGAACAACTTTGTAACACGGAGGCAGCCCAGTTGTGTTTGCTGTCCCCGTGCTTTGAGCCCCCTCCCACAGGGACCCGTGTAGGCACCCCTCTGCCCCACACTCCCCCCAATTTTGCTGGCTGTTCAGTGATGCCAAGCAGTGCCCTGGGAAAAGCCCCTGCCAGGGGTGCTTTGATGCCCAGATTAAAGATGGTGAAGTCTGGAGCAGCTTTGGTGTACTGACTCCCCTCAGTTTTAGGACTGGTCTCGCTTTGCACCCTGGTCTCTGCAGATATCCTTCGGCCAAGCACCAGACACAGCTGGACAGGGAAAGAAGAAATGCCTGTTCTGCCGCCTTCTTCCTCGTCCCTCAAAGACTTACAGAAATACATAGGGAAGCAAAGGGGCGTTTTGAATATCATTGAAATAAAGTCCTTGATTTTCTGTCCTTGTGCTTGCACTCATCTGTACAGAAACACAGAAGAGAATCTCTGAATCAACTTATAAACACCTCTTCAGCATTCCTTCATGCATCTGGGTACCAGAATGCCAGCAGCCCCCTCAGAGATGAGCTGTGAGCTCCAAGTCTATAATTGGTTTTAAATGCAGGTATATAATGCTATGCTAATCTGAAAGGCTGCATTGTGGATTACTTTATTAATTTTAGAGTAAATTTGCCTACCTTGTGAGCAGAAGGATTTTTTTTCCCTATCTGCTAGTGCTGAAAATCAAGGATCTGAAATTCTAATGGATGTTTTTTCTACCTTAGTAATAAAGGTCAGTACTTTACAGTCAGTACTTGTGTAGACAATTAACTCTCCTTGGTATACCATGATACATTAAACAGAAGATGGTAGTCCATGCTCCTGGAAAGCTTTTGGCTTTTCTGGAGAGAGTTCTTCTTTTATTCATAAGGCAGAGAGATGGAATATATGTAAGAAATGCGTTGGCAGAGCTGCAGTGTTGCTATTTTTATATAACGATTTCCAGTGAATCAGATTTTTAGATTCCAGAGAATGCATGGATGCATTTACAGGTTAGAAAGACAAATAAATACATTTAAAATAGGTATTTAAGGCTTACAAGTTTTCCTCTGTCTAAGATATTGAGGAGTTAGGAAACCCAGGAATACAGCTTGAAACAGCTTTTATCATAGAATCACAGAATCATAGAATGGTTAGGGTTGGAAGGGACCTCAAAGATCACCTAGTTCCAACCCCCCTGCTATGGGCAGGGACACCCTCCACTAGACCACATTGCCCAAAGCCTCATCCAACCTGGCCTTGAACACTTCCAGGGAGGGGGCATCCACAGCTTCTCTGGGCAACCTGTTCCAGTGCCTCACCACCCTCACAGTAAAGAATTTCTTCCTGATATCTCATCTAAACCTATCTTCTTTCACTTTAAAGGCATTACCCCTTGTCCTATCACTAGAGTTTACTGCTACTTCTTTTCAGCTCATGATCTCACATCTGTGTAGAACTTTATAGCTCTGAGTCAACTAAAAAGTTCCTATTCTCGATACAGTGAATAGATGTGTGTGGGACTAACCTCTGCTACACCATCTGGGATGGCTGAATCTGATGTTGCTACACCAGTTTTACACCAGATCAAAATCTAGCCCTTGGCATTTAAAAAAGTAAAAATTAAAAAAAAAAAAAAGCATATTTATACAGGCTCAAAAAAATGTGTTTATTGCATGAGTCACAGTCTGCAGCTTGGTAATGACAGTATCTGGTAATTTAGCCAACCTGAAACATTTGCCATCTTTATTGTGTGTTTTCTTACGGTTTAAAGAGCTTCTGATTACTATCTGAGCCTTGCTCACTATTATTTGAGAACATTACGTGCAAAATTGTCAAAATCTACAGTCTAAAGTAATCTATAGATTAAAAATAATCTTGGGCTTTTGCTGCTGCAAATGAATATTTTATTAATAATCTCTGTTACCTGTAGACTTCAGGTATTAACAAAATACATTCTGCTTTAAATTTCATGTTGGCTATGTCACTCTGGCATACGGTGAATGCTGGTAACAAGTCAACACTTGCTGGCTGTTGCCATGCGGCAAGATCTTAGATAACGCAGATATTTCCGGTTCTGTCGGGGATGCCATTGTGTGGGAACTGCCCATGAGTGCTGGCATGTGATGCCAATCATTCCGACCGCTTTTCAATCTGGTGTTTGAGATGCCACTCATAGGCTGGGTCCTGTTGAAGGTTCCCTTGTTCTATTTCTGGCTTTTCCATTGACTCAGGGACAAGGAAGTAGGTTAGTTTTTTCTGCCCTGCATTATGTTTAACCTCTAAGTAGATTTAGTAGTTAAAACAAGTAACTTTTTGTTAAAAATATAATTTGTCTGGAAATACTGATCTTGCATACAAAAAGAATTCACAGGTGTGAACCATTTTTTGTTTGCCAAAGCTTTTACTAGAAAAAGAAGCCACTTTTACCAAAATGTTTATTAGGAAAAAGACATTTCTCCTACAGAACAGAATTTCTGATCAGAGAAATAAGTCTTGCAGATAGGTACTGCTTTGGGCTTTAATATTCAATTACTTATACAAACTGCAAATGCTCCAGAAGAATAGAGAGAGCATAAACTTCCATGTAGGTTTAATGCCATCCTGTGTAAAATCACCGATCATGGGTTTATATCTCTTTGTGGCTATATGAGTCTAAGAGAATTTGAAAGCCCTCAGTTGCATCAAAACCAAAAAGGCTAAATACCAAAAAATGTGAAGTTTCAGAGGGTGAAAGGACAATTTGCTTTCACCTACCTTAAATATTTATTTTGAGAGGAAATTAGTGAATGATTTTCTGATAAGATGTGTTCAAAGTGCCAGGGGCCTGATCACCACAGGCACTATTACAGTAACACTACTACAGTAAACTACAGGTTTTGGTGTTAAAATAATTATGATTTCAGAAATTATAATAGCATCTTTTGTCACCTGCAGCCTGAAGCAGCAACTGTTCCCCCATGCACATAATTGAGAAATAGGACCACAGATTTAAAAGTTGGTGCCTAGTGGGAAACCAAAAGCTTTGTAAGGTCAATGAGAATTATATTCCTGTTCGTCAAAAATCTACTTGTTTTCTTGTGTCACTTTACTGAATTTCTCAGTCAATGAGGCAATCTGTTGGAAATAAATGTGCCTGAAGGACTCGTATCCACAAGCTAACCTGCAAAAGGACTGCCAAAATGACTTCAAAAGTCCTGAAGCACTTGTGTGATACTAAGCCAGTGGGGTTTTTTATAGTGAATAAATCTGGCGCTTCAGGAGCTGCCAGAAATTTTGCTGAAGCAAGAGTAGGATCTGACGATGAACTGGAGATGAATCTTTGCATTATTCTCAAAGATGAAGTGACAGATGCCATGGGATTGACAGAGCTGGGGTGGATGTGCTGCCAGGGTCTGAGGAATGTTTGGGAGATTCCCAGTCCTCCCAGACTGCGGAAGCTGGCTGGATGGGCGTTCACGCTCCTCCCCATGCCACTGTCACCGCAGGGCGGGGTGCTGGCACAGGGACGTTTTCCATCCGGGCATGAACGGACACAGCTCATGCTGAAAATAGAGCTGAGCTGAATTGTTATTGCAGTGTTTAACAGAGGCCAAAATGCCTTTCGTGTAAAATTGAAGATTTCTCCAGTGAAAAACTGATTTCCCTGAAAGATTTTTCTTTCCATAAGAAGTAAAGGAAACTATTTAATTTTCAATATTCCTGAGCAGGAATATTCTGAGTTTTGAACGGACTAAAGATATTTTATGCTATTCAATGTAAAAACCTGTTTCCATTGGTTTTTTATTGCCATACTGTCCTCTCCCATTCTCTCTTCCATAATGCAAACCTGTCTAAATTCTGTAGTGATACGCTGAGTGAAGAAAACTAAAGGAAAATTTGAGATAGCAGTGCAAACAAAAGATGGGCAATGATGTTGAATTAACTTGAACATTTCACTAAGCTGAAAATGAAGGATGACAAATGACATAATTGGATTAAAAATGATGTGATAATCCCATACTTTGAAGACCACATTTTGCAGAATTTTTATTTTGCCACTTTTTTAGGGTTTTAAATTTTTTTTCCTGATACAAAGCCAAATGTTAAAATGTTCCTATGGATTCATTGTTTTAAGAAAGAAATGGTTAGCGAATTAAAAGTGCCACCATAATTAATAAACTTGCTTTGTATTATGCTCATGTGAGACCTATTCCCTTGGGTAGTTTACAGCTGAACATTCAAGTGTCTATAATTACAGTTAATGCCCCAGGGCTCTCTGGCTTCTCCTGGCAGCCCTGGTGCTTCAGCGCAGAGATGAGGCAGTGGGTTACGTCAGTTTAATTTGGGAGCAATGTCATTTTGAGTAACACCGGGGACAGAACAGTTTCCATGGCATTTCAGCAAAATTCACCTTTCGTCAGGAAAGCTGAGTGTTGGTGCTGAAGCTGGCACGGTACGGCATGCCTGGGTGACAAGCCAGTCCCTTTCTCACTGTACTTGCCATGCCCCATGCATAGCAGCGTGCCCACCACGTGCTGCTTTGAGGATGCTGCTGCCCAGCTGCCCTCTGCCTAAGAGCAGCGTGGCACCTATCAGCAGTGCTCATTTCTCCCAGCCTTGTCTTCACACTGGGGTCTTCGTTCCTTGTCGTTCAATGTCTTCTGTGTTTTTTGTCACGCTGCACGAAGCACAGTTGCTGGCAGCCCTTGGTGAGAGTGTTAGACCATGAGCATTTAAACAAGAACTTATTTACAAGCTGTGAATACAGCATCCCTATTAAACCCCATGGAGGAGGGGCAGAGTTTTTCTGTGTCATTTTAGATAAGTGCAACTATTCAGCAGTTCAAAATGGCTCAAAAAATATTCTTTCTGTTCTATGGAAATCTTTATGTCCGTTTTCACATCCACACATCTGAGTGGGAAGAAAACAATTTCATTCTGATTCAGAATAATTTATCCGTCACTATGCCTATCTCACACTTGGATAATAAAACTGGGGTTCAGAGTGGAATGCAAGTAGGGGGTTGTTGCAAATGAAGCCATTCATTCAACAACAAAAAGTGGAATATGAGATTATGTTGCTAGAATCTTGCAACACATAAAACCAGACAGAGTGAGAGAATAAATAGTTCTGTGGGCTTTTACCAATGGCGGTTTTTTGACATCATTGCTTTTTTTCTTGCAAACAAAATCCATCAAAGAAGAAAAACAAGATTAAATGGAAGAGAATTAATTTATATCTGACAAATATTTTATCAATTACAGACTGTTCAAATAGACATGAGAAAGTATGATACAATAATAAAAGGAGAATTATCTTGCCTTTATATCAAGAAAACAAATTTTACTGGGAGCAATGCGCTTGTGTTGCAGCAAACACTCAGAAGCTGACAGTAACACTCAAAGGTAAGCAGAGAGGATGACAGCTAATTGCAGGTGTAGGAGGGAAGTGGCAGGCTAGGAGAAGTTTTACCTCTGCTCTCTGGGTGTGCAAGATTTGTGTTGGGTTAGGCCATTCCACGGTTATCTCAGCATACAGTGGCTCAGAGTAACATTTTCAAGGAGGTTTTCTGTTGGTGTCACCAGCATTGTAGCAAAGATGTTTTGGAAGCGTTTGACACTGGTCTAGTTCAGCCTGCACTTGTGCATGATGAGACTTATACACAGAGATTTCGCGCATTAATTTCTGCCTGCTCTGAGTCTGACCACGAAGCTCGCAGAGGTTCAATTTCTATCATTATTAATGTTTTGTGTGGGTTTGTTCCAGTTCACGGTACCTGAAATAATGAGACACCTGTCTCACAGCCCACCTAATCAGTGCTGAGAGGCCCATGGCCTCCAGGAACAGTACTGAAAGTGATGTGCAGGGAGCTGTGCTAGCACTGGCTTACCATAGTGTCCCTCTAGAGCAAAGTATTCCCAGCGATATGTTTTGGATTCACCTTAGAGCACACTGGTGTGGAAGACTGGAGACCAGAAACTGAAAATGAAAAGAAAGGAGGTAACTTGTTAGTCTTACCAGCGGTCCTCTCTGTCATTTCATATTTCAAGACCTGGTGTCTTGCATTGCATGTATATGGAAAACTCTTATTTTGGGTTCCAGCACTGGCCTTTCGGGTTTTTTCCCCTTGCATGGCATTTGAGCAAAGACTTCTGTTTCCTGTGGCGAGTCTCTGTCAGAAATACCAGATCTCAATTTGAATTTAAAAGGCTGCAGTCAGCTGTATGAGCAGCTCCTACCCCTCTGCTCATCAGACCTCAAGACCTGATGCCACAGCCTCTCGACTGGAAGTGGTACGTGTACGGGGTCAGTACTCTAGCTTTAGTGGCTGCAACAGTGGAGTATGCTGGGGAACTAACGCTTTCATCATCAGGAGTTGCTTGTAGTGTAACTGTTATCCCAACAGCTTTTTGTGAACAACCACTTTAAACTCACTCTGTTTTGGAGAGCACAAGACAATGCTCTTAACTTGGAGCAGGCTTTTGTAATGCAACTGTTCAAGAAACTCTTGCGAGCAGGAGCAGGTAGATGGGTATGACAGGATCTCAACTGAGAATCACAATAAAGTCTTTCAGGAAATTGCTCCAGACTTTCCCGCTTAAATCAGACGAGAACCTCTCGGCTGTGAAGTGGTACAGGATGTGCATAGGCTGCAAGGAGATGTAAGCATTGGTTAGAAAGCGTGGACTCTGTAGGCCCTCCGATGCAAGAGGCACAGGCTCAGCACAGGCAGGTAGGATAAGTAGTAGCGATGCATTAAAAAAAGGGACAATTTGGTGATGGTTTGGGACAGGGTTCTTAATCTCCTCCCCAGCTTTTATTACCCTAAGGAAAACAAAAATTATAGATCTGTTTCTTAAAATGCCTAATAAAATTGTGGGTACTGACCCAAAAAACAATGCCAATGTTTTCTTTGATTTATTCTTGCAACAAGGGTGGATAGTTGGTTCTCTGAATGGGAGCTGCCAACTTCACCTTCAGGTACCACACCAGAAAAGAAACCTGTAGGTAATTCACTGATACGAACAAGGCAGTTGGTCTGCCAATGACATTTAACCAAGCTCACTGAGAAATAAGCCAGTATATTACCTCTACTTTCTTTTGCAGTGCTCCTGTTGTATCTGTATTTGTTCCACACACTGCTTTGGCTAGGTTATTTGCAAGAAATGGGCTGTCATTTTTCTCAGTACACTGGAGCTGAACATCGCCATAGCAGCTTCTGCTGTGCTTTATATTAGTATTGTATAATTTCATCTTTATTCGTTTATATATGTGTATAATACAATGGCATTCAGTGAGGTTATAAAATAGAATCTAGCAAACACATCTTTTACATTTGCTGTTCTCTTCAAAAATAACAATGGCAGGAGAAGACAGAAAAGGATATCTGAATGCTGACAGCTCAATATCACTTATTATAAAATTGCTTGTAGTTTTCCAAAAGTATATTAATTTCCTACACCTTATGTAGATCATGTGAACTCCACATGAGCCTTCAGCATCCTGCAAATGCAGTACACTGTGGAAAAATACTCTCTCCAGCTCATTAGCACAGCTAGCTAGATGCCCATTCAGTGTTCAGTGTGACATTTTGTTAATGATGCCAGAAGCGTGTTATATTTTAAGTTGTATATTTTTTTCAGTAGTAAAATTTTAAAAGTATCCTCTATTTTCTGACAAAGTACAACAATGGAAACTGGAAATAATGGTTAGCAGCTCTGGAAAACAACTTGTCAAAATGTCCTTGATGCAATTCTTTGGAGTCTTAAAGTTATGATTACAAAGATATTTTCAAGAACACAGAGCTCATGCATATAAATGTGAACTACAGTTGGTTTTGTTTTAGATATTCATTGGTTATCTATTCAGATCTTCAGTACTGACTTACTTGGAAAAGGTGTTTGTCCCTCTGTTTTCCAGCCCCAGGGTTAGACTGGCTCTTGAGGGACACATAATAGAAATCACAAGTACAAGACAGGAGCACATTAATGCTTTTAAAGAATATGCTGTTGTTAGCAAATGTTTAGTAATTACAGTTGTTAGACCAGTTATGTACATCAGGCAATATTCTTTTCAGAAGTATTGACTATTGGAAATACATATCATACTTGCTAAGAGAATAATACCTCTGTGAGATGAAAGTGTAAGAGAAATTTAAAATCCCTATGAAAAGATATGACCTGCTAGCCTGCTGAATAGTTTTA
Source organism: Grus americana (assembly GCF_028858705.1). Lineage (NCBI taxonomy): Eukaryota > Metazoa > Chordata > Aves > Gruiformes > Gruidae > Grus > Grus americana. The sequence continues at coordinate 21,295,157 of NC_072891.1, forward strand.
CTATTAATGCAATGGCAGCTTCTACTATTTCAGAAATGTGCCAGTCTGGGAGTAAGAGCCTTTGTTAGTGCCTCTTAACATCTATATACCAAATCTGTAGACTTCTGAAACATGAGTTCCCTAAGCTGATGGGGATTTCTGGGCTGGTGTTCTAACTCAGAATAAAGGTACTAGAGGCTCAGCCACTGACACTGACCCTAAGTGTTGTGTTGAAGGCAACTTTGAGGGGAAAAAACCCCCACACAGAGAGAATTAACTTGTAGTACAGAAAGTTGAGATAAGTAGTTTTTGCACAGTAACATCAAAATGCTCAAATGCCTCTCTGCCTTTAAGTTTGCAGTGGGGTGGTTATGATAGGTTTTTAACAGTTTCTGTAAATTATAAAAAAAAACCCCCAAACCAAAAAAACCTATTTGTAACACAGACCTGTCCAGAATATTTCCAGAGAAATGCAATGTTGTTGAAAGCACTATTCTGTGCAAGCTGAAATGCTTTTCTGCAGCAGGCTCATTTTGGAGTGGTTTTGGATCAGGGAACCCTGAGCACCGTAGCTGGAGAGGAAAGAAGGGATGTGCTTTATTATCCCCATGCCTCTCACAGAAATGCAGCAATGATCTCTGAGAGAGCATATGGCTTGTGCTTGTACAGAGGCATGATCAGAGTCAGAGGAAGGTCTCGTGTTTGCAATACCATTTTAAAAAATACTATTTCATGAAAATGTTCAGAGGTGGCAGTAAATTTGAAATGAGTGGATCTCAGCCACTGACGAGGAACAGGATTCTCCAGTTGACCCCTAAGATTAAGCAAAGGTAACACTCCTACAAAAGAGCTCTTACGGATCATAGAGCCCAATCCACCAGTCAGATTCACAACCTGCTATTTGATGATACAAAATTTCACCATGAAGAAACTAGTTTGCATGAGAAGATACCAATGTTTATTTGTGAAAGAAGTGATCTCCCTGTGTGGAACGTTGGGAATGTTGGGTATCTTTGATCATAGAATCATAGAATCACAGAATGGTTTGGGTTGGACCTCAAAGATCATCTAGTTCCAACCCCCCTGCTGCGGGCAGGGACACCCTCCACTAGACTAGGTTGCCCATGCAACTTGGCCTTAAACAATTCCAGGGATGTGGCTGCCACAACCCCTCTGGGCAACCTGTTCCAGCGCCTCACCACCCTCACAGTGAAGAATTTCTTCCTGACATCTAATCTAAATCGACCCTCCTTCAGCTTAAACCCATTATGCCTCGTCCTATCACCACACTCCCTGATAAACAGTCCCTCACCAGCTTTCCTGTAGGCCCCTTCAGGTACTGGAAGGCTGCTATAAGGTCTCCCCGGAGCCTTCTTTTCTCCAGGCTGAACAAGCCCAACTCTCTCAGCCTGTCCTCACAGGAGAGGTGCTCCAGCCCTCTGATCAGCTTTGTGGCCCTCCTCTCGACTCGCTCCAACAGCTCCATGTCTCTCCTGTACTGGGGCCCCCAGAGCTGGACGCAATACTCCAGGTGGGGTCTCACCAGAGCAGAGTAGAGGGGCAGGATCACCTCCCTCGACCTGCTGGTCACACCTCTTTTGATGCAGCCCAGGGCACGGTTAGCTTTCTGGGCTGCAAGCGCACACTGCCGGCTCATGTTGAGCTTCTCATCAATCAATACCGCCAAGTCCTTCTCCTCAGGGCTGCTTTTGATCCATTCCTCACCCAGCCTATAGTCATGCTTGGGATTGCGCCGACGCATGTGCAGGACCTTGCACTTGGCCTTGTTGAACTTCATGCGGTTTGCACAGTCCCACCTCTCCAGCCTGTCAAGGTCCCTCTGGATGGCATCCCTTCCCTCCAGTGGGTTGACCACACCACAGAGCTTGGTGTCGTCAGCAAACTTGCTGAAGGTGCGCTCAATCCCACTGTCCATGTTGCTGACAAAGATGTTGAACAGTGCTGGTCCCAGTACCGACCCCTGAGGGATGCCACTCGTCACTGTTCTCTACTTGGACATTGAGCCATTGACCACTTTGAGTGCGACCATCCAGCCAATTCCTTATCCACCGAGTGGTCCATCCATCGAATCCATGTCTCTCCAATTTAGAGACATGGATGTCGTGCGGGACAGTGTCAAATGCCTTGCACAAGTCCAGGTAGGTGATGTCAGTTGCCCTTCCCTTGTCCATCAACGCTGTAACCCCGTCATAGAAGGCCACCAAGTTTGTCAAGCACGATTTGCCCCTAGTGAAGCCGTGTTGGCTATCACCAATCACCTCCTTGTTTTCCATGTGCCTGAGCATAGTATCCAGGAGGGTCTGCTCCATGATCTTGCCAGGCACGGAGGTGAGATTGACTGCCCTGTAGTTCCCTGGGTCTTCCTATTTACCCTTCTTAAAAGTGGGGGTTATGTTCCTCCCCTTCCAGTCGGTGGGAACTTCAAATCACCTCCCTTGACCTGCTGGCCGCGCTTCTTTTGATGCAGCCCAGGATACAGTTGGCTTTCTGGGCTGCAAGCGCACACTGCCGGCTCATGTTGAGCTTCTCATCAATCAACACCCCCAAGTCCTTCTCCTCTGGGCAGCTCTCAACCCATTCTCCACCCAGCCTGTAGCTGTGCTTGGGATTGCCCCAACCCATGTGCAGGACCTTGCACTTGGCCTTGTTGAACTTCATGCAGTTTAATGATGAGTTGTTCCTTTTTTTTTTTGGTGGACATACTTTTAAACCAGGATTTTGTCAAAAGCAAAGTTAATGAGCTGTTCCTCTGCATTTCATTAAGTAAATGACATATTTCAAAAATATATATGTAGTGAATTGTTACAGTCATTAGTAAGAGCTGGTATGATTAAAATATATAAATTCAGATGCCGCAAAGACTCCTCCCCACACTCTTTTGTGTTTGACTGTAGCTGTATTTTTAAGTCACTCTGAATTTATTGCATAACCTTACAATGTAGCAATAAAGTTCTAGTTTGCTTTGTCCATCTCATTTTAATTTTTAATCGTGTTAATTTCTAAAATGTTAAGTAAGTATTTAAATAGCGGTGGGACCCAGATGGAGTATTGAAATCTACATCTGAATTCTTAACATACTAGCATTAAGAGCATCATGGCATCTTGGCATTTGGTGAAGTAATTAAAAAAAACCCCAACCTCTCACTTGCTGCTATGGAATTAAAATGTTAAATCTCCTCTCATGCATCCAACTGCACCAACAAGTGAAAAGGTGTTAATAAGGAAGAGTATTGAGCAGGGTGACTTTTCTAGCTGAGAAAAACAGGATGTATTTATGCATCATTTCCAAATGTAGTTCTAGAGAAAGAGTAGGTAGCGAAAGGACCATATGTTCAAAAAAAGAGCTGTGAGATCCTGCATGGCATAATGACAAGTGTGGGAAGACATATTTATTAGAAAAAAAATGTGAGCAAATATGCATGGAGAAGAGTGGATTGGAACTGTTTTAAAGGTTATAACAATACTCCCTAGGCTATTTGTCTTGGTTTCTCCCTGTAGCTGTTTCCCTCTGAAACACAAGGTATCATTTGTCTCACTGGACTTTCTGACTGTGTTGGACCTGAGTTCAAGACAGAGTCACTAGCAGGTCACTCACAACATAGGTAAACCTGCTGGAAGAGAGACAGTTTTGGTTGGCAGTACTTCTGAGTAATTTGACTGATTCACTCCTAAGTGTTATCATTTTTATTCTTGCTGCTGGAGAGGAGGATTGGCATGACAGTGTGCTGTGAATGCAGAGTGATGAATGCAACTTCAGCCTGTGTCATGATGTGCATTCCCATCAGAGAGAGAATAAAAACGACTTTCTTGCATGAATTGTGGAAGTGAAAGCCTCAGTTTTTAGTGATGCAAATGGATACAAGCTTTAATCAGTATTATTAACCTCTGTGAAATGACTTTGCTATCGTATTTCTATCCCTTGGGAAGACTTCATACTTCTTTGGCAATCTTACAAGAAGTGATAGCATAAATTATAGCAGGCAATGGACAATGCAGAGCATTGGTCTGAGGGACTGTGAAGTATTACTAGGTTAATCTATACAAGTTCTCATTGCAGTTACTTGTGTTTTGCTGCCTTTGAACATAAATGAAGATGTATGCCTTCTGTTTCTTTTCCACTCCCTATTTATCATCAACATTAACATTCTAGGAGGGCAAATTCTGATGCCTACCTTAAGACAGTAAAACAATTACATAGCAAACTGTGCAGTCCCCAGGATTTTGGTGCTTATTCACTGACAAAACACCAGAACCTAAACCTAGTTAGTTAGCCAGCTAATTCAATTCAGGAGAGGATGCAAACCTATTTATACAGTCTTATATTTATGACAACAACCTGTTTTGGAGACAACGAAGCTCATGGTGGTGCATGTCTTCAGTGCAGCAAACTCCCAGTCCTTAACTAACCCTCCTGAATCCAAAACAAACAAAACATCACCATCATCTTTTCAACTAGATTTCCCAGAATAGACAGCCTGTTTGTGTACCTAAAGTGCAGACCAAAAGTCTTTTAATGTACATTAATGAGAAGGTAGAAGTAGCAGAGAGTTCTTAATGGGATCCTGACCTAATTAAGATAAAATGAAAAGATTCCCTTGGGTACCTGGTTTGTATGTAGGTTAGACATTCATTCACATTCCCTCACGTCTCTCTTTATGGGGGAAGAATATGAAATGATACATGGACTTGTGTTTTGAAACTGCTAAAATCTGAGCTCACAGATGAGAGAAACTCCTTTGACCCATCCTCCCTTGAGCTGCTGACCATGATACATCAAGCACTAAGGATCACGTCCAGCTTTCATAGTAATACTGTTTCTGCCAGCTGTAAACCTGGCTTTTGATTAGGCGGTTGAACAGAAAAGACTGAAAATGCAGCAAGAGATGAAGATGGCATCTGCGAAGTACAGAATAATAATTTCTGTTCTAATTATACATAATGGCTCAGTTAAATTTCAGCCTTTCCTTGCAAGCCTTCCTTCAGAAGACATACTTCTGAAAATGTTCCCTATTTTCTTCCTATTGTTTTTTCCTTCATTTCATGAAATGTTTCTTGTGAAATGTGAAAACCTTTTTGAAGATATACTTCATGTTCAGCCTTACCCATTGGGAGAAAGGAGGGATGCAAAGTTCATACCATTTGCCTTATTAAACCTCTTTCAACTAACTGAAACTTATTCCAAATATTCAGATTTTTACTTGGGTTATTTCTAAATATTGTTTAATTATGGATATGAGTCTGAGGCTATGAAAAGTTAACTTTCTGTCCTAGCTAAACTGTTCATTATAAGTAGAAGAAAGGCTTCCTATCATGTCCAGCGAGTTTTGATTCTGGCCTCCAGTTTCCCACAGAGCAGGGCCAGTCCAGCAATGGGAGCATGCTTGTCACTTGTCAGGCAATATCAGATAATACTGCAAGTCTGTTCTTCCAGCTACTTGGCAAAACATGTTTGTGAAGTTTGTAGAGATGTTTCAGTAAAATAAAGCGCTGTTTGTAAAAAAATCATTGTTACAAACATTTGATATTTGGACAATTTTCAGCTGCTCTTGTACTTGACACGTTAGGTTTTATTGTTAGTTTTCCATATGAACTGCGGACTGGGGACCACATGGGGACCTTTAATATTTCAGCAGTGTTACCAGCTCTTTAATAGAAGTTCTGTGAGTATATGTTTTATTGAAGGCCTGGGGAGCAAAAGGCAATTGCGTTTAGTCTATTCCTTGCATTGAATGTTCTTGTAATACCAGTACATTTTCTACCTTGTGACAGCTCTTCCAGCTTCTCTACATACCAAGGTAGCAAAACAAAAAAGAACACAGTGGCAAGAGCCAGTAAAAACTTTCTGATGCTCAGGTGGCAATTACATGATGACAGAATTTGGTTTTAAGCCAACCTCATATAACATTGCAATGCTTAACCTTAGCCTCTAAGGGCAGGCTCTTCTAAAGTACTAACAGAAGATAAACTTGTAGGCGAGTTGCTTGATATGATGCATTTGCAGCAATCAATCAGGATAATTTTTAATGGAGAACTAGGGCCTTTCATGTATAATCTGTAATGCAGTGTCTTTCTTTTGAAATTTCAATGCTTTTTTAAGTGAAAAAAGAACATCCTCCCATTGAAATACTATTGTTGGATATGCTTCAGTGGTGACTCATCAGAGCTACCGTTCAGTTACATCATGTCCTTGTTCTCTTACATGCACTGGATTCCCTGTCAGGGACTCAGCTTCCATAGAGCAGCAGAAGGTGGAAGGCTCCTCCGTATTTCTCGATATTACTCATAGGAAAGCTTATGAGTTGTCATAGGACATGGAGTGGGAACATGAAGCTTCTGTGTTGTAACTCACATGAAACACGTAAGAGTTCTTCTGAATAAAAATATTTGGATTTTAGTTGGAGGTTTCAGCTTTTGAGTCATCATTGAAAAGTTATCATTTAGGATTTCAAGAGACACAAAAGAATATTGCTCATACAAATGCAACCACTTCTTTTCTTTTTATTTTTAAAGTCTGCTTCTATCGCAGCAGATCACTGTGGTCCAGGCTGGTAGCTCTGTGCAAAAAGCAGCTATGGACATACTGCTGAGTTACCATTGCCACATGTGTGGTATGCCTACTTGTTTTAACTGCCCTGCTTTTCACAGGACACAAGGGTGCTCTCATCCTGACCTGTTTCATTACTGTACAACTCTATTTTCCATTGTGACTCCCTGTAAAGGTGTGAGGGCTACAGAGGATACAAAGCTCCTGTACAAAAACATGGGGACCTTCTGTAAAATAGACTGTTATTTAGCTGTAGCTAGGGCACCTTTTGTTTACTCATTAATGAGACTGTTTTTAAGCAAGAAATATCAGGGAAAAATGTTAATGGTGGAGGCAACTTATTCATGAGAGATTCTCTGGATAATTGCTGGTGCTAAAGACGAGATTCATCTGACCCATTTTAGAAGTTTACTTTGATGGGATGAATTGCACCCTGCAAGAGCTTCTCTCTCTACACTGAGCATAAAAGGAACCTAGTATGACTATTTCAGATGTAAGCCTCTGTATTTATTCAGCTGAATCTCACTGTCATGTGTGAATGTTTAAGATTTTATTTAACAGGGAAAGGAAAAGAATGAGTACTCAGGGGATGTGTATATATATATATATTTAAAAATGTGGAGAAATAACAAGCTGAGGACTGACGTGGGCTGTGGAGAGAAAATCAGTAGCTTTTCTTACAAAGGAAACAAAGCTAAATCACACAGACCAGATTGTGAACAGCTACCACTAATGAGCAGTCACAATTGCTATTACTAATGACAATGAGACTGTTTCTCTGAGCAACTGCTCACAATCTGCCCCTGAGATTTAAAGCAAATGCTAGAGGGGAAAAAAATCAAACAATAAATGGGTTGAGGATAAGTGAAAGGAAAAGGAAAGAGAAGACAAATGGGAAAAGGGATAGAGCAATAGATGTGAACAAATGGTGAAATAGAATGCCAAATTTCACTCTTATGACCCTTAGGAGGATATGAGGCTCAGCTGAGGTAGGAATGGATGGTGGAACAGAGTAGACTGATTGACATTTCATGAGTATAACAGACCATAGCACAAGTTAGGAAAATTGTGTATGATTTTTTTCTTTGGAAAAATGACAGACATGTTTTTCATTGAGCCATGTCTAAATAAAACATTTGTAAAAAATTTTCTGCATTATGCGACAGACTTTTTGATCAATATAAATTATATAGAGAGACTATTTACTGCTTAACACTTACCTGGAGTATTGAAGAAGTCCCCAGTCTTCTTCATTCATATTAGGATTTAAACCTGTGCCACCTTCATGTGTGCCTTGACAGGATGATTTGGTTATTCTAGCACAGGATACTCAGGGGTATTCACATGGTTTGACTAAGGCAGAAGTATGTTTAATCTGTGGAGAAGGAGTGTGGTGGGTTGACCCTGGCTGGAGGCCAGGTGCCCACCAGAGCCGCTCTCTCACTCCCCTCATTCACCAAACAGGGGAGAAAAGGTATAACGAAATGCTTGTAGGTCGAGATAAGGACAGGGAGAGATCACTCACTAATTGTTGTCACGAGCAAAACAGACCGAACTTAGAGAGGGAATTCATCTGATTTATTACTAGGCAAAACAGAGTAGAGGAATGAGAAATAAAATCAACTCTTAAAACACCTCCCCCCACCCCTCCCATCTTCCCGGGCTCAACTTCACTCCCGGCTTCAACCTCCTCCCCCCTCAGCGGCACAGGGGGACGGGGAATGGGGGTTACGGTCAGTTCATCACATGTTGTTTCTGCCTCTTCTTCATCCTCAGGGGGAGGACTCCTCTCATCGTTCCCCTGCTCCAGCATGGAGTCCCTCTCACGGGCTGCAGACCTTCAGGAGCAAACTGCTCCAGCGTGGGGTCCCCCACGGGGTCACAAGTCCTGCCAGCAAACCTGCCCTGGCGTGGGCTCCCCTCTTCACGGGTCCACCGGTCCGGCCTGGAACTTGCTCCAGCGTGGGCTTCCCACGGGCCGCAGCCTCCTTCAGGTGCCTCCACCTGCTCCAGCGTGGGGTCCTCCATGGGCTGCAGGTGGAATCGCTACACCCCCTCATCCTTCCTCCATGGGCTGCAGGGGGACAGCCTGCTTCACCATGGCCTTCACCATGGGCTGCAGGGGGATCTCTGCTCCGGCGCCTGGAGCTCCTCCTCCCCCTCCTTCTGCACTGACCTTGGTGTCTGCAGAGTTTGTTACATCTTCTCACTCCTCTCTCCGGCTGCAAAAGCTCTCTCTTTCTAAGTGTTTTTCTTCTTCTTAAATATGTTATCACAGAGGTGCTGATAGGCTTGGCCTTGGCCAGCGGTGGGTCCATCTTGGAGGCGGCTGGCATTGGCTCTGTCAGACACGGGGAGCTTCTAGCAGCTTCTCACAGAAGCCACCCCTGTAGCCCCCCCCCCGCTACCAAAACCTTGCCATGCAAACCCAACACAAGGAGCCTACTTCAAAGGAAAGTTCAGGGTACAAAACTAATACAAATCTTTGAATTTCCTTCCTGAAGGGCCTATTTTCACTCCTGACTATAGAGGGAGACTAGCAGGGCGAGTGAGCTGCCCAGGAATGGATATCTGTCTCCACCAGGAACACCTCCACTTCAGGATAAAGAGGTGACAGACCAGCATTTCGGGGCTGGGTCTGCAACATCACTAATTACCGTCTCACTATGGAGCTGCTCCACTGGGAAACCCAACGTGGCTGCCCAGGGGCTGATAGCTCAGTCTCTGCTTCTGTGACAGCTGGTTTGAAGCAAGGACTTAAAGTCAGGGTTTGCTATCCTGTGCGACTACTGTTGCTAGAACACGGGGTCCTACTCTGACCCTCCAGTATTTAATTCCCTAGATGAAGTGGAACAGTTCTCATAACGAAAATCTGCATGATGATTTGGTGGGGAGGTATCCCTCTTGCAAAGTCAGACCTCCTCATTGGTTAGATGTGAAACAGGGATTTGAAACTGTCTAGGCACATCCTAGCAGATTGCCTAGAAACCATTCAATCACACTTGCCTTTTAAAACCTTCAGAAAACCTTGTTTGGTTCAAAATCAACTATGATAGTGTTGGAAATTGCAAATAGTACCATCAGATGTTAAAAGTATTTCTTATCTAGCTTCTCTCAGTAGATTTTTTTTTTTCAGTTTGTCATCAATGCATAGGAAACTCTCTGTCACTGATGAAATCCATAACTAAATGATGGTATAGCTTAATTAGTGGCATAAGTATAACCAAATAACTGAAAATAATGTCATTGTTGCACAGTGTCTGTGTGTATTTCACCCTGCAAACAGATTTCTAATAGCATACATGAGTGGATCTGGGATGAAAGCTGATTTTTTCCCTTGCAGCATGTGCAATAAAATTGTAACACTTTGATCTAGCAGTACTTTACTAAAGTAGCAGGATTTGGACCCCAATGTTTTGAAAAATCCTAAGTTATTTAGGCTCTTAGCTTCTTACTGAAATGGGGAGAATTCAACTGATTTAAATGAGAATACACATTGTACTGGATACAGGACCAGTGATTTTGGAGAACAGATACATTAAAAAAAATCAGTAAGCTTTGTATTTTAGGTCATTCAGGAGACTGAAAAACTCGCCAAATGATTAGCCAATTTTGTTATTAAGGTTTTGTGATTAAGGTTGTAATAGAGCCCCTAATGTTAAGCTTATAAAAGTCACTTTTTGGATATTAAATGCTCCATTCCCAATTTCTGTTCGGAAATGAACTGGATCAGAAAGCAAAAGCAAAGTCTCTCACACTAGAAAACATTGACTTGGTTTAAACTGTATTGTTTGATACTGCTTGTGTCATCGCTGTTTGTTTATATCTGCTTCAGCAGGTTCTTTCTGAGTATGAGTGCTCAAGGTGATGTTTGTGCTGGTTGAACTGCTCCCCTATGTTTTACCCAGGCTGCAGTCATCCTGCAATAAGATAGTTTGGAGGCAAAGGGATTGTTCCCCAGTGGTTGGGCTGGCAACATTTATTTGGATCTCTGCTGCCAACTGAATGAGATAAAAAGTGATACAATAATACTTGCTCCCCAAAAATACAGAAAAGGAGGAAGGGAGAAGGAGGATCACTTCAGCAGCTTGGTTTATTGCACAGCCCTAAATCAGTCTGGCTGGTATAATGCAGAAGCAGAGAATTGCACTGGGACAGGAAAAAGCAGATCTGGGGAAATGCAGCCTTCATGATGCCAGCGTATTATGAAATTACAACCTTGTTTTTCTTGATCAGACTTGAAATTGGAAATTCAAAGGGACATGCTGTCTGAATGTATCGTAAAGGCATTGCTCTCCTTCCTAATCTGCAGCAAGTAACCTAAGCATCTGCTGGACTCACAGGGACATCACCAGGACAGGTCTAGGAAGGTGAGCTGCCTGACCCTTCCAGTCCTGTGTTTCTCAGCCTTGACGTTAGTGTTTCTTGCTCTCTGTGGAGGGCCAATGTGGCTGTGCTCCCCCAAGGTCCCCTCTGTTAGGGACCCTGTGATCAGACAACATCTGTGGAGCCTTGCTGCAATCTCTGCCACAAAGTGTTATTAAATCAACAGGAAAAACACAGTCAGAGAAGATAAAGAAAGAAAGAGGGGCTATATACATTAATCTTGCTTATACAGAGTATCGTGCCATCATTTTCCCAGTCTCTGTGTACCACCAACTTTCATCTGCATTACACTGCCTGTCAGCTGTCCAGGCCAGGTCTTCTGTCCCAGAGAATCACATTTACCTTGTTTTGAGGTAACAAGGGGGTACTTCTAGTACTTAAGAGTTTCTATACTGTAATCCACAACCGTATGTTACTGCTCTCTGAGGACAATTTCTCTTTACTGTTGTTTCCTTTCCTGCTCCCACGCTCTTGATGACTTGCAACCATGCAATATACTAAACTGAGGTACGTGCGATATTCATGGAAGTAATGCAGAGGTCCTCAACACTCAGTACTTGCCACCAGACATTTCTGTACTCAATCTGCTCACTGTTTCTAGGAAAAGACATTTTAATAATTCACTATAAATTTGTCCTATAAGCACTTTAATCTAATGGCTGTTATGGATCACAGGATGTGAATCACGTGTGTGCATGTATAAATCAAGAGCAATTCAGCTAAGGGAAGTGGTGCTGGTGTAAGACCAGCAAAATGAGGCTCACTATAGCAAACAAACTTGCTTATCTTTGTCTCAATTAAAATAGGGTATTGGCAAATGTCTTAGTAACTGACAGGTATAAATCCTGTGAGGTGTACTGCTGTAGTAGTAGTCTGGAGTCGCTGTATCTTTGCAGACAAATTTGACCATTTTGTGGTAAATATTGAAAAAAAAATTAATAGCAATAGACCAAGTCAAACAAACACTAACCATACAAAATAGACAATCCTCCAAATCATAAGTCACTTTTAGATTAAATAACATTGTAATCAAAGTATGGATTTTAATATGTAAAATGGTATAGATGCAATCACAAGACGCAAACTACCACACTAGCAAATCATAAACAGGCCAAATATATTATTGTGGCAAATGGTCGTTATGAGAACTAATGGTCATACTTTTACATGATAAATTAAAAAGAACAATTGTTCTGGAAGGGTTGAAATAATTTGTAGATATGGGTCAATCTAGTGAGAGTTTTGGATGAAGAACTTTTTTTAAAAAAATTGAACAACACTTTTCGGCCTTTTTCTTTAGAAAAAATAGGTTCTTTCATTTTAAATGTTTCATATTCATCTGGATTTATTTTCCCATCACCACAACTCTCCCAACATCTTTGGTCTGAAGTGTTTTTTTCTCCATGATTTCCTGTTCTCTTTACCATCCTCAAACACTATGAGCAATGAAGTTTCAAAAAATATTATTTTCCTAGATTCAGCCAGTACCTGATGTTTCTGAGAAGGGGAATCCATATTTAGCCTCACCAACTGCATAAAGAGTTTGGAAATTGAGTGCAGTATATCAAGAATGTGGCTGACTTGGAAACCTGAATGCAGATCCCAATGTTCCTAGATATTCACAGTCAGGCTTCTGGCCCGTGAGACGTCTCTATTTTAACAAATTCTCTTATCCATATTCAACTGAATTTCAAAATAGACACAAAAGTAGCTGGATAAATACATTAGGTTAGCTTTCTGCCCTTGCTAAAACTACCTTTTCTTTTCCCCCCCCCTTTTCTTTTTTTCTGAGGGCGTGAAGCCTGTCAGAACTGAAATGCAGTTGGCAATCATTGAATCAAGTCAATCATCTGTCACGTCAGAGTGGAAGACAGATCCACCTGGTAAGGCACCTCACCTCTACTCTCTGTGACTAATGTAAATTCATTCTAGTTGCATTTGCTTCTTTGCTTCATCTTGCACAATTTCACCCAGAGTAGAACAAAGCAGGGTATTTCCTGTAATGTCACCTTTTTTCTGTGAAGCGTGTTGGATGCAAATGAAGCTATACAACGTATTGTGATATATCCATCACACAGCTTCTGCAATGTCAATTTATCTTCCTTCAGGGAGAACTAAATGAGCAGCATGGAGGGTTCACAGAGTATGACAATGTACAAGTGAGATAAAAGCTTCCCTAAAGTACCATAGTTAACTGGCTTCTATGAGGGTTATCTTCCAAGAGTTCATCCTTTTGGCATTTATTTCTCACAGTTCCTACTGAAAACTGAATTAACATCATTCTTGAAAATTACCTCATTTCAAGTTATTGGCGTTTTTGCTTACTTTAGTACCTACAAGCACATGCACAACAATGAATACATCTTCTACATTTAATTGCTTTCTAACAATAAATATCAAAAAAAAGGTTTTAGAGATAGCATTTGATTTCTAGCAAGAAACAAAAAACCACGAAAGAGCTTTAACTCCCCTGAGTTCCTTACCACTGTTTCTTCCCAGACAAAACCTAACCATTGACTTTGTAGTCAGATGTTGAGCACTAGAGAAACAGGCGTTTTTACTATGTCATAGGTTTTTGTTTTATCAAGATTGAATTTATTCTTTTTCTGGGGTTTGTTTTAACAAACATTTTGCTAAATTTTACCTAAGAAATGCCCCTTTGTTTTGTCTCTTAATATTTTACCATGCAAAGAGCTGCAGTCTTCATTAGTAATGGATTCTGAGCAGAGTTTAGAAATAAATGAGTAATGGAAACTAAGTGGAAGCAAAATGTAACTACAGACCATGAACTCCCATGAGTGAATGCATGGATGGAGGGATTTGTTTTTTCTAATCAATAACATGAATTTCCTGCTACTCCTTCTTTAGGCCATTTATTTTTCTCACGGATTTGGAAGAGCAGCAGACTTTGGCTTCACAGTTCTACATAACTCAATGTCCCATAATCAAAACAGTTATAACCCTTATAATCAAAATGAAAATTGAGTAAGGTGAGAAAACAAAGCACTGAAGAAATTACAGATCATCACAACTCAAGGTAGATGCTTGAACACTTTCCTCTTCTCTCCCTTAGTTCTCTGTGCAAAAGACAATCACTGCCAAAAGGATGTAATTCTTCAGACACTGTACAAGAGATGTAAGGTCTCAGAGTACTAGAATTTTTTTCTGCCAATATATTTAATGAAATGCTTTTAAATGATAAGAAAAAGTGTGTGTGTAGTTATCATTTGATTTGATAGTTCAAATCAGATTTCATTTTTATTTGTTATGGCAAGGAGGAGGAAGGGAGTTACAATGGGAGCTGAAGCAGGTAGATACTCAAAGTGTAATGGGTAGCAAGCAAAGGAGAAAGAGAAGGGACACTAGGGTAGTTTGCCTGCAGATGAGTTCAGCAAGTAAAAGAGATGCTCTCTGAAGGGGCCAGAAACAAACAGAAAAGTTACACAGCTTGAACTGAGCCTCCAACATTTGAACAGGTGCTGAAAGAATAAAGATGAGTCCAAACAAAAACTCTGAATCAGAAGTTCACTGTGCAGTGTAAATATTGGCATCCAAAATTTCACCTATACGAAATTAAACATGACAACTGTCACGAGAGTCCAAACACAGCACAACCTTTCATGAAGGTTATTGAAACTAATGTTAATGTTTGGAAGGAAAATAAAATAATAGGCCTCTTATTAACAAACTGGGTGATTATCAGTAATAGAATTTGCTTGATTTGTTTGGCAGTATCAGCAACATCATGTGATCTTTAACTACATAAATTAAGTAACAACTATACAACACTGTTCTAGATTTCATAGTACAATCATCAGTAACCTCTTTTATCAGCATCTCATGGCGACTTAAGGATTTTTCATCAATCTGTACTATGCAGAGGACAGCTGCCTTTCTAGTTCAATTTTCGGCTTTTATAAAATTGAATATCTGATTTGGAATTTATTTGTATAACATCCCTCAATACTGTGACAGTCCAGGGACAAAGGCAAACTACAAACTCTGCTTTTGACAAATAACTAAAATTCTATTTCACCTTCGCTGTACTTAACAGGTACAAAAATAAGTTTATTAAAGAAGAGTATAGTACAGGAAAAGGTAAGGGTCCATTTCTCAACTGGATAGTACTTCATGTATGTGCAGAAGATACCACCACTCTTTGGAGAGGTTGTGTGCTTGCTGGGCTAGGACATTGGATTAAACTACATTTTCATGACAGGGGGTGGAAAAGGTCTTGAAAATGTTGTGTGTTCCAACATGGAAACACCACCACCACCGCTCCTGGCATGCGTGCATCATAGGGTGAGGGCAATGGCTACTAGTTCATGATGTAAGTCTCTGGGAAGGCTTTTCCGACATGCAGAAGCAGTCTTGCAGTGGTTCAGTGTCACCACCCAGGCTCATCTTAGGGCTCAGGGAAAGCTTGTACAAAGGAGGAGAATGTGTGAAAGGAGGGACAAAAAAAAAAAAAAAAAAAAAAATTACCAGAGAGAAGAGTTGAAGGATAAAGATGTGAAAAGTGTTAGTGAAAAAATGAGGAAACCTGAAAGACCAGGGACTCCAGCTTAAATTTTTGTCATGTTTAAGCCAGTAAGAAGCTAAACCAAAGCAAACTTCCATTCACCAAAGTGGAGCCAAATTTTGGCCCAAATTGAAGAATCATCCTTACGGTGGCAGAAAAACCCCCAGAATTGTCATTATGCTGCTGTCTCTGTTTTGCCCCACTTCTCTTTTCTGTTCCTGGCCATGTCTTCTGTTCACACACACAAACAGCAGCTGCCCTTTGATCCCCTCCATGACAAATCAAGATAAAATGACAGGTAGAGTTGTGGTTAATAGAATAGATTTTAATTTTTGATTGCATTGAACGTGACTTGATTCAATAACCAGAAAAGATTCTTTGGGAACCTATGA